>NC_062213.1:81529353-81866853 GCF_902686445.1 Sciurus carolinensis | reverse complement strand
ATAGCTCAGTTGGTAAAGTGCTTGCCTCGCGAGCACAAGCCCTGGGTTCAATCCCCAGCACTGAAAGAATAAAATAAAATAAAATAACCTAATTCAAAAAAATTTATATTTGAGGGAGTTTAATGGCATTACTTAAATGCATCAGATTAAGAACTTTTTTTATGTAGTGTTAACTGAAAAACTATATAAACATATATGTAATATTTTACTGAAAGCTTGGTCCTTCTCCCTGATGCCAATTCAATAAGGAGGACATGGTTTTGAGAAAAAGGAAAAAATAAGTTTCATTGCTATGCTAGCAAAGGAGAAACACAGGGGACTTCAGTTCCAGAGGCTGTGATTCTTCTCATCAGGGGGAACAGTGAGCTTTTAAAATAGGTTGTTATGGTTTAGATATAAGACATGTGTGAGACAATGCAAGGTTTAGCGAAGAAATAGTTGAGTTATAGCCTTAATCTAATCAGTGAATTAATCCCTGATGGATGGAATTCGCCAAGTGGTAATGAGACAGGTGGGGTATGACTGGAGGAAGTGGTTCATTGGGGGCAAGGCTATGGGGTATATATTTTGTACCTGAGTGGAGACTCTGTTTTCTTTCTTTTTTTTTTTTTTTTATTTTTTTATTTTTAGAATTATTGTTTTTTTTTTTATTGTAAACAAATGGGATACATGTTGTTTCTCTATTTGTACATGGCGTAAAGGCATACCATTTGTGTGAGACTCTGCTTTCTGATCACCATGTAAGTTGCTTCCCTCTGCCACACGCTTCTGTCAGATAGTGTACCTCACCTGGGGCCCCGAGGAATGGAGCCAGCCTTCTATGGACTAAGACCTCTGAAACCGTGAGCCCTCAAAAAAACTTTTCCTCCTCTCCAGTTGTTCTGGTTGGGTCTTCTAGTCACAGAAGCAAAAAAAAGCTGACTAAAACAGAGGTGATCCAAAGGCTACATTCTACCTGTTCTCTGTCCAGAGTTGTAATTCATTTGTTAATTTGGGAGATAGTAATTTCTGAGATCTTCTGGTGCCATCCCCAACTCTGAATTACTTCAGTTTTATGGTAGATATGTTCTTAAGGTCAAATAACTCTGCCTAGGATGGGGAAGAAAGTTAATCCTGTTTCCCCAGAGATTAGGGAGGGGGAGAGATTAGGGAGGAGCATGGAGAGAGGAAGAGAAGGAAGCATGTCCCTTTTAAAAATAAATCACAGTGGCAGAAAAGAGTTATATTCAAAGCATAAAGTGGACCACTGTTACAATATCATCAAAATTATATTTCAGAAAGCAGTATGGGGGTAGAGCTCAGTGACAGAACACTTGCCTAGCAGGTACAGGTACAGGTTTGATCCCCAGCGCTCTACGTATATATATTTCAAAAGACTTCTAATCTGTTGACAAAAGTAAATCACTAACAGTTTTGCTTTTCTGTTTATTTCCATTTTTCAATGTGCATTTTTTAAAAAAATTAAATTTAAAACAAGCATTAATTTACATAAAATGTGTTCATAAATAGTTGTGGGTTTGATATATTTCTTAATGGGGGTACTGGTTGAAAATGTTAAAAAAATGTGTCTAGAAATGAGGAGTTAAAAAGGAGTTCCATAAGCTAAATTCCATTCAAGGTCTTTGAGGGAATGTGAACCGATCTAGGACTTTGCTTTAGGAGAGCAGTGCAGAACTTCTTACCAGATGTTCCAAAGTTCCAAAGCTCAAAAAAGTTAAGCACCACTTAATGAGAGAAAATTCACAAAAGGAACACCACAGATCAACCATAAGTATAAGAGGGAAGAATAATATTTTCATGAGAAAAACAAGTCATAAGGGATTTTCTCAACAGGACAATCAAAAAGATGTGACCCACATCTGAGTGTGGTGGCACACAGCTGTAATTTCAGCTGCTCAGTAGGCTGAGGAAGGAGGATCACGTGTTTGAGGCCGTCTACACAATTTCATGAGAGATTGTTTCAAAATAAAATAATTAGAAAGAGCTGGGGATGTAGCTCAGTGGTAGAGCAATTACCTAGCATGCCCTAGGCACTGAGTTCAATTCCTAGCACCACAAAAGGAAAACACTTTGATAAAGTGTTAAAATAAAACTTTGGTACTGAGAGTGTAGGTCAGTGGTTAAGCACTTTCCTTGAATATGTGAGGCGCTGGTTTCCCATCCCAGTACCACAAAAATAGTAAGTATATAAAATGAAAAAGGGAAGTAAATTTTCTCATGAGAGGGTGTGGAATGCAGGTCAGACTGAAAATGTATCACAGAATGATACTTTGAGAGATTTGACTCCGGGACAAAAAGTGTCTGAACACAATATAGTATTGTAGTGCTGACAATAAAGTTGTGATTATTGAGAAAAAAAAAATGTCAAATTATACCCACTTCTAGAAGCCTTCTGTTCTTTCTTCATCAAGTGCACAAATATTTGTTGAGCAACTACTTAGTGTTAGACCATCCTTTGGTTCTGGGCACAGTTGGGATGGAACAGACACAAATCCTTTCTGGGTACATGCTTGTAAGAGTGTCTTATGTACTCATCATTTCTATTATGTTTAACTGCTTTGATGAATTCATACACTGAAAATACATACAAAATTTCTACAAAATTGTTTAATATTTGCATCTCAAGAAACTATGAAATTAGATTCCCTGAAGAAGAGACCTACTGCCACCTTGTGGCACAGGCTGCAAGTTTCTGGGATAGTGCCTCAAGGAAATAAGGTTGCTTATTAATTTTATAAACCTAGTATTTTAAGGTCATGACAATCCCATAGTTTTGATATCATTTGAGACAAAACATTGTACATTTTTTGTAGTATGGGGAAATTGAACCTAGAGGCACTCTACCACTGAGCCATATCCCCAACTCTTTTTATTTTTTACTTTGAAACAGGGTCTCACTAACTTGCCCAGGCTGGCCTCAAACTTGCAATCTTCCTTCCTCAGACTTTGAGTTACTGAGATTATGGGCATGCACCACTACACCCGGATATTTGTACATTGTTTTCATATGAGACAGATGATCCTAAGACAACTAAATGAAGAGTAACTTGTACTTACAAAATTATCAGTGCTAAATATTTTTGCAGTATATTTCAAAATGCTGTTTAAGAAACACTCCCAAAATGAGTTGTATGATTAACTTTTACTAATATTTATCTTGTGACATCATTGGCAAATCTCTTCAGTGTTTAAACTGTTAGTTTCATTACAAATTAGATGTCACCTCATCCTTGGTCTAGGGGTTGCTGGGGAATCCAGAGCCTCATTACATGCTAGAAAATCACTCTGCCACTTAGCTATATCCCCAGTCTCTACCTACAGTTCTTAATCTACCAGAGATTGTAACATGGTTCTTTTTTTTTTTTTTAACCTAATTGCACAAGGTGAGACAACTTGTGTGTTTGATCAACAGAGCAAATGTAGCCAATGCCAATATATGGCCTCCATTGGTTTCTATATAGGTCACTTAGCTTTGCATTATCTTCTGGTCATAGTATATGATTTTAACAAAATCTGATCAGCTGCTATGAAAATAGTCATCAAAGATTATCAAGGGGACAGAGTGAGGGAGGCAGTAACACAGTGGAAATCACCAATACCACAGAAAAATCTTTAGACAACTACTGTCTAGTATTACCATCTTATATCTAAGGTATTTTGATAGGTTACATGTTATTTGTGACAGGGCAGAGATGTACAGATATCTTTGCATTTCAGTTTACTAATGTCCAGTAAGAGACATGTCTGTCACTGAGAGAAATATTTTGGGAAAAAAATATCCAGTTTATTTGCATTTAACTTTATTCAAGGACTTTAAAAAATACTGATTATTTTCCAGTAATCCTAGGAAAATCTTATGCACCCGTGCACAAGCACACAAGCCCATAGACTCATGTGACAAAACTCTGAAGTGTCTTTCTTTTTTCAATATTGGGGATTAAACTCTGTGCCTTGCACATCACATGTTAGGCAAGTGCTTTATCACTGAGCAACATCCCCAACCATTTTTATTTTATTTTGAGACAGGGTCTCATTAAGTTGCTGAGACTGGCCTTGAATTTGCCATCCTCCTGCTTTAGCCTCTGGAATTGCTGAGATGACAAGAGTGAACAACGACACCAAGCTGAAGCAAATTTTAACACCCTAAGAAGCTATTAGTCTTTATTGGCTATAATTCTAATAAATTTTAAAGAAGCAAGAACACTTTTCAGAGCCTACCAATCAGACAGAAGGTGCAATGGGTTGTTCTTTTAGAAGGAAGCATGGGCAAAAATGATATACATCTTACGGAGTATCATGCAAATAATATTTCTGAATTAACTACATTAATTTGGGTATTGCACTGAAAGATTACAATCAAATTACTTTTATTTTTAGTTTATTTATCTTTTCTGTGATTCTGGGGATTGAAGCCAGGAGCACTGTATCATTGAGCCACATCCCCACTCCTTTTTATTTTGAGACAGGGTTTTGCCAAGTTGCCCAGAATGGCCTTGAACTTTGATCCTCCTGCCTCAGCTTCCTGAGTCACTGCAATTACAGGCATGCCCCACCACACCTGGCAAATTACCTTTACTCTTAGAGAAGTAGCATGCTTGTACAGAGAGTTTTTTTTTTTTTTTTCACAGACTGCATTTTGATTCATTGTACACAAATGGGGTATATCTCTTCATTTCCATAGTTGTACACGATGTAGATTCACACCATTCATTTGTATACAGAGTTTTAAGAGTTAAATTGTCATTCATTCATTTCCTGTCTCCAACCTTCTTATCCCAAATCTTATTCCTAGAGGCAAGCATTTTTAACTTATTTATCAATGTCTAGTGATCTTACCTTTTATTTCTTTCTTTCTTTCTTTCTTTCTTTTTTTTTTTTTTTTGCAATGAGAAGGATTGAACTCAGGGCACGTGCTGTATCACTGAGCTACACCCTAGGCCTTTGTTGTAATTTCGTTTATTTGTTTTTAAATTAAGATCTGGTAAGTTTTATTAACGAAACATTTTGTATGATTTACTTTTCACCAGTCTGTTCTGGCATGCTTCTAAGGCTATCAGAGTCACCTGGATCCATGATAGTGTGCATGCTGTGTAGTATTTTCCACATCCTGTGCCCAATTCTATGGTATTGCCACTGAGTGATGGATGCCATGTTTGGTCAACATGGCATATTTCAGATTTCCTCAAAGCTGGACAGTTGTTGGTGAGAATGATCAATTTATTTCACTTTGCCCTGTCTGTTCATCTTCAGAGTCATTGTATCACAACACAAACTTTTCACTTTTCATTACAAGCTGGAGTCTAGAGTTGATCAACTGCAGAGACTTTTTCATCTTCTTTGCAGCTACCATCTTCCTGCCTTAGGTACAGAAGAGCCCCCAACCAACAGCAGCTGCCAAAATGGCTGGAAAGCTAGGGAAATAAAAGAAAAGTTTCATTCCCATTTTAAAATCCATCTTTGTTGCTCATTTATTTCCTTTCTTTTGTTCCCATTGTTGGGGGCTATGCCATGCAGACTACGCCAAAATGGCACCTGGCAGCCAGCCAGAAGTTGTTTTGATCACATCAGCGGTGAGGAAGTTGGTTAGCAGACACACTCAGGTGCTTTGTCATTGGCCGTATTCAGATGAGTCGATGCACACAACACGGGCGCATGTGTTCCCGAGTGCTCCTGCTTGTGCGGACCTTTGCCGTGATTGGGCAGCTGCAGCTGGCGTGGCCCTACCCTCCGCCTCTTGGAGGGAATATAAGTGGGCAGTAGGCAGAAGTCAAAAAGAAGCAGCTATAAGAAAGAAGCAGCAGTAAGCAGAAGCGGCAGTGAGAAGAAGCAGATCACAGATCAAAGTACGCAGGACGCATCACTAAGAAGCACCTCAGATAGGACAGCACCTTGAGCACGCACCTCTAGTATGCATCTTTAGTTCACAGGATGCAGGACGCACCTCTAAGAAGAAGCAGCAGAATTCTAAGAAGAAATAGATCTCTGATAGGCGTAGAAGCCTGTCTTTCTCTAAAACTTTCTCTATAAGCAAAGCCTATCTTTCTCTCAAAGCTTCTCTTTCTCTAAAATCAAGCAAGCTTTTCTTCCTCTATAAGCTAGAGAATCAGCAAGCAAGCAAGAAAGCAGCGCACTAAAGAGAAAGATAGTAGAAGTAGCTCAGTATTCCAGTCTACCTCCGATAATGTTGCCGCGGGCAGTGACACACATGTATTTTATTGGTGTATTTTAATTATACATAATAAAGAGATTGTATTTCCTTTTTTTTTTTTTGTACTGGGGATTAAACAAGGGGTGCTTTCCACTGAGCTACATTCCCAGCCCTTTTTATATTTTATTTTGAGACAGGGTCTCACTAAGTTGCTTAGGGTCTCACTAAATTGCTGAGGCTTGCCTCGAACTTGTGATCTTCCTGCCTCAGCCTCCGGAGTTGCTGGGATTACAGGCATATACCACTGTCCCTGGATCCGTCTAGCCCCTTCTAACTATGGGTCTCTTTTCTAGCATGCCTGGTACCCTGGGCTCCTGGCACAAAAGACAGTTCATTCTTCCCAGGGCCCCATGTCCTCCCTCCCCCCTCAGGAAATTACTACCTCCTGTACTTTGCAGACTCCACACTGCTCTCATCTCTTTAATAAACTTTCCCCAACTTATTCAGTAGTGGTTGCCACTTCCCCAGTGTGCTCCTGTGACATGATCCCAGTACCTCCCTGTTATGGCTTGGATCTGGAATATCCCCCAAAGGCTCATGTGTTGAAAGTTTGACTCCCACTGCAGCAATGTTCAGAGGTGGAGGTTTGGGGGAAGTAATTAGATCCTGAGGGCTCTGGTTTCATCAGTAGATTAATCTTTGATGGAGTCATAGCTGAATGAACTATTGGGAAGTGTGGGAAACTGTAGAGGGAGAAGCTGGGTACAGCAGCATACACATGTAATCCCAGTGATTTGGGAAACAAAGGCAGGAATATCAGAGCACCTTAAGCCTCAGTACCTTAGTGAGATCCTGTCTATAAATAAATAAATACATACATACATACATACATAATCAATCTGAGGGTATAAGCCAGTAGTAAAGCACCCCTGAATTTCATCCCTAGAACTAAATACAAAACAAAAAAACTCGAAGAGAGGGGACTTAGTTGAAGGGAGTGTGTTTTGGGAGTGTGCCCCTGGGGACTATTCCTTGTCCCTGGCTTTTTTCTCTGTTTCCCAGCTGCTATGAGCTGAGCAGTTTTGCTCTGCCATATTCTTCGTTCCTCTTCTCCAAGATGTTCTGCCTCACCACAGGTCCAGAAGCACTGGAGCCCGATAACCATGAACTGAAGTCTCTCAATCCATGAGCCAAAATTAACAATTCTTCCTTTAAGTTTTTTTTTTTTTTCCCCAGATTTTTTGTCACAGCAATGAAAAACAACCTGTTATAACAATTATTGGGTTAAATCAACACTAGAAGCAAAATGGATCATATGAAACTTTTCTTTTTCTTCCAAATCAGAGATGGAAGATATGATACTAAAAGTTGAAGAAAGTAGGAGTAGAAAACTTTTTTTCTTTTGGAGGAAGAAACCAAATGAAATGCAAATGAAATACAGGTCTCTATGTTCATGTAGAGAAATTGAAAAACCCACTTCAGGAACATGTGCACAATACTGGTGCCCTACTGGTGTCCCTGACAGTCACCACGAAATACACCTTCAGGAACCCCCAGGGAGACCCACTTGATAACACACCCATTTTAACTTCTTTCTCTTCCTATCTCACTTCCCTACACCTCTTTGATGGTTCTTGGAATCAACTCCCAATTCAGCTTACACATTCTATCTATCTATCTATCTATCTATCTATCTATCTCTCACTTATCTATCTATCTATCTATCTATCTATCTATCTATCTATCTATCTATCATCTCTGGCACCAGGGATTGAACTCAGGGGTGCTTTGCATTGAGCCACATCCCAAATCCTATTTATTTTTTATTTTGAGACAAGGTTTTGATAAGTTGCTTAGGACCTCATTAAGTTGCTGAGGCTGGGTTTGAATTTGCAATCCTCCTAGACTCTGTAGCTGCTGGGATTATATTTGTGTACCACCATGCCCAGACATACTCCCCTTTTATGCATCTAGTTCTGGGAAAACCTAAGTTAAGAAAGCAACTGGTTTATTTTGAAATTGCTCAGATAGGCAGATGTGGAGGTACATGCCTTTAAATCCAGCTACTCAGGAGGCTGAGGTAGGAGGATCGCAAGTTCAAGGTCAGCCCAGAAACTTAATGAGACCCTGTTTCAAAACAAAATAAAAGTGCTGGGGATGTGGCTTAGTGGTAAATCACACCTGGGTTCAATCTCCAGTACCACCACACACACACACTCACACACACTCACACACACACATACAAATAAGAGAGAGAAAAAAAAAAAAGGAAATTACTCAGGATTGTATGTATGTTGCTCTGACTATCCATACTCACATCAGGACTGGCCCTAAAGTAAGAATATTAAGATACTTGTCTTTCCCACTGTATTGGTGGGCAGATACCTTATCTGATCTCTCTTGCCTTTCCTTTTTTTTAAAAAAAATCTTTATTTATTTGTTTATTTATTTTTATGTGGCACTGATGATCGAACACATGCAAGGCAAGTGCTCTACCTGAGCTACAATCCAGCCTTTTCCTTTCTTTCTTTCTTTTTTTTTTTTTTTCAAAGTCCTGGGGATTGAACCCAGGGGTACTTTACCACTGAGCTACAGCCCCAGTCCTTTTTATTTTTAATTTTGAGACAGGGTCTTGCTAAGTTGCCAAGGCTGGCCTTGAATTTGTGATCCTCTTGCCTCAGCCTCCTGAATTGCTAGGATTACAGATGTGTGCCAATAGAGCCAGCTGACTGATTTGACTCTTAGATTCTTTGTGAAATCGAGAAACATATGAATGAGCAAATCATATTTCATAGGAGCCATTCAGTAATCTCAGAGATTTTTAAAATTTAACATGTTAGATTCCATACTGATTTTTTCATCAAACTTGCTTGCATATCATAAATATATTAGGAGGTGAATTAGGCAGACTAAATATTTTAGTCACATACACATGCCCCAAATGAGTTGTTTTCTTGCAAATTTACATAGCACATTATTGACATTAAAATATTTTCACTATATAATAATAATAATGTTTTGGTAGAGAAACTTTTAATTTAGAGTTTAATGATCTAGAGACTCATTACTTGCCTTTATTGAAACATGGAACTAAGACATTTCCATCTAATCCTAAATCATATTTATGGAACCAATTTTCTCCACCATCGAATTTAGAGAAAACTCTCTTAATTTGGAATCCGACATTACTTGAGGGGGATTAAATCAAACATATTGGCATATATCTAAAATTGTGCATTTCCTGGATTATGGAGAATATTCAAGTTGATATATAAAAATACACAAATATATTTTGTTGTTTTGTTGTTGTTACTGGAGATTGAACTCAGGGGTGCTTTACCACTAGACTATATCCCCAGACCTCTTTTTTACTTTGAAACAAGATCTCACTAAATTGCCAAGACTGGCCTCAAAAAAAAAAAAAGGATTACTCAGGTTTACATGTACAATGTTCTGTCACATCGGGACTGAATCTAAAGTAGGAATCTTAATGTGCCTGCCTTTCCCACCACATTTCATTCTTAACAGAACAGTGGGAACATTGAACAAAACAACAACTGTTTCCTTTCCTCCTCCTCCTCCTCCTCCTCCTCCTCCTCCTCTCTTCTTCTTCTTCTTCTTTTTTTTTTTTGTACTGCTGATTGAACCTAGGGTGCTTTACCACTGACCTACATCCCCGTCCCTTTTTATGTTTTTCATTTTGAGACGTCTAGCTAAATTCCCCAGGCTGACCTCAAACTTGCCAAGTCTGGCTTTGAACTTGTGATCCTCTTACCTTAGCCTCCCAAGTCATTTATTTTTAATTCATGTATGTACATTTTGCCAAGGCCCCCTAACTTTGGCTTACTGATGAATGAGGTAGGATTAATAGGCATAGAAAGAGTGCGTCTCTCTTTCCCTTTCTCCCACGTCATCATCTTACTGGCACAACACAGGGTTTGGTAGGTCATCGTTGTGGTTTGTTTCTCAGCACACCTCTCTCTGTGCTCTGAGCAAGTTCTAATTCACATGGAAAATGTGGGCACTGAGAATTGTCAGTCCTGGATTTCATGTACTCACCTTGTCCTCATTTTGAGTCCCTCTGAGCTTCCAAGTGTCTTGGGTTCACAGGGATTCTGTGCTTGGGAGTATCATGAGTCTTTCAATGCCACTGTGGCTGCAAGGAATAGCCACATCTCTGCTCCATTGTCCCACTGAACCCCTCAAAACACAAATTCAAAGATAAAACTATTAAGAGTTTCAAAATAGACATAGCAGAAGATTAAAGTCAGCACTGTCTCCCTTCCGAAAGCTGGGTCATATGCAACTGCAGTTTGTTTGCCCATGAAGCCAGCTTTACGTCCATCCTCTACCATGTTGCTCAAGACTCCATGCTTCATTATGACTGCTTTACCACAATAGAAGTTTCCTCTTCTATTTAGAACAACCTCTTCTCTCTTCTCTAAGTGGTTAATTCAGTTTAAAGACTAGACTAAAATTGTGACTCCACTCCAAGGATCATTCTTGGTTGATAGAGACAAACTTACTAGCTGCTCTTCCTTTTTTCCAACAGCATTTGAATTTTTTTTTCCACGATGACCTTCCCCACTTATAAACTTGTCTTGTATATTAGTCATGTTTGTATTTTTGTTTTTGTGGTGTAGGGGGTAGAACCCAGGTCTTGAGTATGCTAAGTAAATGCTCTGCCACTGAGTTGCACCCTACCCCATTGTATGAATATGTTACACTTTATTTTCACTGGTGCAGTTTGGATAATTCCCACCTTTTAACTAATATGGATAACAGTGCTATGAACATTAATGAACAAGTTTTTGTGTACTCATGCTTTTATTTTCCTTGGGCATGTGCCCAGGAGTGGAGTTTCTTGGTCATATGACAATTCTCCCTTTAATTGTCTGAGGAACTTACCCACTGTTTTTCAGCAAGGCTGCACCATCCTACATTCCCATTACCAGTATATGAGGGTTCACATTTCTTCACATTAGCTATAGTTTTTAAATAACAAGAAGCACTAGTTTACATGAATATAAATTATAATCTTAGTATTTTAAATGTTCCTAGTACAAAGAAATGATGAATTTTGTGGTGGCAGATATTCCAATAACCCTGATAGGATTATTACATATTGTATATGTGTATTGAAATGCCACAATATATCCCATAAATATATACAGTTATTAGTTTCAATTAAAAATAATATACCATTTAACTTTCCATTCTCAACATAAAAAAAATCACAGGGCTGGGGAGAGAGCTCAGTTGGTAGAGTGCTTGCCTTGCAAGCACAAGGCCCTGGGTTCAATCCCCAGTACCACAAAAAAAAAAAAAAAAAAAAAAATCACAGTCTTATGATTGTTCGGCTCCAGTAGTCCTAAACTTCCTTTTTATTTTATTTATTATTTTAGTTTTTGGAACTTGGGATTATACCCAGGGCTCTCTACCACTGAACTACTTCCCTAGTCCTTTTTATTTTGAGACAGAGTCTCTCTAAACTGCTGAGACTGGCCTTGAACTTGTGATCCTCCTTCCTCAGCCTCCAGAGTTGCTGGGATTATGGTAACAAGCCACTGTGCTTTGCTGAATCTTCATGTTTATTAAGCCAGCATTTATCAGGCTCTATTACAGGCACTCTAAAGAGCAGGGGATATAGTAAAATCCCTTCATGGAACTTATGCTTCTAGTAAGGCAGAGTGGGCTAGTTGGTGAATAAGTAATAATAATCAACTTGTTCTAATTTCTGAAAACAATTCTCGCAATCATATTTAAAACCATTTTTTCCCTTTAGTGCTGGTAATTGAACCCAGGGTTTCATATAAACTAGGCAGGTGCTCTACCATTGAGCTCCTTCCCCAGCCCTGACCTCTAAAATTGTTGTTTGAGGCAGGATTTCCCTAAATTGCCCAGGCTGGCCTTGAACTTGGAATACTTCTGCTTCAGCCTCTGAGTCACTGGGATTAACAGCAAGCACCACTACGACCAACTAAACTATTTTAAAAATCATGTTTATTAAATATAAATTACATAGAATGAAATTCGCCCATTTTAGTGTTGAGTTCTATGATTTTTTTTTTTTTTTGGTATTGGGTGCTCTAACACTGAGCTACATCCCCTGCCATTTTTATTTTTTATTCTGAGACAGGGTTTCACTAGGTTGCTGAAGCTGGACTTCAAATTTGAAATCCTCCTTCCTCAGTCTCCCAGTGGTTAGAATTACAGACACGTGCCACTGCACGGGGTCTCCATAGTAGTTCCTTAATGAGGTTTCTTTTTCTTGACCCCCTGTACTACTGGAAATTGAACCCAGGGGCATTGTACCACTGTGCTACATCTCTGTCCCTTTTTACTTTTTATTTTGAGGCAGGTTTTTGCTAAATTGCTGAGCTTGGCCTTGAACTTGTGATATGCCAGCTTTAGTCTCCTAAATCCCTGTAATGAGCTCTTTCTTTAATATCATTTTTTTTTTTTTTTTTTTGTACTGGGAATTGAACCTGGGGCATTTTACCACTGAGGTACATTCTTACCTCTTTTAATTTATATTTTGAGAAATGGCTTTGCCAGGGTCTCACATGTGTTAGGCAAGCACTGTACCCCTGAGCTACACCCTCAGTCCTTCATGAAATCTTTTTTATGAGTAAAATGACAGTAGTAAAATACCTAATAACATTTATCCATTGATTTTTGTATATAACTTTGAGTGTTTAAAAGATTAGAATTAGAAGTTATACGTCACCATTTTTCTTTAACTTAGCAGATTGTTATTTTAAGGGTGGAGACATAGCATAGAAAAGAGGTATCATAATTTCCTTAACAACTCAGTCAGTTTGAAGATCACTCTGAGGTGTTCCAGGCAGCAAGAGAGACAATGCATGCTCTCAAACTGGCTCTGTGGAAGTGAAGCTTCAAATACCCTAATTGCCAGTGGGACCTCACCCTAGTCAAAGAAAACAATTCCAAGACTTTCTATTTTGCTTAAATGAAATAGCTCTTTGTATCTCAAGCTTTTGAAGACAACCCAACCCACTTATATTAAAACACCACAGTTAGAGTCAGAGCTTCTTGCAAGATTTTTTTTCCCAGTGAAGAACAAAGCTTTATTGAAGCTTAGATTACAGGATGCTACAGAGCCTGGAGAAGGTGGTTCATATTAAACAATAGACACTTTAATGTTAACTGGAAATACAAATGAGGATATTGTGGTGAAAATATTCTGGGTTTTCTTTTAGGGCATGTCCTGGGATAGAGTGGATGAAATCTTTTAGAGTTTTGATTTCCTTCTTATATGATTTAGGATCAGAAAAACAGCAAGGCATTTTTTATTTTATTTTATTTTTGCAGTACTGGGTGCTCTACCTAGCACTTAAGGGTACTAGGCGGGTGCTGTACCACTGAGCTATATCCCAGCCCCATGGTGTTTTCAAGATGTGGGAAGAAAAAAGAGAACTAGGAATTTGGTTGACATGTATGTTTTTCTAGCTACATTTCGGAGATATTATAATTTTAACATCTCTGCATCCACCATAAAACATTTTTTAAAATGTGATCATATCCAATGTTTGTGTTGATGGAAAGGCACATTTACATACTGTTGTCTTTTAAAATTAATTTATAAACTAATTTATCAATCATGAAAACCATGTTAAGCTCATCAGTCGTTAAAATCTTAATCAGTCGCTTAATCTTTGTGATTTAAACATGTGAAAAAGGTGTTTTATTTTATTGTTTTTCCTTTTAGCACATCAATCTTTATATAGTAATACAGATATAAAAACCCGATAGGTATACTTTTAAGAATTACATTTGGAAATACACAGATTTTTTTTAAATGATTTCCCTCTTGATATTTTCTTTCAGTTAACAAATTAAAAAGGAAAAAATGGAATGTGACAGCTGAGAAATATGAAAGAGTCTATTTACTAAAAACTAGTTTACAGATCCAGTTAAAATAATGAGCTGAGGAGACTCCTGGCAGACACATAGGACTTGTTTACATTTTGATTGCAGTTTAATAATTTGTTGATTGCATTATAATCACAGCAATATTGCATTTTAATCACATGCATACATTTGGTTAACCAAATTAATGCCTTTAAATCACAATTTGATTTTTGCTAATACATAACCAGTTCTTTTTTTGTCCCTGTTCCAATAAGGATAATCATCAGTAAGCATGGCTTTGAATCAATTGTTTTTGGTAAACTCCCTAGCCACATTCTGTTTCTTGCCTGCTAAAGACATCATCTTTCACACAAATGTGGAATAATGAAAAATGCTTCATAGAATAATGTGTAATAAATTGGAAGCAAACCTCATCTACCATAAACCTGCAATATTCTTTGTCGGACTAAAACCCACAATTATTGGAGCAGAGAATTGCCCTGATATTCCCCAATTGCATGCCTTTCTTATCTCAAAACCAAAAAAGTAAAAATAGCTGAAAATGTAGCTCAGTTGTAGAGTGCCCATGAGTTCAATCCCCAATACCAGAGGAGAAAAAAGAAAAAAAATAATAAAAAGTTCAAACAGTACAGAGTGACTTGAGGGAAAGAGTAAACCTTTGCACTCGTTTCCATTTCACTCTTTCTACAAGAGCACTGTGTCTTAAAGTGTTTGCAGGAGAGTTTTCTTCATGCCTTCCCAGTGAGGAGGATGGTCAGGAGGTAATAGGCTCAAGTCTTTTGACTTCCCAGAGTTTTGGGCCAGAGATACACAGGACTCCAGGAAGCATAATCAAGTCTGAGGTAGGGTCTGACTTGGTTGTTCGGTGGTGTGTATGTGTGCAGAGGAAAAGGCAGTATTTATTGAGGGTCATTATTACTGAGCCAAAGTCTTGGAGTAGGGACCAAGGACAGTCACACACCTGCAGACAGACTGAATGAAAGACCTCATAGGAGTCTGTGAGCACAGGGTTCTCTGTGTGGGTCCCCCACCCCGGGGTTCCAGTGAGTCCAGGAGCCACCATGCAGACTAAGAAAGCAAACAAAAGAAGGAAGCCCTGAAAAGGGACAATCCCTGGAATTAAACTGAGGTTACATCAGAACCGATCACAGTGACTGGCTAGATTAAATTAGTTCCACCATCAACAGAAATAGTTGCTTCAGTGGTAAGATAACTTCCATGATAGAAAAATATCATTTCATTTCTTTACATCTGAGTTGTGACTTTCATTAATAAACTTGTTTGACTTGAATTGTATCTTTAGTCCTCAGTTGTTTTTTGTTTGCTTGTTTTGGGTACTAGAGATGAAACCTAGGAGTACTCTACCACTGGGCTATATACCAGCCCTTTTCATTTTTTACTTTGAGACAGGGTCTCACCGAGTTGCTGAGGCTGTACTTAAACTTATAATTCTCCTGCCTTAGTCTTCCACCACCCAATCAATCCTTACCTTTAACAGGTGAAGAAATCAGTGTTTAGATTGCTGAATTTACCCGCAGTTATACAGCTAGTTAAGTGGTGCTTGGATCCCTCAATCATTTTGTGCTGTTAAAATAGAGCACCTGAGATTGGATCATTTAGGAGGCTAGAAAATTCAAGGTTGAGGGTTTGCAACTGGCAAGGACTTTCTTGCTGCATCATTCTAAGCAGAAGGCAGAGGGCAAGACAGGAAGAGAGAAAGGGAGGAAGGAGACAGAGGAAGGGCAGGGGGATAGGGAGGGAGAGTACCAAAATAATTTTTATAACAAATCCACTTTTATGATAGCGACCCTCTTCCTGTGATTGTGACAATAATCTATTCCTGATGCTCTGACCCATAACCTCTTCAAGGTCTCACCTCTCAAACATTTTTTTTCTTTTTTTCTTTTTTGGTGTAAGGGGGTACCCGGGATGGAACTCAAGACCACTTTGACCACTGAGCCACATCTCCAGTCCAGCCCAGCCCTCCAGCCCTATCGTGTGTGTGTGCGTGTATTTTTTTTTTTTTTTTTAATTTAGAGACAGGGTCTCACTAAGTTGCTTAGCTCCTCACCATTGCTGAGGTTGGCTTTGAACTTGAGATCCTCCTGCCTCAGCCTTCTGAGCTGCTGGGATTACAGGAGTATGCCACTGCTCCCGACTTTCAAACTCATTGTACTGGGGATTAAGTTTCTAACACACTAACTTTGGGGGACACATTAAAACCATAGCAGTCATCAGTGAAGTGGACTAGTGTGATATTTTATGGAATATCAAAATGATCAGTACCTCTGTGAACCATTGCTCTCTGAGGGAGAGCAAAAGAATTGGTGATCCTCTTAGGTAAGACTATGAAGGTGTACTGTTCTGTTAAGTAAAGGTAAATTGTTTTTAAGGATCTTTATTAGGACTATGGCACGTGGGAGGCCGGCAGCAAGGTCGAGAGTGGGTTGGTTTGGGGTCATGTGTTGAGGGGGTTTCACCTGTCAGATGCAGGAATAAGAATGTGAAACAGAGCACCTGGTGGCCTAACTATCCTCAATTTCTCAGGAGGCATTTGTGAGGATCAAGGCTTTGCATTTCAGAAAAAACTGAAGATTCAACATTACAAGAAATTATAGCTATGGAAGAAAAAGAAGGCTCAAACATCACAGGAAGCCCAATTCACAGATTATCTGAAACATCTTTTTTTAGCCAAGGAAGAGTCAAGAAGCAACTGCTAAATTCTTCAAATATTTTTGTTCTTGTGAAAGAAAATTTTCTATATATGCTATAGATTTTGTGACTTCTTATTTATTTTCCTCTGGAGGAAGGATGACCTGAGTCAAGAAGCAACTGAGAGAAGTTACCCAGCCTTTGTCAGAACAACAGGTTGATCAACCTTTGCCTGAAAAAAAGTATAACATTGATCAGACTTTGTCTGAAGACCAATGTAGTGTTCATCAGCCTCAACCAGAACAGTGTGGCAAAACAGAAATTTCTGTGACTATTCTAAAAAAGAATAAAAAAAAAATCAAATCGAAAAGCACTAGAAGAATATGAACAGATAAAAGTTAAACGTTCTGCCAAGAAACAAACAAGTCTCACTAAATTGCTGTGGTCTCCCTAAATTGTTGATGCTGGTCTTGAACTTGAAATCCACCTGCCTCAGCCTTCTGAGTCACTGGGATTACAGGTGTATGCCTCTGCACCCAGCTATCATAAAAAGTTTTAAAAGAATGGAATGTACTGTGTTTCACATAATTATGCAAAAGTACTTTGTAAATTATGAGTAAATGAGTTCAAGAGGAGAAAAAAAGGGAAAGAAGTTCAAAGACTCTACAAAAAGAGAAAAATGTAAGTGTTCAAAATATTGAGTAAAAAGACTAGAAAGGGGGCTGAGGATGTAGCTCAGTTGGTAGAGTGCTTGCCTTGCATGTACAAGGCCCTGAGTTCAGTCCCCAGTACCACAAAATAAAGAAAGAAAGAAAGAAAGAAAGAAAGAAAGAAAGAAAGAAAGAAAGAAAGAAAGAAAAACAAAAAGACTAGAAAGGGTCAACCAAACTTGAATTTACAAATGGAGTAACTTCTTCAAAAAATACAAGAATAAAGTTATATTGGACATTTTTTTCCTTAAGGAAAAATGGTTAAGGATTAAATTTTGCTAAATTCTTCATATATTTTTGTTCTTGTGAAAGAAAATTTTCTATGTATGCTATAGATTTTGTAACTTCTTATTTATTTTCTTCTGGAGGAAGGATGACCTGAAGAATTGAAAGAAACTTTTATTTGAGAAACATGTTCAAGCATGTACTGCTTTTGTATCATATGAAATTTGTGTGAAATAAAATGTTTTTGAAATAATAAAAATTAAAAAAGGATCTTTATTAGTGCAAAGAAAGAAGCATTTTTCAAGTCAACAACTGTATATAAGGGGCTATACTGATTTGCTTCAGTACAGATAGTACATAAAGACATGGGTGCAGTAGCAGATGCCTATAATCCCAGCTACTGAGGAGGCTGAGACAGGAGGATCACAAGTTCAAGGTCAGCCAGGGCAACACAGTAAGACCTGTCTCAAAAAAATACAAAGGACTGAGTGTGTAGTTTAGTGGTAGAGTATTTGCCTAGTGTGTGTGAGGTTCTAGTTCACCCACCAATCAGGGAAAAAAAAAATTAGGAGTAGCAACTGCATTACAGTTCCTGTCTGATTATGTTTATAATAATCTCAGATATCTATTCATTATCTGTACCAGTTACATAAGCAAATTAAATAGAGATGTTGTATTTATCACTAACACTACATCTTTCAAGCTTTTCTTGATGGTACACAACTCTGCGATTTCTTCTGTAACATATATTGTCATTGATTTTCTATCCTGAGGGAAAGAAAGTTTGAAGGGCTTCTACTTGGTCTTTCTTATCATAATAAACTTTACTTGCAGGGTCGCAATGTCAGCATGGGTATTCTGCCATTTGATGAATATATCTATTCCAATTAAACATTCAGCAAAAGTAGGAAAATAATTACAAGTTTGGTTCATAGAGAGTTTGGCCCACTATGATTCAAACTTGGTCCAAACTTCATTCATCCACTTTTGTTGATATGCCACAGTAGCAATTTGAGTCTCTTGAAGACAGTGTTAATTCAAAGCCAATGCCTTATAATCCACCAAAGACCTAGGCATTTCCATTTTTCCAGGTCATGGTAATTTCATTAAATGGTCACAGGTCCCTGTGGGGAACTATAGGAATGGACTTGTGGTATACACTTGTATTAGTGTTACAGGGCCCTTCTTCAAGGGCATCTGCTTACACTTGGGTCAGTGAACTAGGTGTCTGAATGACTTAACTATGGATCTGAGAAAAAGTTAATGATTCTTCCTTTTGGTGTCAGGTCAAGTTCTGGCTTTCCTGTTTTGTAGATCAAGTAACATTTTAGAAGCTGTCTAGCTCTTTCCTTTGTAGGGATGCTGAAATCAATTAACCACTGCCAGTGATCCCTCTGGGTCATAAAATTTTGATGACAACTTCAACTGTTATCCATTAGAGTACCCACTCTGTCTCTGAAAGCTAGGTACTGCACATTGCCCTCTAACACAGGGAAATCTTGTTATATCAACTTGCAACCAGGGAGTCCATTTCTCTCTCTGTCTTTGGTACTGGGTATTGAGCCCAGGGGCACTTTACCACTCAGCCACATCCCTAGCCCTTTTTATTTTTTATTTTGAGACAAAGTCTTGCTAAATCCCTGAAGCTTGTCTAGAACTGGTGATCCTCCTGCTTCTGCCTCTCAAGTTGCTAGGATTACAGACGTGAGTCACTGTGCAGAGCTAGGAAACTCATCTCAATGGTGGCATTTCCTTTGTGATACCTGGTTAATGGGGGACAGTAGCCACAGAGAATTTCAAGGATGCTCCCTTGAAAAGTCGTTCCCTCATGAATGCATTATGCATTTCTCTTTTTTTAGTACTTGGTATTGAACTCAGGGGCACTCTACCACTGAACTACATCCTCAGCCCTTTTTATTTTTTAATTTTTTGAGACAGAGTCTCACTAATTTACCCAGGCTGGCCTTGAAATTACAATCCTCCTGCCTCATTCTCCCAAGTCACTGAGATTACAGGCCTGAGCTACTGCCCCCAGCTAAATCTGGGAACCCCTAGCAAATGTGCCCATTTCAACCAATTCAGCTCCATATAATATAATACTTTCTCCTTGGTCTAACATCATAAGAATTCATTCCCATACAGATTCCTGAGAGTGACCTGAGAATTGGAGTCTTGGCTTTATCTGAGACACTAGATGTCCATTTTAAAAGTTTCAGATCAGTCAGGCACTGTGGTGCTCCCCTAGAATCCCAGCAACGAGGGAGACTGAGACAGAAGGATTGTCAAGTTCAAGACCAGCCTTGGCAGCTTAGTGAGACCCTGTCTCAAAATAGGGCTGGGGATGTGGCTTAGTGGTGGAGCACCTCTGGGTTCAATCTCCAGTACCAAAAAAATAAACAAAATAAGTCTCAGATCCCATTCCTTATCAATCAATGCTAATTCTTCATTTAAGTGACTTGGTGAAGCTATGATTACAACTCATACTATAATTCTACAACCTTCATAATTAAGTTTTGTGCATAATTTTCAGCTATAAGAAATAAGAAACTCTTTCAGGAAGGCTGTAGAAACTTTCTGGTTCTATGACAGTGGTTTGTTTGGGAGTTTAAATCTCTTAGCACTCCAGGTCACTTAAAAAAAGCTACTCCTGATCATGGTTGCTGTAGAATCCTTGACAGCATGATGCCAATGCCACAGCCACTTGATTCTGTCATTTAATTGCCATCAAGCACAGGTGATTTTTGATGCTCCTATGCTGTGGATGGCTAGTTCCTATTGGAAAGCGATTCAGCACTGCTCTCAGACCTAAGATTACAAATCAAAGAATTTTTTTTTTTCCCTTTTGTAGTGCTAGGGATGGAACTCAGGGCCTTGGAAAGATCACATGTTAGAAAAACATAAATCTAATCCACAATAAAAAAATTTGATTTCAATCTCCCTGGGTCCAGTGTCATCTTTTTCATTTGCATTGCTTTAACACCATCTTAGGCATTTGATGATGTCTTAATAATTAATTTAGTAAATTAATGTAATTAATATAATTATAACCTAATAAACTCAACTTTGTATTTTAACACTTATATTAGCAAGTTAAGTAATGATTAAAAATTATATCATTAGGGCTTTGATTTAATTAGTATTCTCTTAACTTGAAAGATACACAGTTGCTAGGTAATAAAAATGATAAGTTGAGATAATTTGTAGATTTCGAAGAAAAAGAGGCTGGGAGATAGCTCAGTTGGTAGAATGCTTGCCTTGCAAGCACAAGGCCCTGGGTTCAATCCCCAGCACCAAAAAAAGAAAGAAAGAAAAAAAAAGAAAAAAGAAAAAGAGACTTCCTTTGGTCCCATACCACAATAGGAAGTCCCTGAAAGGACAGCTGTTCAGAAAAGGCAAATTGGGTGAGAGATCTTACATGGTAACAATTCAGTTCTTAGTTATAGACTGCTTTAACACAGTCACAAAATATAATAACTCTAGGGCTGGTTGTTGAGACCTTTGAAGATAAAGTTAAAACATGAGGGAAAAAGGGACATCAGAGGAGCCCTGGAGGCTGGGAGGTCAGAGGAGGACTGATAGAGCAGAAAAGATGTGTGTGTAAAACTACCCACATACATGCAAATGCCTGTAATTTCAGCTACTCAGCAGGCTGAGGCAGGAAGATCGCAAGTTCTAGGCCAGCCTGGGCAACTTAGCAAGACCCTGTCTCAAAATAAAAAATAAAAAGAGCTGGAAGCTTAGTGGTACAGTACCTCTGGGTTCAATCCCCAGTATCTACAAAAAAAATGTCCCTCAGGGACCAGCAGACTTGAGCCACGATGTCCAGTGTCAGATCACCACAAAGCCCAGGTGTAGTATGATTGTTCCTGGGGTCAGGTGACCGAGTGGTAGACCACCTAACTTGGGATACCTATCAAGGATGAACATGGGCCCTTAACTTTTAAAAATTGTGTAAGTGGCCCGAGCGGCGCGGCCTGGAAGAGGCCGGAGCTCTGGGGAGGCGGCGGCAGCGGCGGCGGTGGGGGCAGCCCGGGCAGCCCGAGCCCCGCGACCTGGGCCTGCGCTCGGCGCCATGAGCGGCGGCGGGCCTTCGGGAGGCGGCCCTGGGGGCTCGGGCCGGGAGCGAACCAGCTCGTTCGCGGAGCCAGGCGGCGGAGGCGGAGGCGGTGGCGGTGGCCCTGGGGGCTCGGCCTCTGGCCCAGGCGGCACTGGCGGTGGGAAGGCGTCGGTCGGTGCCATGGGTGGGGGCGTGGGACCCTCGAGCTCCGGGGGTGGCCCCAGCGGCAGCGGCGGAACAGGCAGCGGTGGCCCCGGCGGCCCCGGCGCGGGCACTAGCTTCCCGCCGCCCGGAGTGAAGCTGGGCCGTGACAGCGGGAAGGTGACCACAGTGGTAGCCACTGTAGGCCAAGGCCCAGAGCGCTCCCAAGAGGTGGCTTACACAGACATCAAAGTGATTGGCAATGGCTCCTTTGGGGTTGTGTACCAGGCACGGCTGGCAGATACAAGGGAACTGGTGGCCATAAAGAAGGTTCTTCAGGACAAGAGGTTCAAGAACCGAGAGCTGCAGATTATGCGTAAGCTGGACCACTGCAATATTGTGAGGCTGTGGTACTTTTTCTACTCCAGTGGGGAGAAGAAAGATGAGCTTTACCTAAATCTGGTGCTGGAATACGTGCCCGAGACAGTGTACCGGGTGGCTCGCCATTTCACCAAGGCCAAGTTGACCATCCCTATCATCTATGTCAAGGTATACATGTACCAGCTTTTCCGGAGGTTGGCCTACATCCACTCCCAGGGTGTGTGTCACCGTGACATCAAGCCCCAGAACCTGCTGGTGGACCCCGACACTGCTGTCCTCAAGCTCTGTGATTTTGGCAGTGCGAAGCAGTTGGTCTGGGGGGAGCCAATGTCTCCTACATCTGTTCTCGCTACTACCGGGCCCCGGAGCTCATCTTTGGAGCCACTGATTATACCTCGTCCATCGATGTGTGGTCAGCTGGCTGCGTACTGGCTGAGCTCCTCCTCGGCCAGCCCATCTTCCCTGGGGACAGTGGGGTGGACCAGCTGGTGCAAATCATCAAGGTACTGGGAACACCAACCCGGGAACAAATCCGAGAGATGAACCCCAACTACACGGAGTTAAAGTTCCCCCAGATTAAAGCTCACCCCTGGACAAAGGTGTTCAAATCTCGGACACCACCCGAGGCCATCGCGCTCTGCTCAAGCCTGCTGGAGTACACGCCGTCCTCGAGGCTCTCCCCACTAGAGGCCTGCGCCCACAGCTTCTTTGATGAACTGCGATGTCTCGGAACCCAGCTCCCCAACAATCGCCCGCTTCCCCCCCTCTTCAACTTCAGTCCTGGTGAACTCTCCATCCAACCGTCTCTCAATGCCATTCTCATCCCTCCTCACTTGAGGTCCCCGGCGGGCACTACTTCCCTCACCCCATCCTCACAAGCTTTAACTGAGACTCAGACCGGCCCAGACTGGCAGGCGCCTGATGCCACACCTACCCTCACTAACTCTTCCTGAGGGCCCCACCAACTACCCTTCCACGTCCATCTGGGAGCTCCAAGTGGGGCTGGGAAGGGGGGCCATAGCCCATCAAGCTCCTGCCCTGGCTGGGGATCTAGACTAGAGGGCAGAGGTAAATGAGTCCCTATCCCCACCTCTAGTCCCTCCCTCACCAGCCTCACCCCTGTGGTGGGCTTTTAAAGAGGATTTTAACTGGTAGCGGGGAGGGAAGAGAAGGAAGGAAGGACAGGGGGTTGGGGGCATGAGGACCTCCTACCCCCTTGGCCCCCTCCCCTATCCCTAAGCCTCCACCTCTTCCAACCCCCCTCCCCTCCTGTGTCCCTTGTAAATAGAACCAGCCCAACCCATCTCCTCTTCCCTTCCCTGGCCCCCCGGGTGTAAATAGATTGTTATAATTTTTTTCTTAAAGAAAAACGTCGATTGGCACCATCCAACTTGGCCCCGCCCCCTCCTACAGCTGTATCTCCCCTCCTGTCCTCTGCTCCCAAGGCCTTCTCCCTCTTCTCCCCACCCTGGAGGACCAGGGGAGTGGAGAGAGCTCCTGATGTCTTAGTTTCCACAGTAAGGTTTGCCTGTGTACAGACCTCCATTCAATAAATTATTGGCATGAAAACCTGCAAAAAAAAAAAAAAAAAAAATTGTGTAAGTAATTTATTTATTTTTTAATGTGGTGCTGAGGATTGAACCCAGTGCCTCATATGTGCTAGGCAAACACTCTACCACTGAGCCACAACCTCAGCCCCAAATTGTATAAATTTTGAAATATTAATTTACTGACCAACACATGAATGTGTTGTAGTGAGAGACTCATGAGATAATTACATTAAAATGATTTTTCAAATATAAATTCTTTCTAAAAACAAAAATAGCATAGAGTGGCATGCATTAAATAAAAATTTTAAGCTGCCTTATATGGATCATTTGATCATTAAAATTGAGCAGAATCATTATTCTTGGTAAAAAATCATCTTTCAGTATCCAGAACCCACTCCTCACCAAAATCTGTGGATGCTGAAGTCCCTTACATAAAACAGTAGCATTGCATGGAACCTATACAATCCTCTCATACTTTAAATCTAGATCACTTATAACACCTTATACAATACCACATAAATAGTTGTTGTATTGCATGTTTAGGGAATAAGGACAAGATAAATATTTGCATATGTTTAGTACAGATATAATTTTTAAAAAATATGGTTGATTGAAGTCATGGGTGGAAAACCCACAGATATGGAGGGCCAACTTCATATTTGAATGCTTGAACCAATTTTAAAAAGTACAGGGGTAATGGCATTTTTCAATGAAGCTATTTTTAAATTTTTTTTTTATTTTAAGAACAAAAAAGGACTACAGGCAATTTTATTTTTAAAATTTATTGCAATATAAAACTAACAAAGATAAAGTTATCGATACTTTCTACTGATTTCTATGGACCATAATACTTTTTTGTTTGTTTTTACCAGCACTGGGGACCAAAACCAGGGCTTCCTTCACACATGCTAGGCAAGTGCTACTGAGAGCCACCCCCAGTCCCACATAATACTTTTCACTGAAAAAATTCTCTGAGGTGTTGACGCACGTAGTAAGCATAATGCAAATTCTTCCAAGTGGAAGATAATTTGTTTTGGGATAACACAAAATGTTTTTGATGGGCTACACAGGCATGTTAAAAATGGTAATCTTAGTCAAGAAAACTGTGGAGCAGAAACAACATGGATTTGGATGGTGCAGACATAATTCACAGTTGTGTCCACACCAGCTGCAGTTGTTCCAATCTACAGCTGCAGCTGTCAAAATGCACAAGTATTTGTAAACATGTGAATTTCTGAATGCATTTCATTTAATCCACAAGTGCCTGCAGATGTCTGTGAAAGAGCCATACAAGTAATAGTGCTTTTTTTTCCTCTTTTTTCCCCCTGTGGTTCTAGAGATTGAAGACAGGGTGAGTACCCTACCACTTAGCTATATCCCAGCCCATAATATTGCTTTTGGAGAGGATCAGGAAAAGATATTTGTTATGGCAGAACTGACTGTAGGTCAAATACAACCTTTGCTCACTGCCCGTCTCCCATGCTGAGTGCATTGCAGAAGCTGGAAGTATAGAGAGCAGATCTACAGACCCAAACCCTAGCCAGCTTATTCTAATGCAACTATTAGTACCACTTTGTTTAATCTTAAAAAGAACTGAGGCTGGCGCTGTAGCTCAGTATAAAGTGTGCTCTTAGCATGCATGAGGCCCTGGGTTCCATCCCCAGCACACCACACACACAAACACATATGTAGGAAAAGTGCCAAACTGGACAATTCCATAGAACATAAAGTATCATTCCAGACTGTTTTGGGTATCCAGGACAGATGCTCATATGATTCATGCTATAGATCAGTACTCTCCAGTAGAAATAAATTGTGAGCTAGATATGTAACATTAAATTTTCTGGTAGCTAGAAAAGTAAAAGAAATAGGTAGAATTAATTATAGTGTATTTTTTCCAATATAGCCAATGTAATAAGCCTAAAAATTGTTAATGAGATGTTTCACGTTCTTTGTTTTTGCACTAAGTCCTTGTAATCTTGTATGAATTTTATGGTTACAGTTCTTCTCTATTTGGACTAGCCACACTTTAAGTGCTTAATAAACAATTGTGATCTGTGGCCCCAAGATGGACAGCACAGTTCTAGACCATAAAAGGGCAAGTTTGAATGTTCAATAACCTCCCTGAACTTATATAGCTACTAAGTGGCAGAGCTCAGGTCAGATTACTCTAGTGCCAGCCATTCCCTTCCACTTGTCTCTTCCAGAGCAGATAGATCCTCAGTCCAAGGGAGGTCAGGGGCCTCCTTCATCAATATGCCCAGGTGTTCCTTAGGTCTTTAGGGGTAGAGCTGTCTCTATTCTTCACTGTGACTTCTGTCTCCTCTCTGCTCTACTGTAACTGCTTTCCCATTTCAGAGGGCATTTGAAGGAAGGCTTATTGATGTCCACAGCAGTCACAGATGGAATTTACAGTGAGTGTAGTAAAGGAGGAGACAGTGCAGGCTAGCCTTGCATGTGGCTGGTACAGGGGGGCACATGTGGGCAGAGTGCAGGCAGGGGACAAGATGACAGAGGCAGAGGATAGGAACACAGTGGTACAGGGACACAGGTAGGAAGCGGGGGCATACAGGTGGACTTGCACACTGCATGGAGGGTTTATGAAGAGAGGGGTTCATGGTAACATCTGTGTGCCTGTGATCCCTGGCGTAGCACAGACTACACTTGTGTGGCAGTGGCATTAGAGTTTTATCTTCAGTTTTGCACTTTGAGGAACCTAATTTTATCAATTTATTTAGGAATTCAGAGACTGACTAAATGGGACCAAAGTATCAGTCTGTTATTCTACAATGGAGGGGCAGGGCAGTTGGGGCGCTTTCCTCCTGGGAACACTGAAGTCCACATTAGAAGTTTCATGGTAAGTTTAGAATAAAAACGGAAAGTGTGGCATATGCTGGGGATAACATTTCTCTAATCTGGGTATTATGGACTGCATTGTAGCCCACATATGTGGTCCTAACCCCCAGGCCTTAGAATGTGACTATATTTGGAGATTGGGTGATTAAGTTAAAAGTGAAGTCATATGGATGAGTCCTAATCCAGTAGGACTGGTGCACTTCTTTACTCCTTCTTTCATTCCTTCCTTCCCAGTACTGGAGATTAAACCCAGTGGTGCTCTAACACTGAGCTACATCACCACCTTTTCTTATTTTGAGACAGGCCTTGCTAAATTGCTGAGGCCGGCCTTGAACTTGTGATCCTTGTGCCTCAGTCTCCCAAACAACTGGGATTATAGGCATGTACCACCATACCCAGCTCGTTGTCTTTATAAGCAGAGGAGTTAGGACACAAACATGCACATAAGGAAGGGAGACCATGTGAGGACACTGGGAGAAGATGAGAGGTCACAGCAGGACATGGTGGTGTTCACTTGTAATCCAAGCTACTCAGGAGTCTAAGGCAGGAGGGTTGCAAATTCAAGGTCAGCCTTGGCAGCTAGTGACAGAGCTTAGTGGCAAGCTCAGCACTGTCTCAAAATGCAAAGGACTGGGGATATAGCTCAGCGATAAATTGCCCCTGAATTTAATACCCATTACCAAAGAAGAAGAAGGAGAAGGAGCCTCAGCAGAAACCAATCCTACCCACAACTTAGTATTAGACTACTACTAGACTCCAGAACTGTGACAAAATAAACTTCTGTTGTTCGAGTTCTCCAGTCTGTGGTATTTTGTCATAGTAGCCCTAGAAAACTCATACACTAGGGCCAGATTCTATTTCTGGACTTCTCTCTACAGCTAGGAATGTTAGACTTTAAAGCCCCCATCTGGGTAGGTCTGATCTGCTTACACTGTTTTACTATTTGAATTTTGCATCTGTATATTCCTTTCAGATGTTCATTCTTACACTCATCATAAGAAACTGATTCTATCATGGTTTCCACTACTTTTGGGGGTTAGGGATTGTTATGGTTTGGAAATGAGGTATCCCCGCAAAACTTCTGTTAACACGGGATCATTCAGTGGTGAAATGATCAGATTATGAGACCTATAACCTAATCAGTTTATTCTAGCTTGATTGGACTGACTGGGTGGTAACTATGGGTGGGAGTGAGAGATGGAGGGGGATTTGGCTAGAGGCAGTAGGTCACTGGGGGCATGTTCTAGAAGGGTTCATCATCCCTGTGGTCCTTCCCCACCTGCTTCCTTGCTGCCATGAGGGAAGCAACTTCCTTTCACCACAGCCAACTGCCATGATATTCTGCCTCATCTTGAGTCTCTAAGAGCAATGGAGTTAGCTGTCTGTGAACAGAGACCTCTGAAACCATTAGCCTCAAATAAACTTTTCCTCCCCTATGTTGCTCTTGTCTGGTATTTTGGTCACGGTGATGGTCACAGACTAAAACATGGGTGATAATACAAATATATAAAAAATTCAAAATTATAAATTAATCTAAGAACTGTTAAATAAGATAGATTCCATCCTTGTATCTTTTCAAACAGTGATGAGAAGACCAGGTATGAAGTCTGGCTTCTCTGAGTGTCCCCTGGAATGTGGACAGCATTCTGCCTTCTTCTCTGTGAACAGACTTGAACCTGTTGGACAGAACAGGCATTGTCCCATGGGTCCATGATAAATTAGGAGACTTTATCTCCCCAAGGCGGTGGCACCTCTTCTTCCCCTTCCCTGGGGCTCATGCACTTCCTGTTCTATTCTAAGCTCTAAGTAATGCTCAGACACAGCAACCTGCCCAATGTAGGCACCAGGATACAATTCTCCCTTGTCATTTCTTGTGCAACCGACAGACTTTCTACTTTCTTTCTTTCCTTCTTCTTCTTTTTTTTTTTTTTTTTTTTTTAAATCCTGGGTATTGAACTCAAGGGCACTTAACTGCTGAGCCACATCACCAATGCTTTTAAAAAATATTTTATTTACAGGCAGGATCTCACTCAGTTGCCTAGGACCTCACTAAATTGCTGAGACTGGCTTTGAACTCAGGACTCTCCTACCTCATCTTCCTGAGCCTCTGGGATTACAGGCATGGACCATTGCACCTGGTTTTTTCTCTTTTATGGTAATGAGGATTGAACCCAAGGCCTCACATATGCTAGGCAAGCACTGAGCTACATCCCCAGTCCTTTTAATTTTATTTTGAGACAGGATCTCATTAAGTTGCCCAAGCTGGACTTGAACTTGCAATTCTCCTGCCTCAGTTTCCTGAGTGTAGGGATTACAGACATGTGCCACCATTCCTGGCAAGGTCATCGGTACATCTTAACCTTTGCTCATTTGTCCTCTTCCTCTCCAACTCCTGGCGTGTTTCAGAACAAATCCAAGGCATTACATCATTTCATGCACAAATGTTGCAGTGTGGTTGAAATCTAATTTAACAGTTGCTTAATATTCTACCAAAAGGATCTTTTAAACTTGTATTTAAACATTCCTTTGTAGCTCGCTGATTGTAAACTTTTCATTATTGAGCATAAATTATTTTCTGTGTATATATTATATATTTTTGTACATAATTACATGTAATATGTACACATATTTTATATATGTATATATTTGTATGCATACATATGAAAATTATTCCCAGAAATTATTTATGAGATCAACGGCTATAAACTTTTTAAAGACACTTACTTGACACATAGTCCTAGCTGTTTTTCCACATTTAGGTAGAATTTTTAGTATTAAAAAATATTCTACTCTTACAAAAGCATGAGACCAGGGATTTAGTCTCTTTTGTTCAATGCTTTAACTCCAACAGTTGGGCTGATGTCTGACATGGAATAACATTCAATTATCTATATCTATCTATCTATCTGTCTATCTACCTATCTACCTACCTACCCACCCTGGAGATAGAACCCAGGGTGCTCTTCCACTAAACTATACACTTGAACTTGTGATTTTCTTGCCTCAGACTTCCAAGTAGCTGGGATTATAGGTGTACATCATTGCACCCTGCTTCAATATATACTTAGAAGTAAATGAATGGTACTCCTTTTATAACCTTCTGGACACATTTATTGAGGAGCCTCTAAGTTCCAGACTTTGTGCCCAGTACTAGGTGTACACTATTCTTAAGGAGCCAAATGCTTCCTTTAGTGTTCTGGGTTGAGCTTCCGACTCTGCCTGCAATGAGATCAACATGGAAACCCAGAGCGAGATTTTAGAAGTACATACAACAGCATGACAATATAGTTTTACATTTTATGAATCTCATAATAACAAGTTCATTTATATTCTTGTAATTCTTGTATATTAAAAAATAGTTTCCCAGGAATTTGTTTTTATTGTATTTTATATATTTGTCTAAGGGGCTGGGTGTAGTTCAGTGGTAGAGAACCTAATTTGTTCATGGCCCTGGGTTCCATCTCCAGCACTGCAGGGAAAAAAAAAAAAAATTAAAGTGTTTGTCAGGAAAAGAACAAAAAATAAGCAAAAAAGCACTAGCCAGTCACCAAAGATGGTATGAGAAGCAATCCTCTGATTTATTTGGGTGCAAGTATTTTCTTCTTGCACTCAAATAAACTTTACATATGCTTTCATATATTATAAAAAAAAGGAAATAAAGTTCAATGGTATTTGGTTTGGAAAGATTCTGTGTTCTCTGGAGACCTGTGTGTCTAGTCACTTTTATCCTTTCTTTATTTTTTAACATATCAGGGATTGAGCCCAGGGAAGTTGTACCACTTTTTATTTTGAGAAAGGGGCTTGCTAAGTTGACCAGGCTCACCTAAAATGTGTGATCCTCTTGCCTCAGTTTTTGTGGTAGATGGGGTTACAGGTGTTTCCCACCTTGCCTGGTGATTAGTCACTATTCAAGCATAGGTACAAAGCTTCTGAAAGAATAGTGGGGGATTCACAATATTCCAGATATAAACATCATCATCTCCCTATTTGCCTTCAGTATATTTTAATGTTTTAAGTTTGGTTGGGTCTAGTTCGATATATTTGAAGATCACATTATCTAGTATTAACTAAACAAACATTACAAAATGAATCAGAAATTTTTAAGAGATTTCTACAAAGAAATAATAAATTGACAATAAAGGCACCAACATAAACATAAACTAAAAATAAAAGAAAGATAAAGCTGTTACTCTTACGTCTAAAACAAGCTCATTATCAGTTACATCAAACATAGGGGGAAAAAAAAAACCCTAGCCAGATCTAACAATGAAGCACAAAAGAATTAAGATTATCAATAAGAAAAGTTTTGAAAAATATTTTTATAACCACTAACAATGAGTCTTGAGAAATGTGTTAATCATACCAAGCAGGTATTCAAAAACAAATGTGCATTTTTGTAGATATGTTAATTAAGATAGAGATCCCTGTTAATCACCCATGTTGGTTTTAGAAAAAGAAAGTTAAAGTTCCAGCAAAATAAATGATGATAAAAAATTTTTTTAATAATCTTTTTCCTAGATAAACATTGTGATTCTTTATAAATAGTCTGTTTGAAGTTTGCCATTTTGTGATTTCAATGTACACACTTTCCTCTATCTGGGGACTGGGGTCCCTTGTAAGTCTCAGAGAGGGTCTACACTTTTGTCACATTAAATACTCAGTGCTGACTGGTGCAATGGCACACATCTGTAATCCCTGCTACTGGAAAGGCTGAGGCAGGTGGATCCCAAGTTCGAGACCAGCCTGGGCAACTTAGCAAGACCCTGTCTAAAAATAAAAAACAAAATGTAGCTCAGTGGTAGAGCATCCCTAGATATAATCCTTAGTACCAAAACAAAACAAAAACAAAAATTCCAAGCAAAACAAAACAAACAATCCAAACCAGTGTCATGGTCACCCAACTTCCTGCTTGTGGCTAGTGAATAGTCCTTTACAATGTGATTCTCAGTAAATGACAGCCTGATTTTAAATGTGATGTCTTTGGTCTCATCTTCCACAATATTCAATACTTCACACCTGGGCTGGGGATATAGTTCAGTTGGTAGAGCGCTTGCTTCGCATGCACAAGGCCCTGGGTTCAAACCCCAGCATCACCAAAAAAAACAAAAACAAAAAAACTTCACACTTGTTCAACGTCCTATACTTCAAAAAATATTGAATTATATGAAAAAGTGATTAGAAGTAATTTAATTTTCAGTTTTCACGTGTAATAGAAAATACAAAAAACTGCATCATACTGAGGAAATATCAACGCCCCTGCTCCCCGCCAGGCCCCCAAGAACAAACTATAGTTGAGGAAAGTGGATTTTTTGTTTGTTGTATCTAGGAAGAAGGAACAACCATGAGAAAACACAGGCATCTCAGAAAGAGTGGGTTTGGAAAGAAACTGTTAGAGGACTTGGAGTTGAGGTAAGTGATTTGGGGTTTAAGGGAGGGGACTTTGCTAAGAATTGGTGTCAGGAAGCAGGGGTATTTTTATAACTGAATAGCTTAATAAATCTTTTATAAAATGAGAAACAAGGATTAAGCTGTAAATTTATAAAGAAGCAGCAGTTACTTACACTAGCCAGGAGAGGGAGATATTTGGTCATTTTGTGATATGAAAAATATTTATTTTTTAAAAAATATTCTACTGTGGTACAAACACTTAACATGAAATCTATCCTTTTAACACATTTTAAGTCTAAAATACATTATTGTTGACTGTAAGTATAATGTCCTACAGTATATCTGTGGAACAGATTAAGTTACTTCTTAACTGAAACTTTATGCCTGTTAGTTATTAACTCCCTAGTTCTTCCTTTCTCCAGCCCTGAGTAACCAATCTTACAGTCTGAGCTTATGAGTTTGACTGTTAGATATCTCATAGAAGTGGAATCATGCAGTACTTATCTTTCTATATCTGGTTTATTTCACTTAACATAATGTCTTCAAGGTCTTTCATGTTGTCTCATATCACAGAATTTCTTGTTAAAGACTGAAGTGTATTCCATTGTATATAGCACATTTACTTTAGTCATTCCTTGATTGGCATTTGTGTTGTTTCCACTTCTTGGCTATTGTGCATAATGATATAATGAATATGGAAAGGCAGATAGTTTTTAGAAATCAGTTTAATTCTTTTGTATATACTGTATGCCCAGAAGTAGGATTGCTGGATCACAGGGTAGTTCTATTTTTAAATTTTTGAAGAATTTCCTTACTGGTTTTCTTAGCAGTCACAACATTCTGAATGTCCACCAAAAGTGTGCAAATGTTCCAGTTTCTCCACATTTTTGTGCTTGCATGCTTTCTCTCTCTCCACCCCTTCTTTTTCCTCTCCCCTTTAAAAAAAAAAAATTTTAAAAAATCATAGCCATCCTGATAGGTATGAGTGGACTCCTAAATGTGGTTTTGAATTACATTTTCCTTATATAAGTAGCAATGAGTTTGATTTGTTTTCATACTGGGGATTAAACTCAGGGTCACTCTACCACTGAGCTGTATAGCTAAACCTTTTTATTTTTATTTTTGAGATAGGGTCTTACTAAGTTGCTAGGTTTAAACTTGTGATCCTCCTTCCTTAGCCTCCTCACTCACTGGAATTCCAGGCATGTACCACTGAACCTGGCTATGAGCATTTTTGCCTATTCCTACTAGATATTTGTATGTATTTTTTGAAAAATGTTTATTCAAGTCATTAGCCCATTTTATAATTAGGTCATTAGTGTTTTTTTTTTATTGAGATGTGTGAGTTACTTATATATTTTACATATTAACCCCTCATACAGATTGCAAAATATATTCCATCATTGCATAGATTGCCTTTTAACTGTGTTATTTTCTTTGTGATATAGATTTTTAGTTTGATGTAGTGCTCGTTGTTTATTTTTGCTTTTATTGTCTGTGCTTCTGTTGTTATAATTCATAAAAAATCAATGCCAAGACCAATGTCATATAACTTTTCTCTTTTCTTTTTGTAGGAGTTTCATGTTTTAGCTCTTACATGTAAGGTTTTGATTCATTTTGGGTTGATTTTTGCGTGTGATATGAGGATCCAATTTCATTTGGTTACTTACCCAATTTTCCCAGCACCATTTGTTGAAGAGACTATCCTTTCCCCATTGTAAGATCAATTTCATCCTTATGGAAGATCAATTTACTATAAATGAATAAATGTTTGTCATTCCATTGGTCTATATGTCTGTCTTTATGCAGGTATCACACTGGTTTTTCTTTTTCTTTTTTTTTTGGTGGGTCTGAGCATTGAACCCAGGACACTCTACCACTGAGCTAGACCCCCAGCCCTTTTTATTTTTATTTTTGAGACAGGGACTTGCTAGATTGCCCAGGCCAGCCTCTAACTTGTGATCCTCCTGCCTCAGCCTCCTGAGTGACATCTGCTGCTGTGCCTGTTTTGATTATTATAGCTTCATGTTATATTATGGAATCAGGAAATATGATTCCTACAGTGTTATTCTTCTTTCTTGGGATTAATTTGACTATTTCAGGTCTTCATAGTTCCATATGAATTTTAAGATTTTTTTTTTCTTTTTTTTATTTTTATTATTGGATATATTTTATTTTTTTTTTTAAGATTTTTTTTTCTATTTACCCTTATAAGTTTTTGGAATTTGGATGAAGATCACATTGGATCCATAGATCTTGCTGGGATTACAGGAATGTGCCACCACGCCTAGCTGAATGACATGGATGGACATTTTAATAATATTAATCCAATCAAGCAATGCATGATATCCATTTTAATTTCTTTCATCGATGTTTTACAGTTTTCAGAATATGCATTTTTTACCTTCTTAGTTGAAATTTTCCTTAGTATTTTAATCTTTTTGATTTTTTTAAATGGAGTTTTTGCAGGTTTACTGAATATGCATGTTGTCTGCCAACAGGGATAATTTTCTTCTTCCTTTCCATTTTGGGTGCTTTTACTTCTTTTTCTTATCTAATTGCTCTAGCTAGAACTTCCAGGAGTATGATAAAGAGAAGTGGCAAGAGTTGGCCTCCTTGCTTTGTTTCAGATATTAAATGAAAAGAGTTTAGTTTTTCACCAAGTAAGATGTTAGCTATGAACTTTTCATATATGACTTTTATTATGTTGAGGTATTTTCCTTTTATTCTTAGCTTGTTGAGAATTTTTTTTTCAAAGACAGCACTGAATTCTGTGTCAAATACTTTTTCTGCATGTATTGAGGCAATCATATAATTTTTTATCCTTTATTTATGTGGTATAGCACATTAATTTATTTTAATATATTGAAACATCTGGCATTCCAGGAACAAATTCCACTTGATCATGGTGTATGATTCTTTTAATTTTGCTGCTGAATTGGTTTGTTAGTATTTTGTTGAGAGTATTTGCATCTATGTTTATCAGGGATATTGGCCTGTAGTTTTCTTTTATTGTGGCATCTGTGTCTTGCTTTGGTGTCAGGGTAATGTCAATCTCATGAAACAAATTGGAAGTGTTCTCTTGACTTCAGATTGTTGGAAGAATTTGAAGATGATTGGCATGAATTATTTTTTTTTAAATGTTTAGTAGAATTCATGAATGGAGTCTTCTGGTCCTGGGCTTTTTATTATTGGGACGGTTTGATTATTGATATGTTTACCATACTAGTTATAGATCTGTTTAGGATTTCTAGTTATTCATGATTCAGAATTGGTAAGTTATATGTTTCTAGGAATTTATCCAGTTTGTGGGTACATGAATGAATAGTCTATTATGATTCTTTTAATTCTGTGGTATCAGTTGTAATGTATCATCTTTCATTTCTGATATTATTTATTTGAGTCTTCTCTATTTTTTTTTTTAATTCAACTAAGGGTTTGTCTAGTTTGTCTTATCTTTTCAAAAAACTAACTCCTTACTTCATTGATTTTTTTTCCCTGTTTTTTTAGAATTTTCTATTTTAGTTTTTCTCTTCTTTTTTTAAAAATTTTTTTGTAGTATTGGGCACTGAAAAAGGGCCTCACCCATGCTAGGAAAGTGGTCTGCCACTAGGAATATAGTGTTTTACCAATAGATTTTATTTTCTTAGGCTATCATGCTGCTGTTTAGCATCCTTTATTTCAGCTTAAAAGAGTCTTGCTAACAGAGACAAACCCACATAAATATAGTTATCTCATACTAGACAAATGCGCCATAAACATACACTGGAGAAGAGATGGCCTCTTAAACAAATAGTGCTGGGAAAACTGGAAATCCATATGTAGCAAAATGAAATTAAACTCCTGTCTCTCACCCTGCACAAAACTCAACTCTAAGTGGATCCAGGACCTAGGCATTAGACCACAGACTCTGAACCTACAAGAAGAAGTTGTAGGTCCAGCTCTCTGTCATGTCAGCTTAGGCACAGACTTCCTCACCAAGATTCCTGAACTGCAAGAAGTAAGATCAGGAATCAATAAATGGGATGGCATCAAACTAAAAAGCTTCTTCCCAGCAAAGGAAACAAGCACGTATATGAAGAGAGAGCCTAAAGGAACCAAACAGACACTTCACAGAAGAAATATGTATGATGGTCAAGAAATATATGAAAAAAGTTCACTATCTCTAGTCATTCGAGAAATGCAAATTAAAACTACACTGAGATTCCATCTCTAGTCAGAATGGCAATTATCAAGAATACCAGGTATCAGCAATGTGAAGAGAGAGCCTACAGAGTGGGAGAATATCTTTGCCAACCATATTTCAGATAGAGCGCTAATTTCCAGAATCTATAAAGAACTCAAAAAACTCTACACCAAGAATACAAATAATCCAATCAACAAATGGGCTAATGAAAGAACAGACACTTCACAGAAGAAGATGTACAAGCAATCAACAGATATATGAAAAAATGTTCAACATCCCTAGTAATAAGGGAAATGCAAATCAAAACTACCCTAAGATTTCATCTCACCCCAATTAGAATGGCGATTGTCAAGAACACAAGCAACAATAGGTGTTGGCGAGGATGTGGTGAAAAAGGCACACTCATACATTGCTGGTGGGGTTGCAAATTAGTGCAGCCACTCTGGAAAGCAGTATGGAGATTCCTCAGAAAGCTTGTAGTGGAAACACCATTTGACCCAGCTATCCCACTCCTTGGCCTATACCCAAAGGACTTAAAATCAACATAATACAGAGATACAGCCACATCAATGTTCATTGCTGCTCAATTCACCATAGCCAGATTGTGGAACCAACCTAGATGCCCTTCAGTTGATGAATGGATAAAGAAACTGTGGCATATATATACAATGGAATATTACTCCGCAATGAAGAATGATAAAATTATGGCATTTGCAGGCAAATGGATGAAATTGGAGAATATCATGCTTAGTGAGATAAGCCAATCTCAAAAAACTAAAGGACAAATGATCTCGCTGATAAGCGGATGAGGACATATAATGGGGGGGTGGGAGGGGTTAGCATTAGGTGTAGGGTTAGGTTTAGGGTTAGGGATAAGGAGTGTGGGAAGAATGAAGGAAAGAAGGACTGTATAGAGGGAAAAGAGGGGTGGGAAGGGTGGGGGGGAAGGGAAAAAAATAGTGAATCAAACATCATAGCCCTATGTAAACGTATGATTACACAAATGGTATGCCTTGACTCCATGTACAAATAGAGAAACGACATGTATCCCATTTGTATACAATAATAATAAAAATTTTAAAAAATTTAAAAAAAAAAGAATACCAGGAACAATAAATAAATGTTGGTGAGGATGTGGGGACAAAGGTTCACTTATACATTGCTGGTGGGACTGCAGATTGGTCCAATGACTCTGGAAAGCAGTATGGAGATTCTTCAGAAAACTTAGAATGGAACCACATTTGACCCATCTAGTCCACTCCTCTGCACTCCTGGTGGATGCCTGTAATTCTAGCTACTTGGGAGGCTGAGGCAGAAGGATTGCAGGTTTGAGGCTAGCCTCAATAATTAAGTGAGACTTTATCTCAAAACAAAAATAGGTTCAGGATATAGTGCAGTGGTAAAGTGCCTCTGGACACTTCAATCCCTAGTACTGAAAATAAATAAACAAATAAAATAAAATAAAAATGTAACAGGAATCTATTGCCTAGATTTAACAAATGTCAACATACTTTGAAAAGAAAAAATACCCTCAAACATTTTCTTAGAAATTAACAGAGTTAGAGTGGGGATTTTGTTGACAGGAAGTGGGAAGGAAAATATTTTGATGGATACCAGGTAATGGATTGTGTCAATCTAATTTAAGCACTATCAATAATATTTATGTATCTCTGTTATATTTTCTCTACATCTATGTGATTCAATGTTGTTGCCTTATTTCCTTTTGCTATTGACCCAGATGTAATGTGTTACTCAGAATTTGAAATGTCTGGGATATGAACAATTTTATAAAATATGGGTTACAAAGAAAAACATATTTTGTGAAAATAGTTCTGAAAGGGCAGAGGCCTAAGTAGTCCCATAATTCTCACCCCTTTCTTTTTTTTTTTGCCTCTGCTTTATTTTATTCTTAGTCTTCTTCTTCTTGTTTCTGTCTTATTGTTGTTATGATCTTTTTCTTTTTCTTTTTTTATCTGTGGTACTGGGGATAGAATCTAGGGCTTTGTACATGCTACACAAGTCCTCTACCCTGCCTCACCTCACCATCCTCAATTTTCTTTCTCTTCTCTCAGCCCTAGAAGGTGTTGATTCTAAGCAATAAAAGCTTCCTCTAGCATTCCTCTCCTTATTTAAGTCTATCCTAAAGTTTTGGGTAAGATATTAGGTTGTCTTATATTTTCTCTAAATTAAACAAGTCATTTGTTTTTGGTACTGGGGACTGGGCACTTTACCATTGAGCTACATTTCCAGTCCTTTTTATTTTTTATTTTGAGACAGGGTCCTTCTAATTTGCGCAGGCTGGGCTTGAATCTGCAATCCTCTTGCCTCAGTTTCCCAAGTTGCTGGGATTACAGATGTGTACCACTACACCTGGTTCTAAATTAATATGATTTGGAAAGACCAAAAATTTATAAGAATACACACATATCACATGTACATGTCATTCTATAATGTATAGATTTTCTAAAAACTACCAAATTATATCTGAAAATTAGAATTAAGAATTAAAAGTATCAAATTAGGTGCATTATTGTTGATTTTGACATGCATTCACTTATATTCTGGATTTTTTTGGGGGGGGTTGCTGGGGATTGAACCCAGGGCCTTGTGCTTGCAAGGCAAGCACTCTACCGACTGAACTATCTCCCCAGCCCCTATATTCTGAATTTTAAAACTACTCCAATGTATATTTTTATATTTTCTTTCTTTCCCAAATTTACAATCTGTATCTTTCACATTGAGAAAAACATCAGTTTCTGTCAAAAGGCTACATTCAATCACAGCCATAAGTCTTATCAGAGTACTAAGTATATTGAGTAAGCAAAATTAGAAAGATCCTTTGCTCTTTACTTCTGCTAGGCCAAGAATGGATGACTTTACTACCCACTCAACCTTTCTCAGGCCCTTTTTAACCAAAACTTGAAGTGCTCTTACTCATTAGGATCTCCAACCACTCCTGACTTTTCAGTGTCTCCGCCTTTGCTATACCCTCACTCTGCTCCTCTTCACTCCAGATTCTCCTGTTTATGTTTTCCACATGGTTAGTGATCTCATTTTTAAGAAAGCACTTACCTAACCACATTCTGCTTCAAAAACAAGCTAGAAAGCTGGGTGTGGTGGCACACTCCTGAAAACCCAGTGACTTGGGAGGCTGAGGCAGGAAGATCCCAAATTTGACTTATTGAGACCCTGTCTCAAACAAAAAGGGCTGAAGATGTACCTTAGGGGTAAAACACCTCTGAGTTTTGTCCTCAGTATCACCAAACACACAAACAAAAAGCCAAGCTAGCAAGCAAGGAATAAAAACTGATTTTGATGTTTTTGTGACCTTCATGAACAGGCTCTGTTATCCCTTAAGCATCTTAAGGCACCCCTTAGAGCATTTATCCTACCATGTGGCTATTTGCCATTCCATGAAAATTCTGTTAATTTTATATCTCTATGCTATTTTTGCTGAATCCTTTTTTCTATAGGCACAGTGTATATATTCTTCATTTGGCACAGTGTGCATATTCTTCAAGACCCAATTTGAATGTCACTTTCTTTCTAAGAAGAATGAATTGTACACTATTCCTTGGCCTGTTGCTGTGTTCAACCCCTTCAGCATTTCCCAAAGGTTGGGCACTTCTGTGCTTATCTAACTCCACCAAGAATGTCTTATCTTATTAAAATAGCACAAGCTTTGGAGCATAGTGTTTGAATTCCAACATTGCCTCAGCTCTGTAGACTTTAGGTATCAACTCTCTTATTCAATGGGAATAATCATGTTTATTTGGGGTGCCATTATGTAATTGTCCATCAAAAGATGTGTTGTTTGTTCCCCATTCATAGTGGTTTGATTATGATATCTTCAAGGTTCTATTCATCCTTGTTTTTTGTATTTCAGTATCTAGCATAGTCCAGCATGTAGTACACTCTCAAATATTTATTGAATAAATAAATGATAGAATATGTAAGTGGAGATTAAATGTAGGCGCTGTTGGAGAAAGCAACTAAAATATCTACATACCAATATAAATATTATATATAATGTACTAAAATATTTATATACTAAAATAAATTTATTAATTAAGAAATGTATTACAAGTATACAAATTCTAGCTGGACTTGAGGTAGAGCTAAGTATATAAACTCTAGCTGGACTTTAGCTGTATCTTGTTATTTTATAGTACTGTATTTTCAGTTTGACTTCTGATTATGGAGATAAACCAGAAATCCAAATTCTACTTCCTTGATTTACTTGTACAAAATAATTTTGGGGCTGAAACAACTGGCTTCTATCCTTTCAACTCAGAATTTATAACTCAGAGGTCCTCAATCATTGGAAATTTGGTTAAATACAAAATCAAACCTAATTCAGACCATTAATTACAGAGCTTCTCATGTTCTATTCAGCTCTGATAGCTGTATTCTCTGGAAGAAAACTGCAATAATTATAAAACAGTTACTCCTGTTGGATTGGAAATTTCAACTTCTTTGGGATTCTACCCAAGTCTACATTTATTAAGCCACATTTTCCCACTCATTAGCAATAAGATGTGCTGGGAAATTGCACAGATTAGTTTTGGCTACTTTGCATTTAGTATCACCAAGAATAAGCCAGGGCTGTGCACCAAGAAGTATCATTTTGTCCATGCAGGTAGCTGTCACTCTTCTGGTCACATCACCTTCATTTTAATTATGATTTAACACTTCATACTGTCTCAGATTTGCTAGGACTGTAAACCAAGGTGTTGTCCCCTTTCTCATTCAGTCCTTGGTGCCCTACCTAGACCAAGTGGATGCTCTCAGGCCATCCCAGCCACTACCAGAGGGGCAGGCATGCATTCATTCCTGCTACTCAGATGCCAGAACTGCCCGTGGTTCTAGTCTTCCTGAAGCCTGGGTCAACAGTTTCCCTCCAATTCTGGGAACCACTTGAGGTCCTGGTAAGTGTGTGCCTTTCTATTTGTTATGAAAGGTGGATTCCTGTTGCTTATAACTGGAGAATCCTAACACACACATCTAGGAACATTCATTTTCTAGGGAAAATTAATTTAATCTCGGTATTATCTTAAGCAACGTCAAGTGGTTAAACTCAATCCATCGCACAATAATGAATGTCTATCGACAGATGGCTCCTGCGTGACTGAGAACCGGCTGCCAGCCCTCCTGAGCCTCAGCTTTCTCATCTGTAAAACGATGACTATAAAACTCCTAGATATACTTTTTTTACAGGCTTGCTGTGACAGCAAATTTTTTTAAAATGAAAGTGGTCTTCAAATCTCAAAGCACTCTATAAAGTAAGATATTTGTCTTTCATTTATTTGTTTAACAGATATTTCTACAACACACTTCCTACAAAAAAAAAAAATACCATGAGAATATTTTAGTGCTTGTAGCATATAACTTAAAGAAATAATCAACTCTTTGTTTTTTGGGTTTTTTGTTTTTGTACCAGGAATTGAACCCAGGGGCACTTAACCACTGAGCTACATTCCCAGCCCCTTTTTGTATTTTATTAGAGACAGGATCTCACTGAGTTTCTCAGGGCCTCACTAAGTTGCTGAGGCTGGGTTTGAACCTGAGATCCTCCTGAGAATCCCGAGTTGCTGGGATTATAGGCGTGCACCACAGCACCCGGCAATAATCAACTCTTTGGAAGTATTGAAGGTTCCACTTATCTAAACAATGACCATGTCTTTTGCAGGTATGATGCCTTTTTGTTTTACTTTGATTAGAAATAATCTGGTATTGCCATTACTCTGTTTCAATGGGCATACATAAAAAAGGGTACTCTTTTTTGGTGTGTGGTACTGGGAATTGAATCCAGGGCCTCATGCAGGCTTAGGCAAATACTCTATCCTGAGCTACATCCCCCGTCCTCTAATTTTGTGTGTGTGTGTGTGTGTGTGTGTGTTACTAAGGATCACAGGAGTGCTGAACCACTGAGCAACATCCCTAGCCCTTTTTATTGTTTATTTTGAGACAAGGTCTCACTAAGTTCCTCAGGGCCTTGGTAAGTTGCTGAGGCTGGCTTTGAACTTGTGATCTTCCTGCCTCAGCCTCCTGGGTCACTAGGATTACAGGTGGGCACCACTGTACCTGGCCTTTAAGGAGATATTTTAAGGGAGATTTTTGTTTTGGAGAATGTAATAGAATTGTAAAGGGGAAAAAAAAGAAAAAACATATAGTGACTTATCAGCAATTTTAGTTGACCTTCAGTTTTCTATGTTAAAACGTGACTGCAGTCCTCATTGCCGTGATTCTAGAGGGGCATTAATGCTTGGTTGAAAAATGCACTTGCCTGTCCTCTGGCACCTGGCTCCAGGTTCAGGCTCCTTCATTCATGATTTTTGTGCCTGTAGGGATTGGTTTACCTCTCCATACCTTTTCCTCTATTGTTCTATATTGTAGAACCAAATAAGATCATGAATTCTTTCTGAAATACAAAGTACTGTCAAAATATAAGTTAATGTTTATCTACCAACAATTATTGGGGCTGGGGAGATAGCTCAGTCGGTAGAGTGCTTGCCTTAGCACAAGGCCCTGGGTTCGATCCCCAGCACCCAAAAAAAAAAAAAAAAAAAAAAATTATTGCTTGCTTACAATCAAATATTTACTTACAACCATGCACATTTCAGCCTCCTCCTGATAACTGTTGGCTAAATAAGAATTCTTGTCTTTTTTTTTTCTGGTTTTTATTTTTTTATATTTTATTTTTTTTGAGTTTCCTATTATTGATGGTAAGAAAGCATAACATGCAGATCATTTAGGCAAGGCTACTCTGTGGACACAGGCCAGTGACAGCAGCATCCCCTTGGAGCTTGTTAGAAATTCACATCCTGGGGCTGCATTCCAGATGGACAAGGACAAAGCCCTGGGGGCAGGGTCCAGGAATCTGTGTTTTAAGAGGGCCTCCAGGGGATTCTGCCATCTGCTAAGGGGAGAAGGAAGCACTTAGACTTTTCCATTCCAGTTACTCATCTATGTGTCAAATGTCATTCTTCTTAGTAATATTAATGATAATATAATGAGTATTATGTTAACTATTTTTGTCCCCTCCTTTTTAGGTTAGTATTCATCAGAAGCCTGAAAGGCCTAAAAAATTACAATAGCCTCTTCTGCTCAAAACCCTCCAGAGGCTTCCCATTCTCAGAATAAAGTCCAAAGTACTTATGATGACCTACAAGTTCCCTGAGTTGGGCCCATGGCTGCCTGAACAGCTTCTCACCATTATCACCTTCAACACCTCTGTGGTGGCTACCTTGGCCACCCGTCTTCCTTCCTACACCCAGTTCTTTGCATTTGCTGTTTCCTCTGTTCTGATCTTTGTCTGACTGACTCTCACTTTTCTTCCACTCCTGAGTTAGTCATCTTTCTGTTACTGTGAACAATATACCCAACAGGAACAAGTTAGAGGAGGAAAAGTTTATTTGAGCTAACAGTTTCAAAGGTTCAGTCCATGGTCAGCTGGCTCTATTGTTGTGGGCCTGAGATTAGGTGGATTGTTATAGTGGAAGGGCATAGTAGAGGGAAGTTGCTTAGCTAATGGCAGCAAGAAGCAGGGGGCGGGCAGGGGCGAGGAGAGAGAATGCTATCTTCTTGCCAAGCACAAAACATAAACCCCATAGGCTCGCCCCCAGTGACCTAATTCCTCCAGGTATACCCTACCTGCCTACAGATACCACCCACTATAGTAGTCCTTTCAAGTTATTAATCTATCAAATGGATTAATCCATTGATGAGGTTACAGCTCTCATAATCTAATCACTTCACCTCTGAACATTCTCAACATGAATTTTTTTGGGGAACACTTCATATCTAAACCTTAACAGCTCTGATCAAATGTCACTTTCAGTAAGGCCTCCTCTGGTCTCCCGCCTCCATTCCACTTGCTGGTCACTGACATGTTTGCTCCCCATCTTTACTATCTCCACCATAAGGCAAACCCCATGAGAGAAGAGCTTCTGCCCAGAACCTAGAATTGAGACAGCCTCAAAGGAGGTGATCTATACCTTTTCATTAAATGAAGGAGTACAATTCTCTGTGTTCTAAGTACTGTGGAAGAGTAGATCTGTTGTTACTAGATTCCTTGACCAGAGGTCTGACCTTGATATTCAACGGATCAGGCCTGGCCATTGTCCCAAAAACCAACACCAGCAAGACTAGGGGACACACGTCCTTAGCCCTGTCTTCCAGGGACTTACAATGACTTCAAGGTTTTGTAGAAAGGGAAGGAAGGCAAGGGTTAGGGATTTGTATATTTGGAGGCTTTTCACAGCTGCCATAGCAGGTGATCTTGATCAGGTGTGATCTATCCCTCATTATCTCAGGATTGGTGAGGTGGGGCCTTGTCCCAGACAAGAAAGATGCTGTTGCTTGTGGGTGGGTGGCAGGCAGGTAACTTAAGTCACCACAAGAAGTTTATTGATCAGACCTTGTTCCTGAAGTCCAAGGTGACTCAGAACAAAAATGATGGAGGCAAAATAGAAGCAGAGGTAAAATCATTAATCCTGTCACTAATCCTGTCATTAATCTACCAGTCACTCTTTGGACTTTTGCAGGCAAAAGTGCAGAGTCTTAAGTCTTTGTTACATTACAGGTCCTCCTAGACTTGCTGAATTAATAATTCCTCAGACTTCCTAGGTCATGTTGTTCTGTGTCATTTTGCAGGTGGTATTCTATAACTTAGAGCTCTCAATCTCAAATGCCTGAGTCCACCTAAGAGACTGAAGGATAAAGGTATCTGTGCTTTGCAAAGCTGTCCCATGTATTCCTGTGTGTATCTCCATAGAGGCCCTTGGTGTGGTGGAGCACTTAGAGTCAGTGGTCGAGATGCAATACTGTTAACCATGGATATTATTTAGGGTCCTCCCGAGAAACAGAACTCACAGATATGCTTATACAGAAAAAGTTTATTATAAGAATCTGACTGGTGTGGTTTCTTATTATAATCTACTTCTGGAAGCAGACTAGGTCCAAATCTGCAGAGCTGGTGTCTCAGTTTGATTCTGAAGACTAGAAGCTGCTATAGAACCAGGGAGAGGTGATGTTTTGTCTTATTTAGGGGAGGGTCAGACTTTTCTTCTAGTCAGGCCTTCAACTGATTGAGGGCTCACCCTCATTAGGGAGAACATTCTGCTTTACCCCATCTACCAGTTCAGATATTAAATTTATCCAAAAATATCCTCAAAGAAACTCCCAGAATAATGTTTGCCCAAATATCTGGCCACCCTGTGGTCCAGTCAAATTGACACATAAAATTAACCATCACACTGGTTTTGGGTGCTTCTTGGGCTGTTCTTTTTCCTTTTTCTTTTTCTTTTTATGCAGTACTGAGAATGAAAACCAGGGTCCCACACATGCTAGGCAAGTGCCCTGCCACTGAGCTACATCCTCAGCCTTCTTGGGATGTTTTAATTCCATCATCTCAATGCTTGGTTCTTATTGTTTAGATTCTTATTTCACAAAGGAAATTGAGGCTCATAATCTAAGCACCCTGCTTTGCTAAAACAGTTTGCCTCGCTAAATTTTAGCCCTATCTAACTGAGATCTGTGCTTGTTTACTATGTGATATGTTTTGGGGTTTGCTTGTTTTTGTAAAATGTTTGTGTTTTGTGGAAAAAGTAGACAGGAATAAAAAGTTAAATAGTTAAGAAATCAGGTTTTGGTTTTGTTTGGTCACCTGGTTTTATTTTAGGGCTTTTTTTTTCTAGTTAGCTTCAAGTTAGAGATGCAAAATTTCTTGGTAAATTTTCAGTGTCTTTTAGGAAACTTGAACTTTCTGTCACTCAGTAGGTTAATAGGAATTGTATCAGTAAAGCCATGCACATTTTGGTAGATAGCTCCTCAAACACCTCTAACAGCTCAAGGCCTAGGGAAATCCTTATCTAGGGAAATGGCAGCACTATTCACATTCAGATAGAAATAACAAAAATTTTATTTACTATGACTGTCAGTTTTTGGCTCTCCTTTGTGACAGCTCAACAGTCTCTTCAGTCAAAATATTGAGTATTATTCTTTGCCTGAGGATGTTAGTCAACTTTTTGTCTCTGTGACCAAAATATCTGACAAGAACAATTTAGAGGAGGAAAAATTTAGTGTGGGCTCATGGTCCGAGGTGATGGTGGGTTGACTCTGGGCCTAAGTTGAGACAGAACATCATGGCAGAAGGGCGTGGAAGAGGAAATATGCTCTGCTGGTGGTAGGTGAGAAGCAGGGAGAGGAAGGAAGAGAGCTACAGGGAAGATCAACTCTTCCAGGGCATACTGCTGGTGATCCACCTCCTCCAGCCATACCCAACCTGCTTACAGTTACCACAGGGTCAGTTCATTTCGAGTAGGATGGACTGATGAGGTTACGCTCTCATGATCTGATCATTCACCTCTGAATATTTGTGTATCAACACAGGAGCTTTTGGGAGATACCTCATCTCCAAACCATAACACTGAGCACAGTTTCCTCTTTGGATGTTTTTCTTCCACTATCTAGAAGAATGGCTCAATATAAATAATTCTATGGAATAAAAAAGGAAAAGTAATTATTTTACCCTTGAGAATAAGTTTTTAAAAACTTGGCCATATGAATCACATTAAATTCTAATACTTTTGAATAGTAAAAGATAGGGATCAATAAAAATCAGGCATTGAGATAATGGAAATGAAAACAGCCCTAGAAGGCTGAGGATGTAGGTCAGTGGTAGAGCACTTGCTTAGCATTGCAGGCCCAGGATTCCATCCTCAGTGCTGTATTAAAAAAAAAAAAAAAAGTTATTTGAACTGATGATACGTTCATAGGTTCTTTGTTTTTGCTTGGAAATAAAAGAAAAAGTTTGAAATGGAAGCACAAAGCTTTTGGGGAAGATAATACTCATATGTGGAATCCATTTGAATCAGCTGCTACCATGTGAAGTTGTACTCTTTAGTTTCTTCCACATCTGAATGCAGGTAAAACACTTAGGCGTGAGTCCACATGTCAAAGTGAATAAAGGATGCTGTTAGTCTATTCCACATCAGGAGAATGAGTGATGAGTGTTGAAAACATTTGTGCATCACACAGAACAGATGGAATCAGATCAGAGCTTGCTGGGGACAAAAGGGTTAAGAAGGATGCTGATGAGGTGGCCAGTGCTGATTCCCTCGGGGTCTATGGAAAGGTCTCAGAAGGAGTTCTACTAGGTGAGCATGGAGGCTGGGACCAAATGCAGGAAGAATATCTGGAATCAAAGCAACAGCTGGATTCTCCTCTCCCCTTCTTGCTCCAGAAGGACAGTAGAGATATATTCCCTGGTACAAATGAACAATATTACACTTAAATTTGCAGGCTCAGCAAAGGGTAGGGATTTGTTGAAGACATTGAACTGAGAGGAATTCTGCAGGTGAATGCTGGAATGTTTATTCTTCTCTCCTGACTGGCTCCTAGCAGTCTCCTCTAGGTAGGAGATTGGATGAGTCCTCCATGAAGAAACTGAGTGACCTCAGAGAAAATGCTTGGACATCAGGGATTTGGGAGTCCTCCCTCTCCTCATCTGAATCATCCTTAAGCCCTTTATACTGGCCCAGTGACTCATTCTTAGGAATTAACAGCCAACAATCACTGGCCATTTGAGGGAAGTCAATGATTCAAAACAAATAAACAAAACAAAACAACAAAAAACAAAAACAAACAAACAAAAAACACCCAAACAAAACAGAGAAACTCAATGGGAAAAATTATATTAAAGGTATTAGAACAGAATAATAAGAAGTAAATTTAATACCCTTAGAGAAATGAGCTGGCATTTTATTCAAGAAAAAATATCAGAAGGCAATGAAGAAGACACCAAGAGAAAATAGAAATATGGATAATAAACTATGTAAGAACTGAAAACAAACAGAAAGCTCAGTTGAAGATTAGGATAAGAAAGCCTGCCAGAAAAAAAAAATTAAAATTAAAAGATAAAAGAATAAAAAATAGAGAAGTTTAAAAAAAAATTTAAAAGTCTGTGAATTCCAAGGTCTCTAAAAAAAACTTTATCAAAAGAGAAAACTAATAAATGAGGAATATATATATATTTTTTATTGTTTATTTATTTTGATTTTATAGATTTTAAAAAAATTGGTACTGAGAGATTGAACCCATGGGCACTCTACCACTAAGCTACATCCCCAGTCTTTTTTTTTTTTTAGACAGGTTCTTGCTAAATTGCTGTGACTTTTCTCTCATCTTGAACTTGTAGTCCTCCTGTCTCAGCCTCTCTAGTTGCTGGGGTTACAGCCCTGTACCACTGGCACCTGGCAGAAAAAAAATATATATATATTTTTGCAGTATTTTTTTCAAATCCCAAGAACGTTAGTGTTTGGGTTAAATGCCTCTCCTTTTCCTAACCTGATTCCCCAAGTCAAAGAGCAATAAAGAAAAGAGCCTAGAAACTTTGCAAAACTACAATAAGTGTTTAAAACAAAGGGCAGAAGATCAGAATGCTCTGATGAATCTCAAAATCAGCACTGGGATTGAGAAAGACAATGGAGACGTACCTTCAAAATGACAGAGGAAAACCATCCTTCCCCGGGAAGGTTCAGCAAAGACAACTCCATATCCAAAAGTTTATGAGACAAATACACTTCGGTTGAAAGGAGGGTGTGTTTTACCAATACTAGAGCAGTGTCAAAATGGAGTGAGAGGCAGGTTCCAGAGCACAGGCCATGTGATACAGAAGGAAGGACACGGGGTCCCAGGAGGCTGCCATGTGGCAGAACCAGGTACTACGTGGGAGCCTAAGCATCAGCGCTTCCAGGGGAAAACACCAGGAACTAATAAAGCCTCGTGTGGACAGTGTGGAAAACTGTATTTAGAAGTGTTTAAGTGACACTGGTGTGCAACATAAGAAGAACTAGTGATAGGAACATATAAAGTTAATGAAAAAATGAGTCAATCAATAAAACTGTACAGAAAAGCACATGTACACATTCAGCCCTCTGTGTCCATGGATTTGCATCCAGGAATTCTAACAAATTTGGATTGAAAATACTCAGAAATTAAAAATTCCATTTGTACTGAACATGTACATACTGTTTTCCTTGTCATTATTTTCTGAACAATTTAACAACTATTTACATAGCATTTTCATTGTATTAAGTTTTATAGTTCATCTAGAGATTGAAGTATATGGGAGGAAGTATGAAGGTTATATGCAAAAGCTGCATTATATATAAGGGTCTTGGGCATCCACGGTTTTGGGTATCTGAAGGAGGTCCTAGATACTAAGGGACAACTATATATAGTGCACTGATTGACTTGGAGTGAAAAACTACTGACTGTCAATAGCATTTGCACTCAACATTAATAAGGAAATGTGATGTGGTGCTTCTTTTTATTTATTTGTGTGTCTGTGTGATGTGATTCTATTGGGAAGAAAGTGGGAGAAAATAGGGCAGCCAGGATAGAGCCCTAAATCCCTGTCCTTCACGTTCGATACCAGTAGAATGTGTCTAAATAAATCAATGAACACACTGCAGACTCTGCCTATAACTGGAAACATAAAGATAAATGCTGAGGAAACAACTAAATGAGCTGAATGTGGCAGGCTTTTGGGAAAATGCCCAGGAGGAGCAAGACAGGTGTGACTTTTCTTTTTTTCCAGTCCTGAGGATTAAACCCAGGAGCTCTCTACCAATGAACTGCATCCCAGCCCTTTTAATTTTTAAGGTTGAGACAAGAGTCTTGCTAAGCTACTCATGCTGGCTTCAAACTTGCATTCTCCTGCCTCATCCTCCCAAGTCACTAGGATTACTGGCTTATGTAGTCATGCCTGGCAACTGTTGACCTCTTATTTTCATGTAAATAAATTCTTTCAATGGTGCAAAAATTAATTTGATTGTTTCAATTAATTAATTTTTTAGTTCTGAGGATTGAACCCAGAGCTTTGTGTATGCTAAACATGCCTCTACCACCGAACTATACCCTTCAGACCCACCAAAATTAATTTTAAATAGATATGAGTTTGAATATAATAATAGGAATGTACTTATACTTCTATAATTTTTTACATTTTGTTTTTATTTTCTAAAATTTCCTATGTTTTCTTAAGTCAGGACTCTATGATAAAAATAGTCCTCAGGGACTGAGGGTGTAGCTTGGTGGTAGAGTACTTGCTTTGTGTATACAAGTCCCTGGGTTGGATTCCCAGCCCAGCAAAAATAAATTTTTTTTTTAAAAGTTCCCAAACGATTTTGTTGTTGTACGTGGGTATTAGTTAGGGGTCAATGGGGATCAGAAGAGACCATGAGGCTCCTTAGGGAAGATTTTAATAAAAGGCTCCTTCAAAAGAAGAGTGCTGGATGTACGAAACCAGCAGGGTGTAGTCAGAGTGAAGGGAAGGGCTTATACAGCTAGCTGCACGAAGAAGAGCTGGGTGGAGGGACTCCCTGGCAGGGTTTGTGGGGCACAGGGATAAAGCTTAGCTGCACTCTAGTTCTCTTCCTTCCCTAGGACTGCCTGTTGGGGTGCAGGATGGGTGCCCCTGGAGGGCCATATTGAAGTTGCCCATGAAGCTGCTATGAGAACAAAGGAAGGTGTACACAACCACTACACAGTTCAACTCAGTGCCCGCATTTGGGAGGGAGCCTTCTCTGTGCTCAGTGGGAATCAGGGCTCTGACATCTGTGTACACACCTGGATTCTATTTCTCTTCCTGCCCAGCCCAAGCTTCTAGATGTTGGCCCCTGTGCAACTGGCTTCATTTTCTGAATTTATAGAGGCTGTTTGCCTTCACCTCTACTGATCTTTTGTTGTGAGCAGCATCATTTATCATGCACTACTTGCATGATAAATGACAGGTGGCATGGAATGATACAATAGCAAAGAATCAAGTCCCACGGCACCTGCCAGCTCCAGGTATTGGGAAAATTGTTTAATCTAAGTCTCATATTCTTCTTCTGTGACTTGGGCAAATATTTCCTAAATTTTCAATGAGAAATAAGAAAGCATATACAAAATATGAAAGTTGATGATACCAAGATGAAATCATTCTTGTCAGACCTGGACAAAAAGTCAGAAAGTCATGCATGCCTGTCTGAGATAAGTACTTCCTCAAGGCCTTTCTAAAGATCCTAAAGAAATTTTGTCTCACCGTACACGCAACTCATGCTTTGCATATCTTGCCTGTATGCACAGATTTCTGCAACACAGTTTATCTTTAGCATTCCTAAGTCTGCAGCAGTTCAGATGAGACTCTGTGAACAGAGCCCTTACCCAGTAATGGCACCCCACCAATGAGCTGACACCAGCTCCTGCCTCAGGTCTCCAAGACCAATGAACTCTGCATTCAAAGAGCTTATGTGAATTTGTTCCATTTTTCCTCTAAACATTTCCCCTTGCTTCTACCTCCTTGAATAAGCCCATGGTTTTCCAGGGCATGTAGATTCCTAAAGCAATACTTGGTTATTCCCAAATATAATTTTTCTTTGCAGAATCTCTCTGATTGTTACAAACAGTGACAAAAGTAACACATATAATGCCCCATAAGTACATCTTCCTTTATTTCACACAGAGAGGGTACAAGACACTAAGAGAATGTTTGATGGCTATCAACATTCTCTTAATAATGAACTCCATGTATCAAAGGAGAAATAATTTCCTGGCAGAGAAATTCACAGATGTTTTAGAAGGGAATCAAAGCACTGTGAGAAGTAAGGTCTGGCTTCTTCTACATCAAAGATAGTGAAATAACTACTATGTGGACATTATTTTTCCTTATTTAAAAAAAGGACAGATTGTGATAGTACCTCTTATTGGGGTTGCCGTGAGGGTCAGGTGTAGCTATGTGTAAAAGGTGCTTAGAACAGTGTTGGTACACATAAGGACTATGCTGGTTATTTCCAGGAGGTTTCCTGAGCTTTTGAAACTTCCTTCACACTCACTATTTTCTTGTCAACTTTTTGTAGAATAAAAACCAATATAGCTGGGGGTGATGACACACTCTGGTAATCCCAGGAAGTTGTAGACCAACCTCAGCAATTTAGTGAGACCTTGTTCCAAAATAAAAAAGAAAAAGGGCTGGGGATGTGGCTCAGTGGTTAAACTAATCTGGGTTCAATCCCAGGTACCATAACAAAACAAAACAAACAAATAACAAAACAAAAAACAATATAAAACCACGTTTCTCTTTTCTGAGGCAGTCAGGAGAAATGGAACCGGAGAAATAAGAAGTCCCATGGCCAATCTTCAGAGAAGAGAGGTGGTGTGTGTTATGGGAAAGGAAATGTGCAGATGGAAGAAAGTAAGCTCAATTTTTAGAAGATTCAGACAAAAAGTTGCTTTAGTGGGCCCAGCTAGGCAAGGGGCCCAAGTATGTTTTTCTGACTTAAAAATATCCATTGCCCATCAGGTTTCCTTGTGTACTTCCAGATCTCTATGTTCATTTATGTGGATTATGCTTTACAGGCAACAGGGGCTCTCTGGTCTTCTCCATAATATATCAGTGGTCAGCCATACTGGGAACTTCAGGCATCTCACTCAAAAGGTTCATGCTTTGAGCAATCAATTCCACTGATCGCAGGCTTCTGTGCTGATATGTGTGCATCTATCCATTTTTTGTTGGTCTCTTTGTTCCCATTGAGTTCTGCCAGCAAGGGCAAGGAGTATAACTACTCAAGTCAGAGAACACATACCCTATATATTTAGATTTGCCAATAATTATGAAGTAGAATCTAATAAAAAGAGAATGAAAGGGAACATTATATTCATGACATCTTCTAGTTGTCCAAAGCTTTGCTTGTCATTGATCACACTGTTTTAGAAACTTTGCATCCTGACATTCAGCAAATGTTTATTGAGCAGCAGCTATATGCAAGGTGCTGTGAGGTTGGGGAGAGAGATGCTATAAAGATAGAAATGCCTCCTTGCCCTTTGAAGACTACTATCATATTTATAAAAATAGCTTTGGGAATTTGTATATATGATCATCCTGCAGTAAAACATTATACTCTTTCAACTACAAGACACTCAGATACTATTTGAAGTGTGCTCAAAAGGGGCCAAGAGTGGTTTGCAATTTTAATACCCTGTTTATTTTGGCTACATTCAATATCCCTTGGGAGTAGTCCATATTAACTTTGTGAAGAACAGTTAAAAGCATTTATGTTTACCTGGGTGCTGTGGAGCACACCTGTAATCCCTGCGGCTTGGGAGACTGGGGCAAGAGGATCACAAGTTCAAAGCCAAGTCTCAGCGATTTAGCAAGGCCCTGAGCAATTTAGCAAGACCCTGTGTCAAAAAAAAAAAAAAAAAAAAAAGGGCGAGGAATGTGGTTTAGTGGTTAAGTGCCCTGGATTCAATCCCCAGTATATAGATAGATAGATAGATAGATAGATAGATAGATAGATAGATAGATAGATAGATAGATATAATCTCACAAGTAGTGATAAAAAGGTGGAGACCAAAGTATTGCATTGAGTTGATCATTGACTTTAGTTTTTTGAATTTTTCAGTATGGTTCAGATTCTCTTAAGAATCAAATAGTTGTTTTTCATTAGATGTTCTTTTTATGCTATTTGTATGTCAAAATGTATCTTTTCCAGGTGCAGTGGCATACACCTGTAATCTCAGTGACTCAGGAGGCTGAGGCAGGAGGATCACAAGTTTGAGGCCAGCCTAAGCAAAAGGGCTGGGAATATATCTCAGTGGTACAATGAGACCAATGGACAATGGATAGATGTATACATATCAGTGCAGAAGTCTGGGATTAATGGAATTGACTGTTCAAAGTGTGAGCCCAGTGGGTGAGATGCTTGAAGTTCCCAGCTTGTATGAGTGAACACATATTATGGAGTAGACCAAAGAGCCACCCAAGAAGGTACAACCCACAGAAATGGATATAGAACTTTGGAAATGCAAAAGACCATTGGATGCCAATGCTCCTGGGTTCAATCACCAGTGAAAAACAGTGTCTCTTTTAGATATTTCCACAGTCTTTAAAATAAACATAGTCAGGGCCAGGGGTCTTGGAAACACTGTGTATTTTTCAAATTGGAACAGCTGGGAATGGCAAAGTGTGCTTGTTTCTGGGTGACAAACAGTATTCAACCCCATAATCCTATTATCAAATTGAGTTAGGAGAATTCAATTTAAATAGCACTGGTTCAGAATTGCTACTAGAGATCCATGTGCCATAGATCTTCTGGTGTCTCTGACTCTAAGACAAATACCCATTTGTTTCAAACTTTCTAATGTACTTCTGTTAAATTGATGAGGTGTGTGTGTGTGTGTGTGTGTGTGTATGTGTGTGTGTGTTTGAAGGTGTTTTATGTGGGTGTGTGCTGTGTGTGTGGTGTATGTGTGGTGTGTGTGTTGCTTGCAATGTCTTGGGTGTATGTGGTGCGTATGTGGTTAGTATGTGTGTGGTATGTGTAGTGTGCATTATGTGCTACATATGTATTTACATAGGTGTGTTGGTCTATGTGTGCATTTGATGTGTGGTGTGTATGGTATATGTATAGTGTGTTTGTATGTGATATGTGTTATATGTATATGTGATACATGCAAGGTATGTTTGTGTTATGTATTATACGCATATATCCTTGACATTTCACTAACTTTTATTTTTTCATCTTGTTTGAAAGACTACAAATCCTATTCCAATAGGAAGCTCCTCTGAATTGACCAGTATTCAGATTTATCACAATTTTCAGGAAAAAAAAATAAAATATACATGTTCATAGATTTGGGTACTGATTCTATATTTACCATTTTTTGTGGTAAATATTTGCTTTATTTTAACAAAATAATAGGAAATATTTAAAGATGTATTAGATGTGCACTTTTTTACTCTTTAAAAAAATAGGGAAGAATAAAAATAAATTGATATGAAGTGTAATAATAATAATTAGAACAAGAAAATAGGGCAATGTATTTTATAGGAATTCAGAAGTCATAAGAAAACACAACTTAGAGACATAAAGATTTGATCTAGAAAAAAATCTGACAATAAAATTTTATTTTCTATCTTAGCCCCAAATAATCATAATTAGACTTGTTCAAAAATTAAACATGAGTCAAAACTCCTAAAGAGTGTTTTGATATTCAGAGCTCTTTTCTAGAGGGGAAAAAAAATGCCTATTTTTCAACACATTTAAAATAGAACCAAAGAATCAAATTTTAAATGAAGTCAATGTGCAACTTAATGATAATTTCTGGAAATCTTTCCTGAATTGTTGAACTGGCAGCCTCAAGTCAAATAATTTTGATGTTTTCAAAAATGAAAATTAGGGGCTGGGGAGATAGCTCAGTCGGTACAGTGCTTGCCTTGTGAGCACAAGGCCCTGGGTTCGATCCCCAGCACCAAAAAAAAAAAAAAAAAAGGAAATTAGAGTAAGTATAAATAAAATATAAATCAAGTAGCAACTAATTCAGATGAATTTGCACCATTATCACTAACATTCATGATATGCAAATGACCAAAAATATTTTAACAAAGTAGAGAACCGAAGTTTTTAAACTGTTATGCAAAGCTAGGGTTAACACTGTAATCTTAAGTAGACTCAAATCAGGTAATCGTTCACAGGGTATTTTACAATAGACATTATATTTTTTGTATGCAAACTAGATAGTTTGTAAGTATAATTTCTCTGTAATACTTTTCTATAACACATTTCATTTCTAATAGCCCCCCATCTACTCAACCTGTGTTTGGAAGTTGGGATTATTTTCATAACAACACAGTATAGAATGAATTTCTTTGCCTTGTGCTTAGGAGGGACCCTCTTTAATCTACTACAGTGAAGTTGTGACGGAATTTGCAAAATTTCTTCTGCAAATGAATCCCTGTAGTTGAGTCTGTGCAGTGTTCAGTGGTGAAAGAACGAGCTGAAAATTATCCAGTTTGGGGTGAATAAAAACAGTGGGTTCATGGCTGGAATTGTGGCTCAGTGGTAGAGTGTTTGCCTAGCACCTGTGAGGCACTGCACCACATAAAAAAACAAATAAACAAAATAGTTATAAAAATAATTTAAAAAACCAGTGGGTTCAGATAATGTATGTCTCAAGGTAGAATAATTTATTTACTTAGTGTATTAGTTTCCTAGCTCTGACAGAGCAAAGTACTATAATCTGGGTGGCTTAACCAATACTCATTTTCTCTTCTGTAAGCTGGAAGTCTGACATCAAGGTGTAGGCAGCGTTGACCTCTGAGGCCTCTCTCTTTGGCTTGCAGATGGCCACCTTCTTCCTGTGTCTCCACATAGTCTTCCCTCTGTGGGTGTCTGTGTCCTAATTTCCTCGTACAAGGACATCAGTCATATTAGATTAGGACCCATTCATATGACCTCATTTTAACTTAATTATCCTTTTAAAGGCCCTATTGCTAAGTGCAGTCACATTTTGAGATCCTGGGGGGTTAGGACTTGAACAAATGACACTTGAGGGAACACAAATCAATTCACAATATGAATTAAGTTCATAAATTTTACGTCAGCCCCAAACTCTCAATACTGGGAGCCTGGCTTGGTATTCTTTCCGTGTATACAATGTTCTCAGTTGCTCTTCAGTATCCTAATGCTCTGATCAGTCAGATGTTGCGGGATCCTAGACAGGAAGCTCACAAGAGTAACAAAGATTTTGTAGAGACATGAACCCTTCACTGACTCAAGGACTGACACTGAATATGGAAAGCTCAGAAAAAACAAGTTGGGACTCAAGGCCGGCAGGTGCCCTAGATACTGCCATTTATTGGTGACGAGTTCTGCTTCCTCTAATGTTGAAGTTCAAACACTAGAGAAGCACACCAAAGCAAGCATATTAAGTAGGTTTTATTTAAAAGCAGTAATAATACAGACTTCTCCTGGGAGGGAGAAGGGGGCCATGGCTGATGTTCTAGAATCCCAAGAAGTGAGCACACCCTACATCTTTTATAGGTTAAGGTCTCTTTTGTTCTCCAGTTCTCTCCCCATTTATCTCTCCTTCCTGCCTATGTGACTAGGCCCGGTTTTGCAGGTGAGATGGGCAGGGGAAGGGCCAAAGTGATTCAGTCAGGTAAGGGCCCAGGGGGCATTAATTAGCAACTCCCTGCCTGTAGTCCTTGACAAGGGCAGGTAAGTTTGGTAATCCATGTCCGGAGATCCTTGACATTCCATTCTCCTAGGGCCAGTCTCCAACTTCCAGATGCAGATGGCTTTCATGGCTTCCATTTCCTCGATTTGACCTGATCCCCTATTTCTACACTAACTGCCTGTCCCCAATTCTGGCTTCACCCTCTTCTGCTTTCTGAACAACCTCATTCTTTTGAGACTGGGTATTTTTCTCTCCGTTTGCTGGGGTGGCTCACATACATGTGACTGGCCCTGACCCTCTGTATTCTAGGCAATATTTCCCTTCCTAACAGACCTTAAGACTCCTCCAACTGCTTCCCAGGAGAGACATAGTTAACTTGTGTTATAATTTGGGTCTGAAATATACCCTCACAAGACCTATGTATTAAAGGTTTGGTCTCCAGCCTGTGATGTATTGGGAAGTGGTGGAGCCTTTAGCTTTTATAGGTGGAGCCTATAAAAGATGTAGGGTGTGCTCACTTCTTGGGATCTAGTGGGAAGAAATAAGGTCGTGGTGGGGGGCCATGACTTTGCACAAGACACTGGGACTTCCTTCCCCCTCTCTGCTTCCCAACTGCCAACATAAACAGGACTCCTGGGCCAAGCACTCCAGCCGTGATATTCTGTGCTAAAGCAATAGGGCCAAGCAAGCACGAACTGAAAGTATAAGTAAAAATAAACCTTCCCTCCTTTAAGTTGATTGTCTCAGGTATTTTGTCACAGCAACAGAAAATTGAGTAATCCAGCATGTTTTAATGTTTCATTTGCTCTTTCATTGCTTTTTAATACAAGTTCAAAAATTAAAACCCAAACTCACTTGCTTTGTGTCCTCACCCTTTGGGCATTTTTTGGTTCCACTTTCCCAAAATACTTCTCCAGATGGCTGACCAATAAATAATATTTGATGATTAGATTTCTGTCATTTTCCTTCTGCTTCATATCCATGCTGTTGGGAGAATATAATCTCATTATTTCCCATCCACAGAGTTAACTGTCCTTCAAGTAAAGTGTAAAATCAATGCCTCTCACTGCTTTGCATTTTCACAACTTGCACTGGAAATGGAAATTCGCTCCACATGTGGTTTGAATTGTCATCTGCAGTCATCTGGGGGTCATCTTTGACATCTCCCTTCCCTTGACTTTTATCCTGTTTTCACTAATTGCTATGGATCATCCCTACCCACCATCATCAACTCATTCCTTCTTTTTATTCCCATTGTCACTGGCTAATTCCAATCCTCCTAATCTCCTGCTTGGATTTATTCACAATAGCCTTCAGTCTGGTCTCTGGTCTCCATACCTCAAATATCAACCCCCTGTCCAAATACATTTGCTATGATGCTGAAAGAATAAACAAGCTTTCAAAAACCTATACCCAATTATGTTATTCTCCTGCCTAATAATCTTCAGTGGGGGCTGGGGTATTGCTCAGTGGTAAAACACCTGCTTAGCATGCATGAGGTACTGGGATCAATATTCAGTACTGCAAAACAAAACAAATCAAAAAGAAACAAAAACTTCAATGTTTTCCAAATAGACAAATTCTAAAATCCTTTGTAAGGCATTCAAAACCCTTAAGAACTGAATTTATTCCTATTTCTTGTATGCTCCCCAGTCACATCCTGTGCTAGAGCTGTGCAGTTAGCAACACGTGGAACTTGGCTGCAGGCTTCAGTGTCACTTGTCTACTCATATGGATCCTCCTGTCTGGGACCCCTGGTTCTATCACTGGGAGGCCCTCTATGATCCTTTAGCCTGTCCTTCTACTGGACCTATCATGAGATATCTATCTATCTATTATCTATATATCTATCTATCTTTTTTTTTTTTTTTTTTTTTTTTTTTGGTACTGGGCATTTAATTCAGGGGTACATTTACCATTGCGCTACATCTTCAGCCTTTTTTATTTTTATTTGGAGACAGGTTTTCACTAAGTGGCTGAGGCTGGATTCCAATTTGTTAGCCTCTTGAATTACTGGGATTACAGGTGCACATCACCATATCATGCTATGATATTTTCCTATATACTGAGGTAGATAATTATCATCATCATCATCATCATCATCATTATTGATTATGGGATTGAACCCAAGGGCACTTTACCCCAGCCCTTTTTATGTTTTTAATTTTGAGACAGAGTCTCCCTAAAGGGCCAAGACCATTCTCAAAACTTCATAGATCCTCTTGCCTCAACTGCTAAGAGTCTGGACAGGGAATCTTATGGGAATGGACTTTCTCCTTTTGTTTTTGAATATTTAACATGTAGTAAGTCCTCAAAACTTTTGGTTGGATTAAAAATACAGTTGTGAAAATTGGGAATTCAACTATATTCCTTTCCTTCAATTATATAACTATCACCTAATAAGCAACAGTCATTTTTACATATTTAAAAGAAAATTTGAGTTATTTAACAACAAAGTTACATCCTATTATTATGGTGAGGCAGAAATGGTAGAAGTTATGCAGTGCAGAATGGGTTGTTGTATAGAATGCCATTCTGACTGCTGGAGGGGAACAAATGAAAACACAAAAAGCAAAAACAAAAAATTGCCTGTCATTATAGTTTAGTCTTTTTTTTTTTTTTTCTTTTTTTTTTTTTTTTTTAAGGCTGCACTCATGACTCTCGATTTAGTTTCTGATTTTTAAGTCTTTAAACATTAAACAGTTCTTCTATAGTGACCATGTTCTCCCTACTGAGCATATTATTCCTTCTCCCATCCAAGAAGGATTGTATGAAGATCCTGGTCAGGATGATCTTGGCCCCTGGATTCCATTAGGGTCACATTTAGGACTTGGCTAGGGCAGAGATTTGGCTGCTGCCCACCCCTCCCTAACCAGCATTCTGTTTGGCAGAGCTGCCAGGTGCCTGATTGTGCAGAGAAATGGGATGGGATCACTCAGTGTGACAGTCAGGAGAGATTTCACAGATCACAAGTGTTTGGAGAGACAAGTCAAAACCCAGCCATGGAAACGTGGCTGCTGTGGTTCCACTGAACGGGAGTGGTCTGTTAACAGGAGTCCAAGGTCACGGGGCATCATTGCTTCTTTGGACCAGAGCCCAGCAAAAGAAAAGCCTTGTTGTCTACTACTGGTATAGGAAAATTTTTTGAAAATTTCAAATTATGCTCTTTACCTGGTCAGCCTGCAAGCACAGGGAAATTGGAATTTAACATGACTCGGTGGATAATAAGCCTTTAAATAATGACATTTTTACAGTCCATCCTCAAAGGAGTACAATGCCAACTTTGTTGTGAGGCAGATGGTGGGGAAAAAGGTGGATGTGAATCCGATCATTTAGCAGGCAAATTAATTTATGTGACAATAACCAGCCTCCAAATTGGGTTTATTGACTCATTACATTTTCTCCCTATGAAATTTAGTAAAATGCCAAACTCTACATTTTAGAGGAGCTGAAGGTTATTTTCTCATTTTAAAAGGGGGCACATTCGGCGTTAGTTTGGATCTATATTAACAATATTCCCATAGCTTCAAGTAAGTCGGTGATTGTTCTGTAGTTTAAGGATAATACATTTGCAATAAAATTAGAGTCCCCCAGGCAATCCTCAATTAATCTTGAAAAGAATCAACTACTTAATTCTGGATTACTCTTTTTTTGAGCCCAAGTAATTTTCAAAACAAAAATAAAATAAAATTAGACCAGTAATACCTCAGATCTCTTGGTAAGGGAAGAAAGGAAGGAAGGAAGAAAATAAAGGAAGGAAGAAAATAGAGAAATGAAAGGAAAGTAAGATTTTAATATCATTTGAGCTGTTTTTTTTTTGAGTTGGAAAAACCCACTTACTATGGAAAGCTTATTTTTCTTTTCTTTTTCTTTCTTTCTTTTTTTTTTTTTTTCTAGTACTGGAGATCAAAACTGTTAGGCGAGCACTCTGCCACTGAGCTACATCCCTAGTCCTTGAAAAGCTTATTTTGTTTAATCTGCTAAGGTCAACTGAATAAAAAGAAGGCTTTTGTTATATAAAATTAAGAAAAGAAACAAACACAAACATTATTTCTTAAACTATATGGTAAGGTGGGTAATAAATTCTTATGGTTCATTACTGATATTTTTTGTTTGTTTTGGAATGTTGGGGATGAAACCCAGGGTGTTGTGCCTGCTAGGCAAATGCTCTACCACTGAGCCACATTACCAGCCCCAGCCCATAACTTAGAATCTCCAAGTCTCTGGTATACAGCATCAGGTCTGTCGGTGTCTTTCTGAAGCCAGCTGGTAGGGTCATGCTTCCTCATGGGGCTGACAACTGAAGGTTTCTTAGGCAGGTGCACCCTATGCCATACCAGCCCCCACCCAGCTACAGTCTCTTGGACTGGCTCATCTTGAACTTTTCCAAGCCATATATTCTGAAAGCATTATCATTGTAGCTTTTGTTTTTTCCTTTGAGATGGGATCTTGCTATATTGCCCAGACTGGTCTCAAACTCAAATGATCCTCCCACTTCAGGATCCCTGAGTAGCTGGGACTACAGGTATGCACCACTCTGTCTGGCTCATTAGAACTTTTGCTTGTCTCTATAAATGAAGAAAATTTAGTGGAGATTTAGTTTTTAATGCAAAAATAATTGATTTAGTAACTTCCTTTACATTTTTTTGATCAAAAAATATCACATAAATACATTCTTGGGATCAATGAAGGCTCACTTCCTTTTTCTTTCTAGAACAGTCTGAGCATTTATCTGTGTATTTATGAATGCAAGGGGTATTGAGTACAGTTGTCCTGTGCTATTTGCTTGATGGTGCTTGACACAGTGGATGCCACTAAACCACGTATATACTGTACTTTTTCCCTACACATGCATCCTGTTGACAAAACCTAATTTATAAATAACAATAAATGATAAAAGAAACAATTATAGTAATAAACTATATTAAAAATTGTGTGACTGCATGTGGTAGTGCATGCCTTGTAGTACCAGCTACTTGGGAAGCTGAGGCAGGAGGATCACTTGAGCCCATGAGTTTGAGACCAACCTGGATGACATACCAAAAACCCATTTAAAAATACAATTAACATGAACACGATCTCTTTCTTTTGAGTCAAGACAAATATTGATATATTCAGACTGCAATTGACCACAAATAACTGAAACTGCAGATAAGGTAGCACTACTGTACACTAATACCATCTGATCTGTTTTTTAAATAAATAGACCGATATGACTGTTCTGACTTGTGCTACTCATAAAATGATGGCGTGCTTTCGGAATGGTGCCGCCGTCAGCCGTCACTGCCTAAACTCCACCTCCTTCTTTCTATGTGGCTGTACAGCCTAGCATTCCAAAGCATAGATGCACTCTGTTTTATATCTGTATACCTTTGGCCTCTTTCTTTGAGGTGGATATAAGTGGCTAAATTTTCCTTTTTGTGGACAATAAGTCTTCTAACTTCACTGTATCCTTATTTCTTTTCCAGAAAGAAAATATGGTAGGAGCCACTGGAAAATAAGGTCAACAAAGCAGAATAAGCATTAACAATCTGTTATTTTTTTAGAAAGCAATTGATCAAACAAGTTATTCTTATAAAATGGTATGCTCTGTTTGCCAGTCCATCCCATACATCCTGTGCTATTGGCTGATGGTCCTCTTGTTGGCCCAGGTCTCTGTAGTGTAGCTGTTCTCTGCTTTTCCAGCCTTGGCCTTATCTTAAGCATCACCTCCAGACCATTATTTCTACAATTCTGATCATGGCATCTTATGCTCAAAACCATTTATGGCTCTCTCAGCAGTGATGCTGATGAGCTCAGTCCCCTGCAGAGATTGTCATGGTCCCTCAGTCCAGTCTCAGTTGGAGCCAGGGAAATGTATGTTCTGACCCTACTCAACCACTGGTCAGCTGTGAAGTCACTGATTCCATCACGGATCCTCCTTAATCTCAGTTTCCTCATCTATGAAGGTAGGATCTTGGCTGCATAACCTACATGGTGGTTTTTCTTTGTGAGACTCTCAGCCCATTTCAGCCTTGATCAAAGAGTTCAGAAATTCTGTGCGCCCTGCCAACTCTCAGATCAGCAGTATCTTTCATCTTCACTTCTACACAGTTTAAGATCTTTTGAGGGATTTTGCTTCAGTTTTAAACATATGAGTATTGATGTTTATTGAAATCTGAAAGCCGGATGGGACCTGGCTCATTTTCACATCCTGGCAACGCTTTGCAGCCAGTGACATGAGATGCCTTTGCCAGCAAGGCCTGTTTTAATCAAAAGCTTTCATCTGAAATGCAATTCACAATTTCTGGGTGGTAAAGAATATTTCCCTATAGGATGATTGCACAGAGCAGTAATGCTAAGCTCTTTAAATACCTTTGACAGGAGGTAAAACTCCTCTCATTGAACGAACTTGCAGTAGGTGCTTTTTTTGTGAGACGCTATCTTAAAGGCAAGCAAAGACTAGGATCATGTCTCTGCCCTTGTGTGGCTTAGAGTCAAGTAGCAGACAAACCATGAAGACTATAATATGTTAGAATGTAGTGAAAGTCATTACAGAAGCATGAATAACCACAGGAATCCACAGAAGAGAGAGAAGCTCTTGTGATTACGGTAAGAAGGGAAACCCTAACGGAGAAAGTGGAATTTATGTTACAAAGTTTGCTGTTGTTGTTGTTAGTAGCAGTTAAAAGGATTATTGAGAGTGGGGCACTGTAGCCCTTGCCTGTAATCCCAGCATCTTGGAAGGCTGAGGCAGAAGAATAGTAAGTTCAAAACCAGCCTCAGCAACTTGGCGAGGCTCTAAGCAAGTTAGCAAGACCCTGTCTCAAAATAAATAAAAAATTAAGGGCTGGGGATGTTGCTCAATGGTTAAGCACTTCTGGGTTCAATCCCCCCTACAAAAAAAAAAAAAAAAAAAAAAAAGAAGAAGAAGAAGGAAGAAGGAGGAGGAAGGAGAGGAGGAGGGTTATTGAGGCTAAGCTACACCTGTAATCCCAACAGCTCAGGAGGCTGAGGCAGGAGGGTTGCAAGTTTGACACCAGCCTCAGCAACTTAGTGAGGGCCTAAGCAACCTGGCGAGACTCCGTTTCAAAATTAAAAGCAATAAAAGGGCTGGGGAGAAAACTCAGTGGTAAAATGTCCCTGGGTTCAATCCTCAGTTACAAAACAAAAAACAAAAAAACATGTTATTGAGGAGGAAGTTGGAAGGAACCATGGGTTAGAATTATGCACTGATGCTTGGCCTGTGTTACACCTATAATTCCAGCAACTCAGGAGCCTGAGGCAGAAAGATCACAAGTTTGAGGGCAGCCTCAGCAACTTAGTGAGACCCTGTTTGAAAAGTAAAAATAAAACAGGCTGTGGGTGTACCTTGGTGGTAAAGCATCCCTGTATTCAATCCCCAGTTTAAAAAAAAAAATTCACTGATATGAATTTCTTTTCCCTCAACTACCCACCAGGTGTAGTTGTTAGCTAAGGTTCAGTGATTAAAAAGAAAAGAACCCATGAAGGGGCAGACATCCTATCTCCCCAGAGCATATGTGCAGGTAATTGAGGGGTGGTAGACATAGGGACAAAGAAATCCAAATGGAAATGAGCAAGCTGGTGGTCCTTTTACTCCCAACCTAGCTATGTCCAGTGAAACCCTTGTAACCACAGTTGAAGATGGAGGGTCAGTAATCCTGAGTACCTTGGTTTCTCCAAGTTTGGGACCAGTGGAGAAGTAGATGCGGACTCCAGGCTGATGGTCAAAGCCACATTCTCTGTACTGCTGATAAACCTAACATGAGGAATACAGGCCACAACTGGGCTCTCTAGTAACCCCAGGCCTCCTCCTTCCCACCTCCCTCCTGCCTGCTTGAATTGATTGGACTACCCAAGTTGCAGGCCTCTCTGCAGTGGAAGGGATTACAGGTTTTGAGGACAGGAAGTTATCACTGAAGAGGAAAGGGTGAACAACATTCTAGGAATTCACCAACTAAAGTATCCCTGCCTTCTTTGAGGATAGTCAGGGAAGTCACACCTCCTTTTGGGGATAGTCAAGGAATTCACTCTTCCTTTGGGACTGTTAGGGAAGCCATGACTCCTTTGGGGACAACCAAGAAAGCCAGGCCTTCTCTTGAGAATAGCCAGGGAATTCACATCTCTTTTGGAGCCAATGAGTGTGAGACAGTAGCAGAAGCGAGAGACCAGGTATATCCCTCTAATAGGAGGCTTCCACAGAAACAGGGCATGAAGAACATTCCTGGGGTCTTTGTATTCTTAAACAGGCCTGTGTTGGAGGATATCAGCAGTTTACTGTTTTCTCTGTCAGCCCTGCTCCAGTTTTCCCAAGGTGGGTGCCTTGGCATTGATTGGCCTGCCCCACTTTGGATGCATGTGAGTTGTACCTGCTCGTTTACCTATCACACCCTTTTTTTCCTCCAGAGTATTGCCAAGGCTGATGCTTCTTTTTCTGGTCTCTTCTCCAGCCCTGGTCCAGTCCAGTAGTATAGATGTTCTGGACATCTGAAACTGAATATCTGAAACTGAAAAACCAACTGAAACTATTCCCCTTGCACACCACCAGCAAAGCAAAAATGCTCCAAATTTGAAGCATTATAAATTCACACAAGTTAACAAAATTCCAGTGAGAAAGTAGAAGCCATAAATGGTCCTCACCAGTTTTTATTCTTCTCAACTGCAGACAAAATGTCCTCACTATGATTTACAGTAGTATCCATAGGCCAGACTGTGTCTGCCAGACTGCACTTTCTTCAGGACCTTAGAAGTTCAGCTGATTCAGAGTAACCCAAGTAGCTTATGGTTTCACTTTCTAAAGAATCCCAAAGAGCTAATAGAGAGGGCATGGTGGCACATGCCTGTAATCCAAGAGATTCCCGAGGCTGAAGTGGGAGGATTGCAAAATTGAGGCCAGCCTCAGCAATTTTGCAAGATCCTGTCTCAAAATGAAAAAGTTTAAAAAGGGCTGGGCTAAGTGGTAAAATGCTCCTGGGTTCAATCCCCAGTACCCACCTTCCCCCACAAAAATAGAACATACACCATGCTAGCATCCCTCTTCCACCAAACATAGACATATCCACATGCACACTTACATAGTGCACACACACACACATTTACAAATGCAAACAAACACATGTAAGCATACCTGCATGCAATCCACACACATGCACATGTTTGTGCATGCATAATACACACATACATAAGCAAATCACTTATGGTATCACAGTTAACCTGAACAAAACATCCAACAATTAATACAATCTATAAGACCCAGTAATTAATACCATCTGCAAGCACACTGTTATACCCACCGGAGACCAACTGTGGCAAAGACAAATTCACATCTGATGAAGAAATCTAGCCAATCTTTACTTCAACCACACCCCAGTGTCAGCCATGAGACTGTTCTTTGTATAGGCTTATGTTTAATACGAAGAACTCCAAGCTCATCATAGCTTGGAGAAAAGCTCAGGGATGACAATTGTCTATTTTCATTATTTTGAAAATTTTCCTACAAAATTTAGACATTTTCACTAGCTGCAGATGACAGTTTTTTTTTTTTTTTTTTTTTTTTTTTTGCAGTGCTGGGGATTGAACCCAGGGCCTTAGTGCTTGTGAGGCAGGCACTCTACCAACTGAGCTATATCCCCAGCCCCAGATGACAGTTTTATTAAGTGCATTTCTTTCCATAACTGAACCATAATTGAACCTCTATTTCTAGTGCCCTTTTTTTGCTGGTGACCCTAGCCTCCTAGGATTGAGTGGTGGCCACATCTCCCACCAGTGCCACAGCATCTGCACCTTCTCCAGGGTGGCATCTTCTGCAAGGTGATGGCAGCTTCCGCAGCCACTGGCTGCTGCATTGCTGGGGCTCTGCTGCCTACCTCCTCCAGCAGGAGCTGTCCCCTGGAAATTTGCTGTTGGTAGATGAAGGAACAGAGCCGATGCTGGTAAAGTCTGATCCCTGAGGTTCCTCCCTTGCCATAGCCTCTTCCTCGGGACGTTTCCCTCTTCTTGCTGTGAAGTTCTCAGGCATCAAGTATCTAACAATTCTTTAATAACCAGGCATGGACTTACAGGTAATATTCCATGCTGTATAAAGAACAGGTGGAGAATGAAATAAGCAGCAGGAACATAGAATCTTTTAGAAACTACACAAGTCGTTTTAGACAACATCATAAGCTTACTAATGGATAAAAAAGGAAGAAGGAATGAAGGAGTGAGGGGAAGAAGGAAGAAAGGCAGAGAAGAAGGGAAGGAAGGAGGAAGGAAGAAAAGGAAGAAGGAAGGAAGGAAGGAAGGAAGGAAGGAAGGAAGGAAGGAAGGAAGGAAGGAAGGAACAAGGGAAGGAAGGAAAGAAGGAAGGAAGGAATCTAGTACTATGCTTACTGGGTGTCCAGCCTTATTGCTTTTTCCTTCCGTCCGGAGGTTCCTGTGATTCTTGGGTCTTTTGTGGGTCTCATGACTCCTTGGCTTCCGTGGCCACATGAATTACTCCCAGTACTGTCCTGTCCTGGGGCTTCTGCTTTCCCATGCTTGACCTAGAACTGAATGCTTTTGCAGTTATGACAGTGAAGATTATCTAAAAAATTCCTTAGCCATGGAAGCTTAGTAGTAATAACTTGCCAAGTCATAGAGATTAGGAATGTTAGGAATACTCAAGACATAAAATAATCTTCTTTTTATTTTTATTTATTTATTTATTTATGGTGCTGGGGATCAAACCCAGAACCCAGATCCTTAAGCATGCTGGGCAAGTGCTACACACTAAGCTACATCTTCAGCTCTATAATGCACTGTTTAAAATTCCATTTTCTGCATACATGAAAATAAAATGACAGAATATATATAATTTTTATATATGTTAAGGAGGTGTCTGGGATTGGAAGTGTTTGATTGAAGTTCGACACTTCTGGAAAAAACAATGTCAAGGCAAAAAAGTGGAGTCTCGCACCTCTTCACTCTCAGGGGCAGGACTCAGCTCCTTTTTGGAGGGATGTGCACATAGCCTGGACCTCACCCTGCTAATTGCACCTCATGGTTTGGAAGTTGTTTAGACTCCTGTGGGGATCTCTTCTAGCAGAACAGAGCTTCCTAGTCAGCAGAGACCACGGCCTCCTTAGAAATGCGAAAGGTACAAGAGAACCTAAACCTGGAAGTCCTAAGAAATTAAAAAGAAAGTTTTCTCTTTGGCAGACTATCCACAAATTTATTTCTCTTCCTGTAAATGTTTCACTGATTCTTTGATTCAGCTGTAGTAGTGAATATTTAATCGGAATTTAAAATGAAGATAAAAATTGTCTTGTTGGATTAAAACATAGGGCTTCTTTCAGAATAGTGCACTATGTGAGTGCCCTACCTTTGCTTGCTGCTGTGAACAACCAGGGCCTCAACTCTGGGCTCCGGAAGTGTCCTTTCCATGTAACTGTTTTGGGCTGAATTATGTCTCCAAATTCACATGTTGGAGTCTCAGTCCCAGCACTTCAGGATGTGGATGTGTTTGGAGATAAGTTCTTTAATAAAGTAATTAAAGCAGAATAAGGTCATTAGGGTAGGCCATAATCTATTGTGCCTTATGTTTCATAAGTAGAGGAGAGATTTAGACACAGAAACACCAGACACGTGGATGACATGAGTACAATATGGAGAAGGTGGCCGCAGGAGAAAACAAGTCTGTTGAACACTTAATCTTGCACTTCCAGCTTCCAGAACTGTGAGAAAATAATTTCTGCTTTTTAAATCACACAGACTCTAGTAATCTATTATGGAAATTCTAGCAAATCCATATACCACTTCATTTTTCACTTTTGTTCTGAGTGAACAACACAGAGTGAATCATACACCCAGATTTAACCCCACAATCTCCCTTTTCCCAGGAAACCAAGGGGGAAAATGTGTTAGCTCTGTTTTCAAATTCTTTTCTCATACCAAAGGTTACATTTTGATAGAATAATAATGGATAAATTATGATTTTGGGTTAATTCAAAGGTTTAAAAGAAAATTCACAAAGGACTTAAAATCAGCATATTACAGAGATACAGCCACATCATTGTTCATAGCTGCTCAGTTCACAATAGCCAGATTGTGGAACCAACCTAGATGTCCTTCAATTGATGAATGGATAAAGAAACTGTGGAATATATATAATGGAATATTACTCAGCCATAAAGAATGATAAAATCATAGCATTTGCAGGCAAATGGATGAAATTGGAGAATATCATGCTAAGTGAGATAAGCCAATCTCAAAAAAAACAAAGGACGAATGATATCGCTAATAAGTGGATGATGACACATAATGGAGGGTGGGAGGGGTTAGTGTTAGGGTTAGAGTTAGGGTTAGGGAGGGGGGCAAGAATGGAGGAAGGAAGGACTGTATAGAGGGAAAAGAGGGGTGGGCGGGGTGGGGGGAAAGGGAAAAAATAACTAAATGAATCAAACAGCATTACTCTATGTAAATTTATGATTACACAAATGGTATGCCTTTACGCCATGTACAGAGAAACAACATGTATCCCATTTGTTTACAATAAAATAATAAAAAAAATAAAATAAATTAAAAAAAAAGAAAATTCACAATGACCACTTCATATTTTTTCAAAAAAGTAAACATGATACATACCTCCCACTAAGTGAGATAATTAAACAGTTTTACATTTGAAAGGACAACCATCCAACTTTATTGAAGCAAAACACTCAACAGAAAAAATATTTTAAGAATCTTAGTGAAATATTTACCAAGATAAAATCAACCAGTCTTCACAAATTAGAATGCAAATGCTTTGCTCAAAATCTGCAATTATTTCTGACAAGGATAATTTTATGAGAGTTTTAAACTTATGCTTGAAAGATTATTTTAGCTTCCAGACTATGTTGCAATTAGAACTGGCTATACTGGCATCAGATCTGCTATTTTGCTGCTGCCATTATTCTCCCTCCCCCACTCCAGTTTACAACCCAGATTGTTAGCCCGCAAACTTTCAAGTCAGTCATTGGTCCATTGTTATTAGCCAGCAAAATTCCACTACTTACTACTTAAGAATGACTCCACCGCCATTCTCTCTCTCTCTCTCTCTCTCTCTCTCTCTCTCTCTCTCTCTCTCTCTCTCTCTCTCTCTCTCTGTCTCTCTCTCTCTCTCTCTCTCTCTCTTTCTCTGTCTGTCTGAAGTGGTTTCTGGGTACTTTCAAGCTATACTTCAAAATTCATTCGTCCTGGTGAAATGTTGAGAAGTTCTTCATTTGTAAAATAACAATGATCTCTCTGCAACTAGTTCATGCACCCAGATCTGGGTGATACTGTCAGTTCTTTCAGGGTACTTCTTGATTCACAAAGCTAAAGTGGACATAATGGTGCATAACTGTAATCGAGGAATTCAGGAGCTGAGGCAGAAGGATTTGCAAATTCAAGGTCAGCCTCAGTAACAGCAACTTAGTGAGAACTTGTCTCAAAATCAAATAAAAAGGGCTGAGCTGTAGCTCAGTGATAGTGCACTTGCTAAGCATGTGTGAGACCCCGGATTCAATCCTAGTATCACAAAACAACAAAAAAGTAGGTGTCACTGTCATTAATTATCTGAATATCTCTAGTGAATGACAAAAAGCCTATTTTTTTAAAAAAGGTAATTAACTGTGATGACCTAAAAAACTTTTTTGAATGTACATTCATGGGCAAATGTCAAAGACTTTTTAAAAGGTTTTGCATGTTGATTTTAAAATAATCTGTCTTCCAACTCTTTGTTTGCTTCTGAACAAGTAAAAATAAAAACCTGTCATAACTGGTAGCAATAATGACAAAAAGATTTCAGCTGGTCTGAATTTCAGCCAAAGGAAGTGAACTTTTGATTCTAAATCTTGTACAGGTGTCATTTTAGACTTCTTGTCATGTAATTAAAATAAAGGCCACTGAACAAATGAAGTGAATGTCAAAACGTGTGAGAACAAAATGTGTCTGTAGTGCCTGTGTTCTCTAGCTGGATTTGGGTACACAGTGTTTTACATTATTTTCAATGCCTTCTGATATGTTGGAAATATCTCAAAATAACAAAAATAAAACGAAAAGACATAACTTCTCAGCATTTGTTTATTTCCTTCTTTTGTGGCTCTTCTGACTAATGTTACTTCCACCCCTGTGGATGAGTGTGTCTCTGGGATTGGAGAGTTGCCTTCAGTGTGGGCAATTAGAAGGGAGAAGGGTTGGAAAAGGTTGATCCATGGGAATACAATGTTATAGGCAGGTAGGAGAAAGAAGTTCTGTTATTTTATTGCATAGTACTATACATTTAAAAAAAAAAAAACTCAAAGGATTTTTTAATGTTTTCTCCACCACTGACAGATGTTTGAGGTGATAGGTTTGCCTTGACTTGAATATTATACAATATATTCATTTATCCAAACTTACATGGAACCCCATAAATTCATAATATTTCATGTATAGGTTAAAATTTTTATTTTTATTTTTATTTTATTTTATTTTATTTTATTTTATTTTATGATGCTGGGGATCAAATCCAGGGCCTCATGCACATCAGGCAAATGTGCTATCACAGAGCCACATCCCCATCCCCCACTTAAAATTTTTTAAAGAGGCGTCTTTATGTCTCAGGATCAACCTGGGCATCATGCACCCATAATTTTGGAGCATCATTTCAAAGGCACCTAAATACTTTCTTGCCTTGAAAAGCATAGGTTAGGAAATCAAAATGGATTTTTGGTGCCTAGATATCTCATGGTATTTCAGAAAGCTCTTGTGGGATTTTAGAGGTTTAAAAGAAGGAATCCTTTGATACTAGGGTAGGAAAAGCAGGAAAAGACACTGTTGAGAAATGTCCTTCATGGGAGAAGTCAATTCTTCTGTGTAAAAATGCTGGAAACAATACTAAGACGGGAAATGAAGTAGCTACTTAACAATTATGAAGCTTGAGAAACATTTGGATAGAAAAGTCCTACATTTAAAGTTCTACCTGTGCAAAAATATTAAAAATCCGTCACAAATAATGATCAAGACCTATTATATTCCAGAAACTTTAGATAGTGGGTTGTTGGGACATGCAACCTTAATTCAGGAAGTGTACAAAAGTACCACTGATTTAACAGTAATTTTTTGGAAAAAGAAAGCATGACTTCATTAAAAATATGTATTATTTGTAAAACACATACTTATTTCAGTATAAGAAAAAGCATGTACCTTAGACTTGAGATGTGACACTATGGTGACAGACCTTAATTTCTGTGTATCAAGAAAACTCAAACTCCAGCCACGCATGGGAGATGAAGTGGCAATGGCATGCTTCCTCCTCAACCTAAGTAAGAACCTAGTGATTTCTACTTGAGTTGTCCATTTTTTTTTCTCCCTTCTACTCTGCTCTTTCAAACCCAAATAACTCCCAAATTAGCCACCATGGAACAGTGGAAAGTCAAGAGTGGAGACTGTGATTTTGTTGTGCCCAAAGACTCGAGACCCCGCAAAGACCACCAGAGACCACCATCAATGCAAGCAACAAAGAGTCATTTATTAGCAAGCTCGAGCCTGGTCCTCTGCGTCCTTAACCGGTGACACTAAGAGAGGCCTGGAGCCCTCGTTAGCAGGGTTTTTATAATGAAAGGCAAGCAGTTTTACAGTGTTCTTTTAATTGGTTAACATTTGAACAGCTAAACATTAGTCCTCCTCTGGTTGGGTCCGGCCAATCTATTTGATTCTCATTGGGTCCTGCCAGAACTGAACGGTCCTAGTGGAAGAAGGGAGGAGGGAAGGGGTGAACTATGCAGGAGATGAGTCGGGGCTAAGCCCCGCTCCCGTCCTTGACAGATAAGGTCTCCAGGCAACCGCACATTCCTCAGACAAATATCTCTTAACAACCTTGGTAAGCACAGGGGCCCAGCAGTCCTGTATTGCCTGCATCTGGGTGATTGAGACAGTTAGCAGCACAGATATCACCCTGTTCTCAACAATTTCAGTTCACCTGGTTCTTGAAGAGCAGATCAGCTCAGTGGTAAAGAGCTAAGTCTAGCCTGTTGGAGGACAAATATATAAAAATTTTGGTTTGTTTGAGCCATGAAGGCAGAGAGGCTGCTTCTTTAGGAACTCCTGGGTTGAAATGTCCAGGTTTGAGAAAGCCCAAATCACGACGGCCCCTGTCTTAGCTCACAACCTTAGGATCAAACAGCCTCCCGGAGATGGGTGTAGACTGCCAAACACCAATCAACCTGTTTACTGCAAGACCCCTGCCACACCAAGAAACAAGCACTGAAACAAGCTCCTCCCACTGAAAACTTATGCCTGCCTTTGATGTACTTACTCCCCCTTAAATAAAGAATTGGGTTTGTCTATGTGTCCTCTATTCTGTACCATTGGTCTACCTGTCTATTTTGTTGCCAGTAATATAGTTGAAGTTCTGGTATTGTGATACCTCCTGCTTTGCTCTTCCTGCTAAGGATTGCTTTGGCTATTCTGGGTCTCTTATTATTCTAAATGAAGTGCTTGATTACTTTCTCTATTTCTATGAGGTACATCATTGGGATTTTAATTGGAATTGCATTGAATCTGTATAGCGCTTTAGGTAGTATGGCCATTTTGACAATATTAATTCTGCCTATCTAAGAACATGGGAGATCTTTCCATCTTCTAACATAAATACAGTTTTCTCATACTAGACAAAGGTACCAAAAACATACAATGCAGAAAAGATAGCCTCTTCAACAAATGGTGCTGGGAAAACTGGAAATCCATATGCAGTAAAATGAAATTAAGCCCCTGTCCCTTACCCTGTACAAAACTCAACTCAAAATGGATCAAAGACCTGGGAATTAGACCAGAGACACTGCACCAAATAGAAGAAAAGTAGGCCCAAATCTTCGTTATGTTGACTTAGGACCAGACTTCCTTAACATGACTCCCAAAGCTCAAGAAATAAAAGCAGGAATCAATAAATGAAATAGATTCAAACTAAAAGCTTTTTCTCAGGAAAGGAAATGATCAACAATGTGAAAAGAGAGACTACAGAGTGGGAGAAAATCTTTGCCACACGCACTCAGAGCACTAATCTCCAACATTTATAAAGAACTCAGAAAACTTTACACCTAGAATACAAATAACCCAATCATTAAATGGGCTAAGGAAATAAGCAGACACTTCACAGAAGATCTATAAGCAATCAACAGATATATGAAAAAATGTTCAATATCTCTAGTAATAAGAGAAATGCAAATCAAAACTACCCTAAGGTTTCATCTCACCCCAATTAGAATGGCGATTATCAAGAATACAAGCAACTATAGAATGTGGGGGAAAAGGCACACTCATACATTGCTGGCCGGGTTGCAAATTGGTGCAGCCACTCTGGAAAGCAGTGTGGAGATGCCTTAGAAAACTTGGAATGGAGCCATCATTTGACCCAGCTATCCCACTATTGGCATCAGATCTGCTCTTTTGCTTCTACCATTATTCTGCACCCCCCAACTTTACACTTTGCCACTTTACAACCCAGAGTTAGTCCCCAAATTTCCTAGCCAGTAATAGGTCCAGATTGTTAACCTGCAAACCTCCTCGTCAGTAATTGGTCTGTTGTTTTTAGCCCACAAAATTCAACTACTTAAGAATGGCCCCACTGCCATTCTTTCTCTCTCTGCCTTGCTCTCGCTTGCTCTTTCTCTCACCCTGCGGGCAGACACTCTGCCTGTTCACTTAATAAAACCTCTTGCATGAGTTCCTGCATCTGGAGTGGTTTCTGGGTACTTTCACCCACTCCTTGGCCTATACCCAAAGGACTTAAAATCAGCATACTACAGCAATGCAGTCACATCAATGCTTATAGCAGCTCAATTCACAATAGTTGGATTGTGGAACCAACCTAAATGCCCTTCAATAGATGAGTGGATAAAGAAACTGTGGTATATACACACAGTAGAATATTATTCAGCCATAAAAGAAGAATAAAATTATGGTATTTGCAGGTAAATGGATGGAGTTGGAGAATATCATGCTAAGTGAAATAAACCAATCCCAAAAAAACAAAGGCCAAATGATTTCTCTGATAAGTGGTTGATGATACATAACAGGGTAAGGGAAGAATGGATGAAGGATGGATTGTGCAGAGGGAAATGAGAGGTGGGGAGGGGGTGTGCGGAAGGAAAGATAACAGAATGAGAAAAACATCATTAGCCTATGTACATGTATGATTACACAAGTGGTGTGACTCTCCTTTGTGTACAACCAGAGAAATGAAAATTGTACCTCATTTGTGTACAATGAATCAAAAGATAAAAAAAAATTTAAAAAAAAAGAATTGAGACTTTTTTCAGGACTGAAAGATCCATCAGGCGCTCTGCTTTTTAAATATAATCTTTGGTTTTGTCTATTTCTTACCGATTATTTCAGACACTTTATTTTCCAAGGCAGCTCACACCTCCTGAGGAGAAACCTGCACTGTTGGGGTGCTGGTCACCCCATCATACTAGCCAGTGCTCCAAAGTGCTGTGTGACCATGAGCTGGCCACTTGCCTCTTTGTGCCTCAATGGTTTCATCTTCCTCTGTAAAATGGGGATTATAATAGCACTCACAGGATTGCAATGAGGATTAAATTAGTAAAAGAAAAGATAGTTTATAGAAAATGCTTTATTAGAGTTGACTAATATTATTACTTCTAGTGGCATGACATTGGGAAAGTTTTTTAGAAAGTTATTTAGCCTCTTTAAGCCTTGGTTTTCTCATTTACAACACAAGAGTAATAATATTGTCTACTTTATAAATCTAGGGGAATTCAAAGAAGTATTAGATGTAATGTGCTTAGCAAGGTGTTGGGCAAGATCTTAGAAAAGGCAGTTATGATTTTCATCATGCACACCAATGCCAGGATGCCATCTGCTATGTGTCTCATACATGTGGGCTGGGGATATAGCTCAGTGGTAGAGCGCTTGCCTTTCATGTGTAAGGCCCTGGGAGAAAGCATCCAGTCTTCCATTAAATATAATACTAGTGACTGGTTTTTCTTAGCTGCCTTAATCAGTTTGAAGAAGTTCCTTTCAATTCCTAGTTTATTGAGTATTTTTACAATAAATTTTGTCAAATGCTATTTTTCTGCATTATTCAAGATCATCATGCATTTTTTGCTTATTTAATTCACATGATATTTTATGGTAATTGATTTTCAGATGGTAAACTTGAAATACTAGGATAAATTCCAATTTGGTCATGACATATAATTCTTTTTGTTTCTATTTTCAACTTGCTGTTTTGTTGAGAATTATTGCATCTATTTTCAAGTGATTTACTGTTTTCTTATAATGTATTTGATTTTGTTGGTCTTATAGGAAGAGTTGAGAAGTATTCTTTCCTCTTCTATTTTAGGGGGATAGTTTATAAAAACTGGCATTAGTTTTTTGCCTAACATTTATAGAATTCACCAAAGAAGACATCTGTGCCTGGACATTTCATTGAAGGTAACTTTTTGATTACTAATTAAGTCTCTTAACTTATTATAGGTCTATTCAGATTTTCTATTTCTTCTTGAATATGTTTTAGTAGTTTGTGTTTCCCTAAGAATTTATCCATTTCATCTTAATTATCTAATTTATTGAAACAATTGCTTAAACTAGTCCTTTATAATCCTTTTTTTCCTTCTAAGATTGGAAGTAATGTCCCTGGCTTCATTTTTTATTCAATTAGTTTGTATCTTTGAATCAAAAAATGTGTTTCCTACTGAAAGCATATAATTGGGTTTTTAAAATCTTGTTTGATTATCTCTACATTTTGTTAGGAGTTATTTACTCCATTAACATTTAATGTTATTATTTACATAGTCCAAACTATACCTGCCATTTTGCTTTTTTTTAATATCTCATGTCTTTCTTATTCCTCTAGCATGCCTTTTCTACTTTCTTTTCAATTAAGTAAATATTTCATAATGTAACTTTTTTACTTCTTTTTATTTTGGGGGTGCTTTAGAATTCAACTTAGGGTGTCATGCATGCTAAGCACATCCTCTACCACTGAGTTAGACCCCCAGCCTCCATTTCTATCTTATTAATTATGGATTACATTTTTTTCATCATTTCCTTATTGGTTGCTCTAAGACTTACAATATACACTTTAACTTATGAGAATCAGCTTCATATTTATGTTAAATTCCATTAGACCTAGAAATGTTATTTCTATGTAGTTCTATTTCCCTTTCTTGTTTTCTGTAATATCATTGTTATACATATTATGTCTACAAATTCAACAATATATTCCTATAAATAATTATATAATCTTATCTTTAAAGAAGCTGAGAGAGTAATGGAGAGCAAATATTTATCTTTTTTTAATATTAACCTTATTTTTTATCACTGCTGGTTCTCTTCATTTGCTCTGTAACTTTCAGTTGCTATCTGGAGTTAGTTTCATCATCCAATACAGTTTTGTTCTCACCCACATCCTTTGGGATGTTATTAGCAAAGATAATCACATTTTTATATATGTCCAACAGTATGTTTTTAACATTACTATAATTGATTTTTATGTCAATTAAGAGAAAGGGGACTAAATATGCATTTATATTGTCTTATATAAATACATAATTTAAAAAATTTTCCATCTGACTTTGTCTCCAAATATACTTTCTTTAAAAAAAAAAAAATGCACTTTTTCTACGGGATGACAAACATCAGTATTAGGATATCCAATTATACAAAAAATACTACATCTAGTCAGGGATAGATATATTTATTTTTGGTAACATACATTAAGTGGCACTAATTACACAGTAACTATAAGGTAACTGACATGAAACCACAGAACTGTAACTCTGCCACAGCTGCATGGATTTGGGTCTTTCTGGCTGAGTACAATTTGAAAAAACTGGATGCCCACCCAGAGTTATGCCAGTGAAATCTGCTGAGGAGTAAAGCTCCAAAGTGATGACTCACCAGAGTTCCTTGCAGCTGACAGATGATAGGCAAGACGTGTTATAGTTACAGTCTAATTCACAAAAGTTACCGTTTCTCTTTCTAGAAAGAAGCAAGACGTTAAGAAAGTCCTTGAATTAGTGCCTGGTATGTCAGGTGGAGTGCAAAGAGGGCTGTTATAACAGTGTCAGAAGGACCCTGGCGGGTCAGATGGGTTGGACGTCATTAATAATCATGGTGGGTAAGAAGATGACTTCTGAATTGTAGTCTGAGGTAAATTACAGATAAATGAAAAAGGCCGATAATCATACACTAAGATGAATAAACAGCACTTCAAAATTAACCACGTGAGGGCTGTGCTGCAAGTTTTCACAAAACAAGGCACCCGGATTTTTTCTTCCCACGTCTGACTTGCAGAGCGGCTCTCGTGGCCATTCCAAAGACCTCCCTCACTCCATCTTTGGTCTTGGCTGAGCACTCCATGTACCCAAAGGCACCAATCCTGTTTGCCATATCTCTGCCTTCTTCAGGTTTTACTGGCTCCTGCTTCATCTTGGCTAACTCCTGCCTTGTGTGCTCATCATTTCGAAGATCCTTCTTATTCCCAACCAGGATGATGGGGACGCTGGGACAGAAATGCTTGACTTCTGGGGTCCATTTTTCTGGGATGTTTTCTAAACTATCAGGGTTGTCGATGGAGAAACACATCAGTATAACATCAGTGTCTGGGTAGGAGAGGGGCCTCAGGCGATCGTAGTCTTCCTGCCCAGCTGTATCCCACAAAGCCAACTCTACCTGCTTTCCATCCACTTCAATATCAGCCACATAGTTTTCAAACACTGTGGGCATATATACTTCTGGGAACTGATCCTTGCTGAAAACTATGAGCAAGCATGTCTTGCCACATGCTCCATCACCAACAATCACCAGTTTCTTCCTGATGGCAGCCATAGTCATGTAGAAACCCTGGTGTTAAATGATTTTCTTGCTTCTGTTATTCTCCATTTCAGATTCTGGGGAATTCTACAACTTCATGGGTCTTCCCCATTACCCTCTTTGCATTCCCATAATCATCAGTTCAGTTTGAGTTCTCAGTAGGGCTTATGTTACAAACGTGCTACAAAATGCACGGCCTGTTTGACAGAAGTTGCACAAAGTACCTTGAACTTTCCTGATGAAAAGCTCAGACAGCACGGAGAACCCCTGTCCGTGAGTCCAAAGACAAGGGCCGGTCGCTCCAGAGGCAACCGCGGACTAACGGAGGGCAGGGCGTCGCGTCGAGCGGGGAGCGCGAGCGAGCAAGGGCGGGTGGGGAGAGAGCAACGTGTGCGCCCCCGGGCTCCAGTCGGCTCGAGCCCCATAATTATCTTTAGTAATTAGTTTTTAGCTCTTAGATTTTGATGTGTATTAGAATTATTGTCACTTGCTTTCAGTTTGAAGAAATTTTCCTAAGTATCTCTTGTAAAGTAGATCTGCTAAGCAACACGTTTTCTAAGTTTTTGTACAAGAATGCTTGTGTTTTGCCTTCATTTCTATAGGATAGCTTTGTTGGGGATAGGATTCTTAATTAACACCTCCCCCCCTTTCTTTTGGCTTCTTTCTCAAGTTTATTTTTTAATTGACAAAACAGTGTATATCTATGGTGTGCATGCAACATGTTTTTAAATGTGTATTCTTTGTGGAATGGGAAATTAAACTTATTAGGACATGCATTACCTCATATACTTACTTTTTTTTAATGATGAGAACGTGTAAAATCTGCTGTTAGCGGCTTTCAAGAATACAGTACTTTTTTTTTTTTTTATCTATAGGCCCCATGTTGTAAATGGGTTTCTCCAATCAATTCCTCCTAACTGAAGGTTTGTATTCTTCAGCATCTCCCCAAGTTCCCCTCCACTGCCCAGAGCTCCTGAACCACCATTCAACTCTTTACTTCTGAGTTCCATTTCATTAGATTGTTAGATTCCATGTATTAGTGAGATCATACTTTTTGACTTTCTGTGCCTGGCTTATTTCACTTAACTTGATGCTCTCTAGGTTGACCTGTGTTGTAGTGAATGACAGAGTTTCTTTCCTTTTTAGGGGATTATGTAAACTATGTATGCATACTACATCATTTTTTATGGAAATTCAGCTATAATCTTATATGGATCCTTTTCCAAGTACTAGCATGGTTTCAAAATTTCCTCCTTGTTCTTGACTTTCAGAATTTCACTGAAATGTGTCTGTTGTGGTTGTTCTCTTTGTATTTAGACTTCTTGAAGCACTCTGAGTTTCTTGAATGTGTAGGTTAATGTTTGTCTTTGGAGAGTTTTCAACCATCACTTCTTTTTCTTTCCATTATTTTCCTTCTCCTTTTTCTGTCCTCTCCTCTGGTATTACCACTGCATGTATGTCAATGTGTTTAATGCATTCCATATATCTCTGAGACTTTGTTCACTTTCTTAAATTCTTTCTTCTTTCTATACTTTGACTTACATAATCTTTATTATCTATCTTCAAGTCTGCTAATTCTTTCTTCTGCTTGCCCATATCTATTGTTGAGCCCCTCTAGTTAAATTTTCATTTCTGTTATTATTATTTTCAGCTCTAGGATTTCCATTTTGTTCACTCTTGATACCCTTATCTATTGATATTCTCTGTTTGATGAGACATTGCCAACATACTCTCTTCAGTCATGCTTTTCTTTAGTTATTTTAACATATTTGCAGTGGCTTCTTTGAAGTCTTTTTCAGTTAGATTTCACATCTGGCCACTCGTACAGATAGGCTGTATGTTTTGTTTTTTTCTTTTTAAATGTGTATAAATCAGAGTTTTGGTTTTTTACATCTCTCATAATATTTTTCTTGGAAACTAGATATTTAGGTAATATATTGTAGCAACTCTGCTTACTGGTTCCTCCCCAATCTGGTTTGTATTATTGAAGTTGCTCATTTGTTTGTTTAGTGACTGACTGGATTATTTGAGATCAGTCTAACTGGTCACAGTGTGAAGCCTGTGATGCTGTTCCTCAGGGGTGCCAACCTGGGCATTCCCACATCACTGTGAAACGACAGTGCTTTGGGCAGGCTTTCTGACTTCTTCCCTGTCCATGTCCAGCTGTTAAGCTCTATGAATTGCTGGCCGACTGTCCCATTGGGTTCAACAGTGCTCTTGGAAATAAGCTGCTCCACACAACAAACCAATCGAATTCTGGATCTTCTGAAGGATTTCTGAAGATCAATATTTGAGATTTGTTCAATTCCCAGGAGAGCATTTTACCAGTCTCTTTCCTTGGTTATCCCTGATAAAACTAGATAGCCTTTGGTTTAGCATTTACACTTGGCTCTCCCTGTCCACAGGTTCTACATCTTTTAATTCCACCAACTGCAAATCAAAAATACTTGGAAAAATTATATTTCTACTGAACATATAGAGGCATTATTTTCTTGTCATTATTCCCTAAACAATGCAAAGTAACAACTATTTACAGGGCATATACACCATATTAACTAGCATAAGTAATCTAGAGATAATTTAAAGAATACAGGAGGATGTGTGTAGGTTATATGCAAATACTACACCATTTTATATAAGGAACTTGAACCTTTGCAGGTTTTGGTATCAGAAGGGTCTCCTGGAAGTAATTATCCATGGATACCAAGGGACAATTATATTATTAATGAATCTACTGGTTTCCTTAATTGTTTTCACTGTGAGCTTCCTTGGTTTTAAGAGCAACCTTGAAACTCCCTACACACTTTCATAAATAAAGTCAATTCCTTTGGGAATTTGCCTCTTATTCTGGTGAAAGAATATTCCATGGCTCTGGAAATGGTGTGAAGGAAACTTCTGCCTTCGGAGCTGGGACTTGGCAAGCGTGATAGTGACTTTATGTCTTCTCAGTTTTTTCTCCATGTATGGAACCTCTGCCTTGTGCACGGAGATGCGCTGAGGGCAGTCTGGGCCCCATAATTCTCAGTATGTTCCTCTTAAGTAGAGCCCCATACATTGGGGCCGGGTGGAAGAACAAAGCCCTCATCTCTTAGATGCCCCCTTCCAGAACTTAGCCTCTACCACAGGTTACTAGAGGCAGAATAAGAAATGCTGGCATCTTGCCCTTCCCAAGGGAATACCTCTGCCCTCTAACAGTTGATAGAAGGAGAGTGGGCTCTGTGTTCTTGGCTACAACTTCCTAGAATAGTTTCTATTATGGTGGAAGGAGACGAAGAGAGAAGGTTGGTTATGGTTCAAATGCCATAGATTCTTGCTGCTCTCATAGAGTTTTCGTATGTTTTATTGAATGAATGTTTCTTCATTTGCTGCTTACCTTTAGGACAATTTTTAAATGATTTTTACTAATTTACATAATTTTTACTAATTCCACTGGAAAGTGGTTTATTGATATCATCTCTCTCTCTCTCTCTCTCTCTTTTTTTGCCAAAAGTGAAAAACCTATTCTCTTAAGTCTTCAGTTTTCATTGAATCTCTGTTTACTGATTGATTAAAATTTATTCTCAGTAACTCTTGTGGAATAAATTGTACTCCATTTCAGTCAAATGTTGAAGTCCTAACATTCAGTACCTTAGGACCTGACTGTCTTTGGAGATAGGACCTTTAAACAAATGATTAAGTTAAAATGATGAGCCCTAGCCAGTTGCTGTGGACCGTATAAATCCTAGCAGCTCGGGAGGCTTGGGAGGATCATGAGTTCAAAGCCAGCCTCTGCAAAAGCTAGGTGCTAAGCAACTCAGTGAGACCCTGTTTCAAATAAAATACAAAATAGGGCTGGGGATATGGCTCAGTGATTGAGTGCCCCTGAGTTCAATCCCTGGCACTCCCCACAAAAAAGATGAGCCTAAATCTAGCATGAATTGTGTGTTTATACAAAAGGAAAAGACACCTGGGATGTGTCTGCACAGAGAAAATTTCATATGAGGACACAAGGAAAGATGGCCATCTACAAGTCTGGGAGGGAGACTTCCGGAGAGACCGAACCTGCCAATACCTTGATCTTGGACTTGTAACCTCTGGGACTTCAGGAAAATAAATTTCAGTTATTTACACCTCCCAGTCCATGATATTCCATCATGGCACTGTGATATTATGTTTTCGTATTAATGTGTTTCTCCAAGCCTAGTCCAATACCCTCCCACTCCTCCTCATTATCACCAAAAAGCAAAACCAAACTAAGACAAATTCTGGCATTACCCTGCAAGGCTAGGTAAGCTTTGAATCATGAGAGTGGTTTCTTCTTTCAGATGTGTGTGTGTGTGTGTGTGTTTTGTGTGTGTGTTGTGTTGTGTGTGTGTGTGTGTGCGTGCGTGTGTGCCTTTTTTAGAGTAATCCTCAAAATTAGCTCACTTTTCTGCAAATTTGGTGGTATTGAAATTATGGAGGGTTCAGAAAACTAAAATGGAACCATCATACGATCCAGCTATACCATTCCCTGGTATTTATCCTAAACAATTAAAGTCAGCATCCTGTAGTGATACAAGTATACTCATGTTTATAGCAGAACAATTCAAAATAGCCAAACTATGGAACCCACCTTGGCGTCCATGAGATGCATAGATAAAGAAAATGTAGTATATGTACCTGTATTAGTCAGGGTTCTCTAGAGGAACAGAAACAACAGGAAGTATGATTAGGAAAAGGGGATTTAATAGACTGACTTACATGACCAGAAGCTGGATAGTCCACAATGTCTGTCTGCAGGCTGGAGAGCCGTAAGAATCAGTAGCTGCGCAGTCCGAGAGGCAGAACTCCCAGAACAAGAGGGATCAACAGTGCTACCCTAGTCTGAGACCAAGGCTTCTGGAAACTCCCTGGAGAATCACTGGCAGAGTTCATTTTGGAAGAGCGAAGAAGCAAGAGTCCAGGATCCTCAGACCAAGAACCTGCTCAAGAAAAGTCAAGCCTGCATCTGCATCTGCTTACTTTTTCTTCCAACTTTTGTTCCATCCAATCCACCATCCTATTGGGCAGTGCTGACCACACTTAGGGAGAGTCTCCTCTTCAGTTCACTATCCCACATTCCAATCATTCTTAGATACGCTCTCATGGACACACCCAAAGTCTCTTAATCATCAGCATCTCTTAATTCAATCAAGTTGACAATTCACATTAACCATTACAAGTCCACCCCTTGTCAACTTGATATCCAAACATGACTCTTTACATCATAATCTCCAGATCAACAGTTCAAAATTCTACCTAACATAACTATTCTTTGTACAACCAAAAACATTAGTTTTCTCCCCTGAATAGAAGAAAAAACAGAAACATTATTGATGTTAAGTCAATCAAATTCTTACTTGACTTATATAAGAAAAATTCCAGGGCAAATCTACTAAAGTCTGCCCTAGATCATAAGAGCAGAGAATCATGGCCCGTCAACCACTTCCAGGATTTGAGTCAATTTACAGATCCAGGACCCCTTAAATGAAGAGGAGGCCAGATCCCCTTGAGGAAGGATCCTGGTATAGTACCAAAAATCTTTACTGTTAATCTTTCTCCCATCCTTCCCCAAAGGGACCTAAGGCCTTTTACCAGGGTAACTGTGCATTGGGGAAAAGGCAGTAATCAGATCTTTTGGGGACTACTAGACACAGGCTCTGAATTGACATTGATTCCAGGAGACCTGAAACGTCATTGTGTCCCTCCAGTAAAAATATGGACTTACGGAGGTCAGGTGATCAATGGAATTTTGGCCAAGATCCGACTTACAGTGTGGGTCCAGTGGGCCCCCAAACTCATCCTATGGTTATTTCCCCAGTCCCAGAATGTATAATGGGGATAGATATACTTAGCACTTGGCAAAACTCCCACAATACCCAATGGAATTTCATTCAGTCATAAAAGAGAATGAAATTATGTTATTTTCAGGAAAATGGATGGAATTTGAGAACACTATGTTAAGTGAAATAAGTCAAACTCAGAAAGTCAAGTGTCATATGTTTTCTCTTATTTGTGGTAGCTAGAGAGGAAAAAGGAAAAGAAAGATGTATGTGGGTGGAATGAAAATAGAAGGGAGATCAATAGAGGAAAGGAAGTGGGAGTGGGGAGGCAGGAAGGGAGGGGATGGGGAAGTGCTGGGGAATGATATTGGCCAAATTATATTGTTATATTGTGTGCATGCATGAATATGTAAAAACAGATTCCACCATTATATTACAACTGTAACGTGCTGATAAAAACATAGACAAATAAAAAAAAAATAAAAAACTGAAATGGTAGAATGAGACAGACATCATTACCCTATGTACATGTGTGATTACACGATTCATACGTATGGTATGAATCTACATTGTGCACAACCATAGAAATGAAATGATGTACCCCATTTGTGTACAATGAATGAAAATGCAATCTGTAAAAAATTATAAAATAAATTTTTAAAAAACCTGAAAATTATTCCAAACTATAAAAGATTGTGGAGGGTTTGTTAACTCACTATCTCCCCTGTACACATTATACTTCGGTGGGTTGAGAGGCAAGGCATGAGTCACTCAAAATCCCTAGTATCTTGTTTTTCTTAGTCTAATATTTCCTTTTCAAAGGCAACAAATAGCATGAAGTTGTTCCCTTTCTTTTGTATGGGGATTCCTACATAGTTATTACTTATTTTATTTGGTTTTGGAAAATAAGATGTTGACTTTTGGTTCATTCTGCCATCTTGCTTCAGAGGCATTTCTGAAACAAGGGAAAGATTGTACAAATCTGGAGTTCAGTTATCCTAGTCTTGAGACCTATCCTAGAAGTCTCTGATTCTATTTTGAGGAAAACTGAACAAGTCCTAAAACTAAACTTCTCTATTCCTGATAGTGGCCTGGTATAAAGGTCTTCAGATCTCTCCATCCCACTTAATAACATGGCATTAAAAAAATGTGCAACTGTACAAAAACATACTTCTGACCATCAACAATGACATAATTCACCCTTCATACCTTAAGTTTATGATCGGAATCAACAGTCCTTATCACTGATGTCAGCATTGATGGCATTGATATTAAATAGCACAATTGTGTCTTTTGCTTCAAAACCATAGTTTTGAGCATTTCCATGTAGTGTACTAAAAGATTATTTTAGGATGTAAAGCTTATGACAAATTCTCTTCATAGAGCCTCTTTACTAAACCAACTTGGTATTTACACATGCACAAGGAGAAAAAAGTTACATCACCACCTTCAGAACAAAATATTTAAAGGGCTTATTTAGTATTAATGTGCCAAGAGAACATAGGCTACAAATATCCCAGTGTGCCTGAAAATTAATTTATAAAATCCTATCAAGCTGCTGTTTGTAGATTTAAATTTGATGCAGATTCTGCAAAATGTGTAAAACATTTGCAAAAGTACCCAAATATACATCAGAATGAAGTCTAGGATTATAGTATATTACCCATGATCACATGACCCAAGGGAGACATTACACACAATTCAACAGGACGAGGTGCTGCAGGAAACCACAGATTTTGCAGAGGAGTTCAAAAGAGGCTATAGGAAAAGTGGGGAGGCATGTTGCCTGTATAGTTCTCTCATGGAGTCTTCACAAGCCTGACTTTTCTCTTGGTCCCTGAGCTTCTCAATTTCTCTTTCCTAATCTATCATTCTATTAAACTGCAAAAATCCACTTTCTTTGTTTTTCATCTCCTTCTAGACTGTGCCCTGGGGACTTTATCTTTTTCCCTAAAATCCTATCTCCCTAAACTAAGAGTCAAGTATTCTAAAATAAATTATGTGTCTTCCTTACTGTTTAATTAGCATGGTTTCCTTAACACTGCATCATATCATCATATCTCATGTTTTTAATGGAATGTTCTTGAATTAAAATTGCACAAAATTGAAATTGTTATTAGACTGAAAGAAACCTAGCATTTAAAATATAAATAAGCAGAGCTTGAATTTAAAAACCTGAATTAGAACTATTGTATCTTTGTTAATCATCTTTTGATTTATGCAGATAGTATTTTGCAGTGGGGCAGCAGAATGTCAGTTTTCTCTGAAGTCCTGCCACCTGTTGGTTATTTTACACAAAAAGAATTTATTCTAACAGTAATTAAAAAGCAGCCAACACAAGAAAGTCTTGTCTATTCATGGAGTAGAAAATAGGCACATTCTTTGTAGAATTATGTAAATCTTTCAAAACTCGGAATTTGAAGTATGCATGTACTAAATGCACATAACTTTAGCACCATCATGAAGATTTATTTTGTGTTCTGTTTATCATCCTCAATACATGCCATTTGATCTGAGGCCCTAAGTTGAAAAACATCCTGGCTTGGGATGTGTCCTTTGCAGGCAGAGAAAAGAACAAAGGCAAACAGAAGAGAAAAAAGTTTGACAGGTATGTGGACTAGAGAGGAGATCCCTGAAAAAATCCTGAGGGTTAGAGTAGCTGCAGGGACCACAGAATGGAGGACTATAGCAGTGGGGAACCATGCGGAGTGCCGAGTCCCCATGGAGCAAGCTCTCCATTAGAGGGAGGATCCTGGCTTCATTCCATTCCAGGGGACCAGTGAATTCACCCAATTGTGAGACAGGGAGGAAGAGCAGCAGAATATATCCCTTCTGGTTCTCCTTTTTGGGGAATTGGGAACCTACCAGCCTATAGAGGGCATGCATCAGGTCTGCACTATGCAGGTGACAAAGCTATATGATGAACTGTCTGCTTGGGTTAATCATCCAGCCACCAGGCCTGCAGGGCCAGCAGCCCTACTTAACCCACACTGCCTTCTCTGAACAGTAGGACACAAAAGCCTTTGTTAGCCTTGAGTATTGTGTCCAGATGGACACAGAGATATTTAGTCAGCTCATGAAAATGCCAACATTGGCAACTTAAGGTTTTTTTGGTTTGTTTTTGTTGTTGTTTTGTTTTCTCAAACTGCAATGAGAAGAATCTGAAGGGTTTTTAAGTGTGGTTTGAGGTGAAATGATCTGATCTATGCTGCATAAAGATCATTTAGGCTTCTGAGAGTAGAATGGAATGTCAAAAATAGAAGCTTCTTAGTAGTCCAGCTAAGAAGACAAATGGGTTAGTTTGAGATGTATTTAAATTAGATGTGGAATAGATGACTTGGAGAGTTTACAGATCCCTTGGTTTTAAAACTTAGTAATAGGATGGAAGTTGCTGCTAGAAATTTAGACTGGAAGCCTGGGAGGACATTACATTTAGGAGCTTATAGATAAGAATTGTGTTCGGGATTAATTGAGTTTGAAATGCCTGTTGATCAAATGCTGGTGTTAGGTACAAAACTGAATTTGATAGTGAATTTGGGGTTCCATCAGACTGGAAGCACACTTTTAGGAGTTGTCAGGATTAGGTAGTGCCTAAGGTCTTTGGTTTCTGCATGAAACAGTATGGTTGTTTGATACTGTAATTCTGTGGCAAGCCATGTGATGCCAGAACAATAGGAGACAGGGGAGGAGAGAGTGGAGTTTGGTAGGTCGGCACCATTAACAAAGTAGAAACTGTGCTGTACAAACATGCACACCCTGCTCACAGACAGCTGAAGAAGAGCGAAGACATAAAGCTGGAAGAACAGTGTTAGAAAGATATATCCAATCAAGCTAATAAACCACAGTCTGATGCAACCTCTGACTTCCAAAAGACTTATTCCAGTCCTTTATGATTTATTGAAAATGTGCAATTTTATGTTTGTTATTTGTTTCATACAAAATAAATAAAATTTTAGAAAATGGAAAAATGCACATATCAATGAACAAACCAGAAAAAAAATTGATTTTAATTTCAAAGTTCTTTAACTAAAAAGAATAGTTTAAAATATGCTGGGGGAAAAACCCTAAAATCCAAAGAAAAAGAAGCATATATACAAACTATAGATACATATGTAATTCATTATTTAATAATTTAGATTCACTTGGGAGAATAAATGCAGAAGGCAAAGTTTTTGCCATGGTGAAATTGAAAGATTTTTTAAACAATGAAAATTTACCAGTTGGATAACATAAGAAGATGATTTTTTTAATGATACAAAGTGCACTAAAACCATCACAGTCACTGCCAGGAAAACATCTACAAATAGATTGTCCTCTTATTATTAGATTGGCGTTAATCATTATCCAGGCGCCAACTGGTAGTTTGGAGAATGCTGAGGGAAGACTTTCAGACCATATTTTCCCATTCGAGACATTCTGGGACTAAGAAATGTGTGGAATTGAATTAAAATGCCTGTAGGGCAACTTGCTTTTTCTTCTCTGTTACAAATAGGTTTACCCTGCATTCTCTTTGAAACTTGAGGCCGAAAGGGAGGTTAGAAAAGGAAGTCACTGAGGCCAAAGGAGGGGCAGTCCTCAGGATTCCAGGGAAGTACAAAGGAACTCTGTTCCTGCCCTAAAGGAGCTCACATGGCTACTTCCGTTTAAAGCAGTTCCCTGCAACAGATAAAATTGCTCTTACTGGATGAGGCAGAGCAAGAAGGAGACTGAGGGAAGTTTCCTGAGATTTTCCCTAAGGTGTGGTGCAGGGGATCCATCCCCGACCTAGCTACAAGAAGCAGCAGAAACTGGAGGTTTGGTTGTACTTTAGGGTTCGAAGGACATCAATAACAAGGCTCCTGATGTTCAGTGTCTCATTCACTCACAAATCCATTGCACCTCCAATGTCCCTCCTCAGGGGACACAGAGGGAAATGGAAATGCAATGGTGTCAGGGTGAGATGTGCCCTTTCTGGTAAGAGTTTGGAGACTAACAGCAGATAGAATGATTATATAGGTCAAATGCAGTGATAAGAAATACCCTGGGGGTCTACACCTCACTTTTCAGCAACTTATTCCAGTAGTAGCCCCAGCAGAATAGTAGCCCCTGGGCCCCCTCCATCTCTTTCAATTAATAGGAATATGGATTATCAAGAGCTTATAGCCAACCTTGACCAAATCAATAGGCCTATATGTGCATGATTGATTAGTTATTTGGGAGTATATATGCTACTTTTTGCTTTACTTCATTCACTAAAATCTCCCAATTTTGATAATGTCATGTTTCAAGAAAACCTTTTCAAGGAACACAAGCAGTTACTGAAATTAAACTCACTACCTGGGAATCTTTTTTGTGTGTTTGGTTAAAAAGAGGAGATAGGAAGCTTCAGTTTAAACTATCTGTAGTTTTCAATTATTCATGCCTTTCTTGGTTTCTGCCTCTTCATTTTTTTCATTTTTTTTTTTTTTTTTCCTGTGTGTGTGGTTGTTTCTGAAGAGCTGTATCTGCCATTTCAATAGTTTGTCTCAATATTATTTTGGACAAGGTAAGTTTTAAAAATTAATCTTGAGGACTGAGGATGTAGCTCTTGCTTATCATGATCCTCAGGACAGCAAAAAAAAATTATAAAACAAAATAAAAATATATTGGAATATATAATAATAGAAGTTTATGAGAGTAAAATTTAAACATCCACATAAAGAAGAAAATAAAAATATTTTAATTATAATTTCATTAACCAGAGCTAACCACTGATAATATTTTCTTATAATTTTGTTATCTGCAGTATACATTTTTACTTTTTTTCTTTATATATCAAGAATTTTTACATTATTTTACACAGTTCTGTATCACCTTTTAATCACCATCTGGCATTAAATTGCATGAATGTGCTATATATAAATGACTAAACTAATTTTCTTGTTTGCCCATGAAATAGTTCTATATTTTCCTTATTAAACAATGCTACAAGGAACATCTTTGCACATATCCTTATTGCATTAGGTCTTAGTTTTAGAAAAACTAGTGGGTAAAAAGTACTAACATTTTAAAGATTTTGATACATATTTTCAAATCTTCCTCCAGAGAAGTAACAATTTATGTTTTCGAGAGCAGTATAATAGAAAGTTTACTTTCCAAAATCCTTATCAGTACTGATTTTATCTCTTTTTCCTAATATTTACTAATTTTATGAATAGGGTGATACACTTTTAAAATAAAAATTGAATTTTAAACTTTCTTCTTTTTTTTTTTTTTTTTTTTTTTGCCGTGCTGGGGATTGAACCCAGGGCTGCGCACATACTAGGTTATCCCTGTACCACTGAAGTACATCTCTAGCCTAAGAATTACATTTTAGTACATAACATTTTAAGCTGTTATTCTTTGGATTTTTAAAGAAGTTTTATGTGAATTAACACACAACAGGGAAAATGAAACATCCACTTTAAGCACTGAGCATGCTGGGTTAATTAATGACTAGATGGAAAAACTTTTTTTGAATTTCATAAAAGGGAAGCGTCCTTCAACTTCAGTCCTCACAGGCATCAGGTCTGTTTAGTGGGGAATTTTGAGAATAGATGAATCTTAGGAAAAACCTCGTATGAATTGTCAGGAGAGGCCTGGGGAAGTGGAATATAAATGAGCAGATGTAGAAACACGGGGACAGACCCTCAGTGGGAGATTATTACAGGAGATTACCTATACTGGTATAATTATAACTCTTAGAAGTTAAAAGAGAAAAGTGAACTGGAGTTCTTGGTTTGGACCCTTTCCTAGTCATAACCATTGGCTGCCCATCTCCTTCATAGACACCCAACCCTGAGATCTGTGAAGAAAGGGCTCACTGATATTGTGTGATTGTTTGTTTAAAAAATGCTATTATAAACTGGGCTTGGTGGTGCACATCTGTAATCCTAACTACATGGGAGACTGAGGCCGAAGGATCACAAATTTGAGGCTGGCCTGGGCAACTTAGTGAGACCCTGTCTCGAAATAAAAAGGATTGGGGGTATAATTCAGTGGTTGTGCACCCCTGTGTCCATTCCTCAGTGCTCCTCCATCCACAGCTATTACATAAGCAGTTTTACATTGCCATTGATACGGGTCTTGTTATGGTTTGGATATGAGGTGTCCCCTCATATGAGAGCTCAAGTGTGAGACAATGCAGGGATGTTCAGAGGTGAAATGACCAGATTAGGAGAGCAGTAATCTAATCAGTGGATTAATGCATTTAATAGATGAACAATTTGAAAGGACTTCTGGGTGGTATCTGTAAGCAGGTGGTACATGACTGGAGGACGTAGTTCACTAGGACTAGCTTTGGAGTTTTTATTTTGTCCCTGGTGCCTCCATCGGCCTTTCTGCTTCCTGTGTATCATGAGCCAAGTAGCTTTCCTCTGTCACATCCTTCTGCCATGACACTCTGCCCTTGCCTCAGGTCCAGGGCAATGGAGTCAACTGATCATGGAATGAACCTCCAAAACCATGAGTCAAAACGATCTTTTCAGGCAATTTGGTCACAGTGAAGATAGACTAACGGGTCACAGATCACTTCTGTGATCATCTTCAGTGAGCCGAGTGGCTGCCCCTCTTAAGATGGCACAGAAAAGAGCTGAGCAATGAGGGTGAAGAACAGTGTAGTTTCAGCAGAGTTAAATGCTCACCTGCCCTACCCATACCAGGCCATGTGAAGTGTTCAGACTATAGTTCCAGAACAGGGCCTCCCACTATTCTTAAACCAGCCTCCAGCCTGGAGGGAGAAAATAATTTCCCTCTGGGCAGATTTCTTACAGACAGCCCAGTGACAAAACAACATCAACAAAGAGACAGTGATGATCGTTGGCAGGCTTGCAGGTGGGAAACACAAAAATTCTGGCCAAGACTGAAAAATAGCTACTCTTCCGCCCCTGTATTCTCCTTCATCATCTGTATCCACCAGTAGCAACAATGCTGGTATCACGGGTATTACCAGATATTTGTAGGGATCTTTTTTTTTTTTTTTTTTTTTTGCGGTGCTGGGGATAGAACCCAGGGTCTTGTGCTTGCAAGGCAAGCACTCTACCAACTGAGCTATCTCCCCAGCCCTGTAGGGATCTTTTAAAGGCACCATAATTTTCCCTTTCTCATGGAAACAGCCCTGTGGGGTTGGCAGGCTGTGACTGTTACCTATTGTCCTTAAATTAAACAGGTAATTAAATTATCAGGATCTGTTCACACCTTCCTCTAAAATATTTATCATACATACTGCGAACATGTGTATTTTTAATTCTTGTGGTCCTTTTAGATTAAAAGAGGGTCTATTGAACACTCCTTGAAGACAGAATGATTAGTTGCTCATCATCTCTGCCCCAGGAGAGGTGGGATGGGGTGTTGGGTAAACCTAAACAGTCATAGAGTCACCTGTTAAGCCCTCTGTGCCAGCCCTTCAAAAGAAGGGAGACTGATGACTGCTTTAGACTTTTGGGGAAGAAAAAAAAGAACTCTCTTTAGCAGATGGCTTAAATGATTCCAGCAGAAGACTAGAACTAGTAAATAATGTCTATTATTTAACGGCATTATAGACAGAAGATAAATGGGTAATAGGAAACCTTGAAGCCTCACCCTCTTGTCACAGAATAGCCATCTCCTTGTTTGTTTTCAAAGAATCAAAAGCTCATCTGAGAGAATTGAGACATCACTAATTTTGAGGAACATCAAAGGTATCTTGAAAACAACATTTACAGTAGTTGAATTAAAATACAAATATTACTTTTTTTCTGTGAAGGATGTCACCAAACCAATTTTCTTACTCATAGTACAAATAAAAGGAAATTATCCATAGATTAAAGTTATCCTAAGTATGAAAGAGTTCACCTTAGGAAAGTTCAACACACAGTATAATCTTTTCCCACTGTGAATTTGATATTCCAGTACAATCTGTCATCTGTAGAACAACTTCCCTCGGGTCATTTTGGAGAAGTGGCTGAAAAGTCTAGAATGAAGATGTTGATTTGATCTGTGCATGCATAAATAAGCTTGCATGTGGCTCAGCCTCAAATAGAAAATTATATCAATGTGGAATTATTAGATTAAACGAGTTTACGAGTTCCAGAATAATTCTCTTATTGGGCATAGAATTTCTTTTGTTTGTTCCAATATGTTTTTTTTTTCTGTTGCCACATTGAGATTTAACCTTGATCTCCATATTTAACATAATTTACAAGAAAACCCCAACTACATTTTTAGCAGAAATTAACAAATTATCCTAAAATTCACAGGAAATAAATGAGACCCAGGAAGAAGAAAAACAATCTTTAAAAAGGAAAATGGATTCACTTTCCAATTTCAAAACTTGCAGAAAGCTACATAATCCAGTCATTGTGATACTCAATAGAATTGAGAATACAGAAATAAATCCTTACTTTTATGGCCAATTGATTTTCTTTTTATTTATTTATTTATTTTTATTGTAAACAAATGGGATACATGTTGATTCTCTGTACATGGAGTAAAGGCATACCATTTGTGTAATCATACATTTACATAGGGTAATGGTGTTTGATTCATTCTGTTATTTTTTCCTTCCCCCCACCCCTCCCACCCCTCTTTTCCCTCTATACAGTCCCTCCTTCCTCCGTTCTTGCCCCCCCCCATTGTGTGTCATCATCTGCTTATCAGCGAGATCATTCTTCCTCTGGTTTTTTGTGGCTTATCTCACTTAGCATGATATTCTCCAATTTCTTCCATTTGCCTGCAAATGCCATAATTTTATTATTCTTTATGGCTGAGTAATATTCCACTGTATAAACATACTACAGTTTCTTTATCCATTCATCAATTGAAGGGCATCTAGGTTGGTTCCACAATCTGGCTATTGTGAATTGAGCAGCTATGAACATTGATGTGGCTGCATCTTTGTAGTATGCTGATTTTAAGTCCTTTGGATATAGACCGAGGAGTGGGATAGCTGGGTCAAATGGTGGTTCCATTCCAAGCTTTCTGAGGAATCTCCACACTGCTTTCCAGATTGACTGTACTAATTTGCAACCCCACCAGCAATGTATGAGCCAATATGTTTTTTAAAGCAAACTATACCCTTTTATTAATTTGTTTTGCTCTGACTTATCCATTATAAACTGTATCCTTAACCAGAAGTATTTTGCTACAAAAACATTAGCTTCCACCATCAGTGCTAGTGTTAAAAAGGAGTCTGAGGGAGAGATACAGGAGAAATAACATGGAAACAAGATAACTGCAGTGATTGAAATTATTTCACTAGAAGGATTTTAATAATATGTCTCAAAAGAAGAAAATACCTCAGATTATTTAATCCTACCTCTTACTTTATTATTGTAGGAAGTTGAACCACAGAATGTAAGTGTCAGGCCCAAGACTAGAATATATGTCAATTGAGTTTAATTGAGTGTCCTTTCTCTTTCCATCCCTTCATCTATCCTTCATCTTTACACTAATATATATGCAATTATGGCTCCCTTTCCAAGTGTGCATGTGTGTATAGTGTTTTAGAGTACAGTCTCCTGAACTATCTAAATATCTGAAAGTATTTAAATTTGGGAGGAAGTATAAAACAATTTTCTCTAGATTATGTGACTGTGCTCCTTGAAATAAAGAATTTGAAATAATGTACACATGGCTTACTTTAACTATTTGAACATATTTTAGCACCTATAGAAGGTATAATTAATTTACTGTTAATGTAATAAGTTGTCAAAACACCTAATCTGCTAGAGAAATGAGATTAGTGTGGTAAGGCTACTGAATAAACAACTTGTGGGGAAAATGTTTCAAAAGTGAGGCACAAAAAATATTTGTATGTTTATAAAATATTTCTATATAGTAAGCTAATGATAGATTAATAAAATTCTATTTGTCCCATATGTCTTTCCTGACCTACATAAACTTTATTAATATATATTCTTATTTTAGAAATCATAGGAAAGGAATATACTCAGATCTAGTTCCTAATGATAATAATAGTAATATTAATAAAATATTAATAGTCAATGTGCCAAGCACTGTTTTAATTACACAATCAATTAATTTGGGGATAACAGAGCCTATGCTACTTCTGAAATTCTGACTCAAAGCCACGACATTGACAGAGGTGAGGAGAGACTGATGGGCAAGGCTATCTAACTGGCAGGGTTCAGATCAGTGATAATGCAGAACATCTGTTTCCACATAGTACCAGGGTGGGAGGGATGAGAAATGTGGATAAATTCAAGATGTAGGACATGTCCTTCCTCTGCAACCCACTTATGCATTATCTCATTTACTCTGACAAAAGCCAAGGAGAAAAAAGTTCTCTTTGCCCACACAGGGCACTCGGCACTCTACAAGTCCCCTCCCACCAACCTTGCAAAATCATTACTGTTTTGTCCTGCCTTAAGAATGTGGCCATCCACTCTGAGTCTGCCCTGATATTTTCCTTTTACCATTGAATTGAGCATCTGTACAGATCTGTGACTGTTAGAACTTGCAAAGCTCTAGGTTGGGTGAACTTTCAGGTTTTGCTGAATGTTCCTGGTTAGCTATAGGGTGACAGACCAGGTCATCAACCACCAGGCAGCTTAGTGATAGTGGATGGAGGACAAGAGACATGGGCAGATCTTGGAGGTGATGGATCTGTGGACACAAGTGAGATCAACATCAATCCAAGTGAGGAAGGTACAGACTAGTGGGCTGAATCTTCCTTGGTAAATTCAGGGAAAAAACAGCAAGAAGCCTGAGTACCGGGAGCACAAAGAGGATTGTGGCACTTTGCTCTTCATAGCAGAAGTGCACAGTGAGAAAGGAGGCAAAAGATAGAGCAGGGACCCAACTCATCTCTTATTCCCTTACCAGCAACTGGTTCAAGGAAGGGCTGAAGAATAGCAAGGAGAAGTCTGTAGCAGGCATTCCAGGAAAAACATCCTTGTTGCTAAGGAGTGCTGTAGGAAGGAATGGACTGTCTTCATCCTCTGGACACCATCCTGGAATTGTCAGGAATAAAGATAATACTTAGCGGAGTAGAGCACAGAGATGAGAGGAACTTGTATTCTGGTTGAACACATCAAGCCAATTAGCCATCGACCTTGAAGTTTATGACATCTCTAGATGTCTGTTATATAAAATGCTGCATGCCCATTTTAAATCTAGGATATAAGTGTTATAAGTTAAATAGAAAGATTGGGGTAGAAAAAAAGGAGGGCAAGAAGACAAGTATATTGGTGCGGGGGGAGAGAATGTGTAAATATATGTATATATACACATAAAGGGAAAAAGTTTTGAGATTGCTTAATAGAAATAAGAATATAAAAAAAAATAATGAATCAAACATCATTGCCCTATGTAAACATATGATTACACAAATGGTATGCCTTGACTCCATGTACAAATAGAGAAACAACATGTATCCCATTTGTATACAATAATAATAATAAAAAAAAGAATATAGTGAAATTTTGGAAAATGCATAACACTAAGAATCTAAAGTTATAGGACTATGATAGCATCAACAATAAAGGGGAAAACACAACTCTTTGAATTACTAGGGGTACTCTAATCTCTTTAAAGAACTATTTTACGGCGATCCAAGATGGCGGCCTAGAGGGTGACTGCACCCCCAGTCGCTCCAGAACCCAGGAGTTAAGAAGGGGAGGCATTGAGAGACTCGGACTGAAATAGAGCCACAGGTGAGTCTGCCCACTGGGTAAAGCTCCGCCCGGGTGGCAGGCCCAGATAGAGGTGGCTTATCGGAGCCGGGCAGGGCAGCTAGAGTCATCCACAGGCAGCCCTGCGCACTCCGGTGGTGGGCCCCGCCCACACAGCCAGCTTCTCCAGGTTCTTGGAATGGGCCCGCTAGTGAGAGCCTTTCTGACCAGAACAAGCTCCAAGTCCCAGAGCCAGTGCAGCGCAGCGTACTCCGGCATGCAAGCAGCTTCAGGGACCAGGATAGGGCAGCCAGAGACTTCCCCAAGTAGCCTGGACCCCTGCGGTGGGAGGTGCCTTTCAAGGCTAGCTTCTCGGAGCAGACCGCCCAGTGAGAGGCTTTCTACATAGAACCAGCCACAAGCCCCCGAACCAACGGAAAGCTTCGATCCGCAAGCAGTCTCTGGGATCAGGGCAGGGCAGCCAGAGACCTCTTCAGGCGGCTCTGCCCACTTCAGCTGCAGGCTCTCTTCACGGGGCGATCCAAGATGGCGGCTTAGAGGGTGACTGCACCCCCAGTCGCTCCAGAACCCAGGAGTTAAGAAGGGGAGGCATTGAGAGACTCAGACTGAAATAGAGCCACAGGTGAGTCTGCCCACTGGGTAAAGCTCGGCCCGGTTGGCAGGCCCAGATAGAGGTGGCTCATCAGAGCCGGGCAGGGCAGCTCGAGTCTTCCCAAGGTAGCCTTCCACACTCCAGCAGTGGGCTCCTCCCACACGGCCAGCTGCACGGTGCAGGCCCACAGTGAGAGCATTTCCGCACAGAGCCAGCTCCAAACCGTGGAACCAGTAGGGGGATAGGGGCAGTTTTCTTCGGATACGCTGCTTTATCAGATTCCTCCAAGACATCAGGCTACTGAAGGCTGGGAGGTGATACACTGGAAATCTACAGGGACACTATAAGCCAATAGCGGAAAACTGCAATATCTCAGGGTCCCACTGGACAGCTGACCAATATGAGAAAACAAGGGAAGAAAATGTCCCAAACAAACCTAGATACTACATCAATAAAACCCAATGACAGCACAGCAGAAGAAATGTCAGAAAGGGAGTTCAGAATGTACGTAATTAAAACGATCAGGGAAGCTAATAAGGAGATGAAAGAGCAAATGCAGGCATTGAAGGAGGAGATGAAAGAGCAAATGCAGGCATTAAATGATCGCACCAATCAACAGTTAAAAGACCAAATACGGAAAGCAAGAGATCATTTCAATAAAGAGTTAGAGATACTGAAAAAAAAACAAACTGAAATACTTGAAATGAAGGAAACAATAAACCAAGTTAAAAACTCCGTAGAAAGCATAACCAATAGGATAGAACACCTGGAAGACAGAACCTCAGACATAGAAAGAGACACCCATAGACTAAAGGTGAAAGGATGGGGAAAAACATACCATGCACACGGACACAGCAAAAAAGCTGGAGTATTCATCCTCATTTCAGATAATGTGAACTTCAAACCAAAACTAGTCAGAAGGGATAAAGAAGGACATTACATGCTGCTTAAGGGAAGCATAAATCAGCAAGACATAACAATCATAAATATCTATGCCCCGAACATTGGCTCATCCACGTACGTCAAACAAATCCTTCTCAATTCCAGAAATAAAATAGACCACAACACAATAATACTAGGCGATTTTAACACACCTCTCTCACCACTGGATAGATCGTCCAAACAAAAATTGAATAAAGAAACTATAGATCTCAACAACACAATCAGCAATTTAGACTTAACGGACATATATAGAATACACCATCCAACAAAGAACGAATACACTTTCTTCTCAGCAGCACATGGATCCTTCTCTAAAATAGACCATATTTTATGCCACAAAGCTACTGTTAGCAAATACAAGAAGATAGAGATACTACCTTGTACTCTATCAGATCATAATGGATTGAAATTAGAAGTAAATGACAGAATAAAAAACAGAAACTTCTCCAATACCTGGAGATTAAATAATACACTATTATATGATGAATGGATAACAGAAGACATCAGGAGGGAAATAAAAAAATTCTTAGAAGTAAACGAGAACAAAGACACATCATATCAAAATCTCTGGGACACTATGAAAGCAGTACTTAGAGGAAGATTTATTTCATGGGGCGCATTCAAAAAAAGAAGTAGAAATCAACAAATAAATGGCTTAACACTACAGCTCAAAGCGCTAGAAAAAGAAGAGCAGACCAATACCAAAAGTAGTAGAAGACAAGAAATAGTTAAAATCAGAGCCGAAATCAACGAAATCGAAACAAAAGAAACAATTGGAAAAATTAACAAAATAAATAGTTGGTTCTTCGAAAAAATAAATAAAATTGATAAACCCTTAGCCACACTAACAAAGAGAAAGAGGGAGAAAACTCAAATTACTAAAATTCGGAATGAACAAGGAAACATCACAACAGACACGAGTGAAATACAAAACATAATTAGAAGCTATTTCGAAAATCTATACTCCAACAAAACAGAAAACCTCGAAGACATCAACAAATTTCTAGAGACATATGAATTACCTAAACTGAACGAGGAGGACATACACAACTTAAATAAACCAATTTCAAGCAATGAAATAGAAGAGGTCATCAAAAGCCTACCAACAAAGAAAAGTCCAGGACCAGATGGGTTCTCAGCCGAGTTCTACAAAACCTTTAAAGAAGAGCTCATTCCAATACTCCTCAAACTATTCCATGAAATAGAAGAGGAGGGAACCCTCCCAAACTCGTTCTATGAAGCCAATATCACCCTGATACCTAAACCAGACAGAGACACATCAAGGAAAGAAAATTTCAGACCAATATCCTTAATGAACATCGATGCAAAAATTCTCAATAAAATTGTAGCAAATCGCATACAAATATATATTAAAAAGATAGTGCACCACGATCAAGTGGGTTTTATCCCAGGGATGCAAGGTTGGTTCAACATTCGGAAATCAATAAATGTCATTCACCATATCAACAGACTTAAAGTTAAGAATCACATGATTATTTCAATAGATGCAGAAAAAGCATTCGATAAAATACAGCATCCCTTCATGCTCAAAACACTAGAAAAAATTGGAGTAGTGGGAACATTCCTTAATAATATAAAGGCCATCTACGCTAAGCCCATGGCTAATATCATTCTAAATGGTGAAAAACTGAAAGCGTTCCCCCTAAAAACTGGAACAAGGCAGGGATGCCCTCTTTCACCACTTCTATTCAACATCGTCCTTGAGACTCTAGCCAGAGCAATCAGACAAACCAAAGAAATTAAAGGGATACGAATAGGAAAAGAAGAACTCAAACTATCCCTGTTCGCTGATGACATGATTATATATTTAGAGGAACCTGGAAATTCCACCAGAAAACTTTTAGAACTCATAAGTGAATTCAGTAAAGTAGCAGGTTACAAGATCAATGCTCATAAATCCAATGCATTTTTATACATAAGTGATGAATCTTCAGAAAGAGAAATTAGGAAAACTACCCCATTCACAATAGCACCGAAAAAAATAAAATACTTGGGAATCAATCTCACAAAAGAGGTGAAAGACCTCTACAATGAGAACTACAGAACACTAAAGAAAGAAATTAAAGAAAACCTTAGAAGATGGAAAGATCTCCCATGTTCCTGGATAGGCAGAATTAATATTGTCAAAATGGCTATACTACCTAAAGTGCTATACAGATTCAATGCAATTCCAATTAAAATCCCAATGATGTACCTTGCAGAAATAGAGCAAGCAATTATGAAATTCATCTGGAAGAATAAAAAACCTAGAATAGCTAAAGCAATCCTCAGTAGCAAGAGTGAAGCAGGGGGTATTGCAATACCAGATCTTCAACTCTACTACAAAGCAATAGTAACAAAAACGGCATGGTATTGGTACCAAAATAGACAGGTAGATCAATGGTACAGAATAGAGGACATGGACACAAACCCAAATAAATACAATTTCTCATACTAGACAAAGGTTCCAAAAATATGCAATGGAGAAAAGATAGCCTCTTCAACAAATGGTGCTGGGAAAACTGGAAAACCATATGCAATAGAATGAAATTAAACCCCTATCTCTCACCCTACACAAAACTCAACTCAAAATGGATCAAGGACCTCGGAATCAGACCAGAGACCCTGCATCTTATAGAAGAAAAAGTAGGTCCAAAACTTCAACTTGTTGGTTTAGGATCAGACTTCCTTAACAGGACTCCCATAGCACAAGAAATAAAAGCAAGAATCAACAACTGGGATAGATTCAAACTAAAAAGCTTTCTCTCAGCAAAGGAAACTATCAGAAATGTGAAGAGAGAGCCTACAGAGTGGGAGAATATCTCTGCCAACCATACCTCACATAGAGCGCTAATTTCCAGAATCTATAAAGAACTCAAAAAACTCTACACGAAGAATACAAATAATCCAATCAACAAATGGGCTAAGGAAATGAACAGACACTTCACAGAAGAAGATGTACAAGTAATCAACAGATATATGAAAAAATGTTCAACATCCCTAGTAATAAGGGAAATGCAAATCAAAACTACCCTAAGATTTCATCTCACCCCAATTAGAATGGCAATTATCAAGAAAACAAGCAACAATAGGTGTTGGCGAGGATGTGGTGAAAAAGGAACACTCATACATTGCTGGTGGGGTTGCAAATTAGAACAGCCACTCTGGAAAGCAGTGTGGAGATTCCTCAGAAAGCTTGGAATGGAAACACCATTTGACCCAGCTATCCCACTCCTTGGCCTATACCCAAAGGACTTAAAATCAGCATACTACAGAGATACAGCCACATCAATGTTCATTGCTGCTCAATTCACCATAGCCAGATCGTGGAACCAACCTAGATGCCCTTCAGTTGATGAATGGATAAAGAAACTCTGGCATATATATACAATGGAATATTACTCCGCAATGAAGAATGATAAAATTATGGCATTGTAGGCAAATGGATGAAATTGGAGAATATCATGCTAAGTGAGATAAGCCAAACTCAAAAAACTAAAGGACGAATGATCTCGCTGATAGGCGGATGAGGACATATAATGGGGGGTGGGAGGGGTTAACATTAGGTTTAGGGTTAGGTTTAGGGATAGGGATAAGGAGTGTGGGAAGAATGAAGGAAAGAAGGACTGTATAGAGGGAAAAGAGGGGTGGGAGGGGTGGGGGGGAAGGAAAAAAATAAACATCATTGCCCTATGTAAACGTATGATTACACAAATGGTATGCCTTGACTCCATGTACAAATAGAGAAACAACATGTATCCCATTTGTATACAATAAAAAAAAAATTACATAAAAAATAAATAAAAGAATTTTAATGGCAAAAAAAAAAAGAACTATTTTACACATGGCATGTCTTAGTAATTTACTTAAGTAAAAAAATCTGCTTACCATGAAGAATTGTATACTTTTAATAGCAAGAAGAGGTGACCCTCACATTTCTTGTTGTTGTTGTTGTTGTTATTATTATTATTATTATACTGGGGATTAAACCCAGGGGTGCTTTACTATAAAGCTACATCCCCAGCCCTTTTCATTTTTGAAATTTTGGGACAAGGTATCACGAAACTGCTGAGGTTGACTTTGAACTTGTGGTCCTCTTGCTTCAGTTTCCTGAATATATTATTTTCATCATTTAAAAATTTATTCCCAAATTCTCCCAGGAGTTTTGTCAGTTTATTCACCTAGAGAATGAATTTCTTCCCCAATCAACCTCCAGGGAAAGGGAATTTAGCAAATTCTAAAGCTCCAATTCTTTAATGGGTATTTGAGAATTTATTAAAATACTCAATTTATCACCTTGAGAATATGAGAGAATAATGAATCACAAGTGACAGAACCCTCTCTATTTCACATTTTAGCTAATGATAGTTTTATACTAGGACAAACTTTTGAAAATTCACTTATTCCTCCCATTTGTTTTTAACAAGTTTATCAAATACAATGCCCCATATGACTTTAGAATGTGTAACTGTTTATACCACATTGGATATCTTTTTTTAAATTAACTTTCAGGCATGTCCTAAAATTGACTGTCATTCAAAGTTACCCCGAGACAGAGCAGCAAGTTGACAAACTTTTTTTCTTTTCTTAAAAAAATGTGTCTTTTAGATCAGGTATTTCCCCCAAACTTACTAGAACTGAATAAAAGGTCTTTAATTTTGGATAAGAAACCCCTCTCTCTCTCTTTGTGTATTAGTTTCAGAATTGTACACGGTGTCTGGCTGCTTTTGGGCTGAAATGCTCAAAGCAGTGATCTCTAGGTGGAGCTGTTTGGCAGGACAACCACAGGTGCTTGGGTGAAACAGCAGTTACCTGTGAGTAGGGTTACTCTCTTAGACTCTCTCCCCCTCCCTCCCTCTGCCCCTCCCCCTCCTTCTTTCACTCTTCCCCTCCCCCCTTCCTCTTCTTCCTCCTCCTCCTCTTCCTCCTCCTCCTCTTCCTCCTCCTCCTCTTTCCTCCTTCTCATACTTCTTTCTCTTCTTCCTTCTCTTCCTCTATCTCTTCCATGCCTTCTTTTTCTTTGTCTTCTTGCTTCTCTTCTTAACATAGTAATTAGTTTGTCAACTTGCTGCTATATCTGAGTCAGGGCATCTTTAGATGACAGTCAACTTTTGAGTCTGGCCTGAAGGTTAAATCTTATTACGATATGGTAAAACTGACTCAGTTACATATTCTAAAATCATATGGAGGTTATATTAGTTTTCTAGGAGTACAATACCAAAGTTTGACAAACTAGGTGGCTTGAACAGCAGATGTTTATTTTCTCAGAGTTTTTTCAGCAAGAAGTCTGAGCTAAAGGTATTGGTAGGGTTGATTCATCCTAAGGGGAGAGGCCTCTGTCCTTAATGTATAGATGTCCATCTTCATGTTCACAGGGCATTCTCCCAGTATAGTCAACCCTTCACATCCACCTGACCTGGAGCTGCAGCTTCTAGTCAGCAAAGAAAGTGTTCAGAAAAATAAATAGTACCTGTTCTGAACATGTAGATTTTTTTCTTGTCATTATTCCTAAATAATATAACAGCTATTTGCATAGCATTTACATTGTATTGGGTAGTGTAAGTAATCTAGGGATAATTTAAATCATACTGGAGAATGTGTGTAGGTTAGATGTAAATACTACACCGTTATATATAAGGAACTTGAACATCCAGAGATTTTGGTACTTGAGGAGTGTTGTGAAATTAGTCTTCCTTAAATAGTAAGCAACACGTGTATATGCATGTGTCTGTGTCCTAATCTCATCTTCCTATAAGGGCACAAGTCATATTGGACTGAGGACCACCCTGATGATAGTCCTTAGTCCAAAATGGTATTTTAACTCAGATACCCCTTTCAAGACTCTATCTTCAAATATAGTCACATTCTCTGTTACTGGGGAATAGGAATCCAACATATGAATTTGGGGGGACACAATTCAACCCATAACATTGATAAAATATTTTTACTATAAGTAATTTATATATGGAAAGTCAAAGACAATGTGAACAAAATTATAATATATAGATAATGCCAGGTCCCAATTTGATACTATTTACATTACATGCAAAAAAGAATACAGCTGACAATCTGGATATATGACAGTGATTAAGAACTTCCACACAAGCCAGGTGTGGTGGTGACACTACTTGGGAGGCCGAGGCGGAGTTCAAGGCCAGCTTCAGTAACTTAGTGAGACTCTGTTGCAGAACAAAAACATTTATAAAAGTCTGGGGATGTACCTCAATGGTAAAGTGCCCCTGGGTTTCATCACCAGTACTGCAAAAAATAAAATTTAAAAAAGAAAACACTTACACAAAATAGCAGATTGACTATAGAAGTATCTTAGATAATTTAAAAATACTCATATCTTTCCACTTGAAGTACATATAAATTTTTTTGCTCAAGTTTTCTGTCCTGTTGGCCTGATGGAGTATTCTGCCAATGTGTACATCTCCTTCATAAAACTGCAAGTTCATATCCCGCCCCCTCGTGATCCATGGGAATCTCAAACTGCATCCCAAACCTGAGTGACAGTCCAGCACAGGTGCTTCCCTTGTACTGCTCGGCCTCCTTTCAGTAATATAAAACAGACACCCATGGTCATTCCAAAGACACTTCTTCCCACACTGTACTTTATTATGTCACACTAGTGTATAATCTGTATCTTTATGATCTCTCTTCCCCATCTCCCACTTTTATGGTATCTTAGTTTACATCTTCACCTCTCACCCAAGGAAGCAATGAAAACTCCTAGCAACTTAAAAACACATCTATACCTATCAGTTGGTGCATAAAATGCATGATTCTCCTAGCAACATGTAACTCTGCATGTGGTCCTCCATCCTTTCTCTTGATCCTAAGAAGCAGAAATTGAAAAAGGTGCTAAATTATTATTAAAGCCATTTGTGATGAGGTGAATAAAATTTAATAGTTATTTTATTGATTTTAAATATACTTAATTGACAAAAGTTATGCTTAGCCTTAAGTTTCTGAAAGTGCTTCTGTTACATTAAAGCAGAATAGGATTAAACAAGACAAAAAGTTGGTGTTTCACGATATAATAGCCATGGCTAATTTAAGAAAATAAATCCAAGTCAAGAGATTGAACTTTAAGAATTTTTAACAATGGTAGAAATATATGATATTTAGTATAATTATATCTCCTGAAATGATTATTAGTTTCTAAATATTGAGTACTGTTTGGTATAAGGTCTCATTTTTTGAACACATGCCACATATCTTTTAAATAGTAGTCTGACTTCCAAAATTTTGAATATAACACAGTAGTTCACAAAATTGTCACATTCCTCAAGAAGAAAGATATGTCAATCAGGCAAATCTGTCAAGCAGATTTTTAAAATACTTTTCTTGGAGCATAATTTGATACATAACAAACTGTATGTATTTGAAATTTCCAGTTTGACAACCTTTCACATCCACATGTGTGAAACCATCATCTCAGTCAAAATAAACAAAGATGCTCACTGTACTGCAAATTTCCTTGTGCCCTTTGGTGACAGTTCTTTCCCAGTCCTTTCCTCCCAAGCTGTTCCTCTAATTCAAGGCAATTGATGACAATGCTTCAGCTGAGCCCTGGAATCCTGAAAAAACTGCAAAGACTAAGAAATTCCTCCCACATCTTCTGGTTTGCCAATATCTTTCCACCATTTTGCATTAAGAGATAGATAGATAGAGAGAGAGAGAGAGAGAGAGAGAGAGAGAGAGAGAGAGAGAGAGAGAGAATCTAACCATAAAGGACTGCATGTCATCACTTCTGAGATAAAACCCATCTCATCTTTTCTCTTGATTCCCATAGGATGCTGGATGAATCTCTTCTACCTACCTCTACAAATTCTGCCCCCTTTCTTTTCTGTGAGGTGTTCCTTAGAAATAAACATTCTCCCTATTGCTATAGCCTGAATAAAACCATGTATGTTATTGTCCAAAATGCATTTTGGACTTGAAAGCATGATACTCTGACTTGACAGGATTAGATCTCACTTTGAATCTGTGTTTATTCCACCCAGGTTTTCAAAGAACTCAGTTCCACATCCTGAGACCTAACAGTGTGTCCAACATTTGGTTCAGGACTGTGACTTCTCAAAAACATTCCTATGGGAGTGTTTTAAGGTTTTGGTTACACTTTTTTTTTTTTTTTTTTTTTTTGGTTTCTCATGCCAGTTTCTTTTGAATGTATGGCTTAACCATTTGCTGTTCTCTCTAAATGAACTTGAGTCTGTTGAGAGAAAGACGACAGAGAATCTGGCTTGTGGTCTTTTCTAATTGCCTTTTTTGAGCTCAAATCAATTAACATTCATATTCTCTGGAAAGAGAACAGCTTGCTGATATGGACCAGTGAGTTCCGTAATTCTGTGTTTACCTCTGACCCACGCTGAAATTTTGAATTGTAGCTATAAACTTTCTCTCTGTGTGTCCTGTGACTATGTCTATAATTCAGAAAAAGCTTTACCTCTAATTCTGTGAATGTAAAACATTTTCCTATCTCCAGATGGTATTAATGAATTAGATTATAAAATCTATTAAGTAAAGGAACATTACACTGTCTTGGAGATAAATAAGCACTTACATAAATTGAATATTACTAAAATTCTCAGAAATTGAGAAAATTTAACAGCAAATATTTTAATGTTGTTAAATATTTGTATTCTTACAGAAACCAGCTCAAAAAATGTCCCCATTGCAATAGGCTGAATAAAATCACACATTTAATTGCCTGGTACATTCTCTTCTTGATATCACTGATCTGTTTTCTAGTCTTATAGATTATTTGCATTTTTTTAGATTTTTTTTTTTGATGGTACTGGGAATATAACCCAGAGGTGTTTTACACTTCAGCTATGATTCCAGTCCTTTCAAAAAATTTTTGAGACAGGGTGTCACCAAGATCCCAGGTTGGCCTGGAACTGGTGATCCTCCTGCTTCAGACTCCAGAGTAGTTCAGATTATAGGCATGTGCAACTTTGCTCAGCTAAGCACCTCTACATTCTTTTCTGATAAATGAAGTTGATGTATTTAATTAAAACAATATTCACATGCATATACAACTTTCATGTTTTCTGAGGATGCACAGAAGCAACTGGCAATATGCTTTCAGAAGAAAATTACAGACTTTTTTTCAGTATAGTTTTTCAGAAAAACTATAAAGTTTCAGAAAAACTTTCAAACAAGTTTTTCAACTTATCTGTCCAGTTATAAAAATTTGATAAAAATTGTGTTAGGAAAATTATTGAAGGAATATTGGAAGAAGGTGAGGACAAGGAAATTGCTACAATAGGCAATGGTTGCAGATAAATAATGTGTACATGTTAAAAGAATATGTTTTTTAAATCTATTTTACTAGGCCTGGTCGTGCACATCCGTACTCCCAGGAACTCAGGAGGCTGAGGCAAGAGGATGGCAAGTTTGAGGCCAACCTCTGCAATTTAGCAAGTCTCCATATCAAAATAAAAGATAAAAAGGGCTGGGGGATGTAGCTCAGTGGTAGAGTACCTCTGGGTTCCATCTCCAGTACTGAAAAAATATTTGGTTTGTAATACTTACATTTCTTGAGTGTCAGTGCATTTTTCTGTATTTACTTGCTAATGTACTTGTATGAAACAATAATTTATAAGAAAAAATGCAAACAGTAAACAATAAAAACATAATTGTTCTTTTCATCAGAAGTCAGATAAAATAAATACATGGCAGAAAAAAGTTTTTCTGGTGTTCTTCATGAAATAGAGTAAAGAGCTATTTCTGGTGTATATTAAATGTAGTAGCATGTTTGCATTCCTCTGATTTTTCATGGAGCCAAAAAAGAATAAGTCTATTACTATAAATTACATAGTTAAAATTGTATCAATTTATTACCCTGACTTTTAAAATAAAATGAATAGTTTATGAGTTTGTAACAAAATTGGAAGTTTTTATAATGTTATGTAGTTTACCCAATGGTTGCTAAAGTGACTCTTACAAAGATATATAAAGTTTCATATTTTTTTAAAGAGGCAGGAAATGTGAATCAGAGGAATATGCTCATGATTCTCATATAACTAGACTGTGACATGCACTTTCATAGTGAATATGTTACTCATAACACATCTTCTTTTAAAATATATTAAACATGCTGGGTACAGTAATGCATGCCTGTAATTCCAGTGACTGGGGAGGCTGAAGCAGGAGAATCAAAGGTTTTAGGTCAACCTGGGCAACTTAGGGAGACCCTGTCTCAAAATTAAAATAAAAAATGGCTGGGGATGTAGCTCAGTGGTAGAGCACCCTGGGTTCAAGCCCTAGCACCTGCCCTCCACAAGAGCACATTAGACATTAAAACTCAGAAAAATCTGCTCATGGTCCCTGGAGTTTAGTTTCCCTCTTTGAATCTACTAATGGAAAGATGGAATAGATGGGCTTGGGGTCTCCAAGGCCTGCCTTTGGTTCTGGGTCAACCTCTTAGATGCTGTGTAAACGCAAGTTGTCTTGTCCCCTGCTCTTTGGAACACTGCTTGTGTTCATGAGGGGAGCAAGTCACATGGAATAAGGCCAGCAGCTATGATTGCATGAGTGGTGACCAGAAATTTGGGCAAGTGAGAATTTTGAGTGAGTGGTGACCAGAAGTATATAGTCCTTCTGAGAATCCTAATATGTATCAGAGAAGGTGCTGGAATGCCCAGAGGAGATGGGTAGAGACTTAAGACACAAGTTTGCTTATAACTGGATGATTCAGAAGCTAAAATAATATTTATAACATTTATAAATAAGGATGCCCAGAGATATTATTTCATCTAGTAGTAGGTAAAGTTGCAAAGCAATCTTTATGGGTTAAATGTCAATCTTATTTTTAGCTCATTGGACCTCATTCCTGAGTGTCATTGGTATGTCATTATTACACATTGTGGACACCAGAACTTCTCTTCTGCCTCCTTCTTCCTTCTCCCACATTTGGCCTATCCTCATCTACGCACACTTTTTCCAGTTCCTTTCCATTTATGATCTTTTACTCTACCCAATTTGTACCACCCTATATTTGACGAAAATGAAAAAAAAAAAAAGCCCTCCATTCTTCACATTTTTTATTCTTCTTTTCATGCTGTTTCCTTCACTTAGGAGACCCATCTACCACCCTCTATTCCAAAATTCTACACATTCATCAAGTCCCAGCTCAAACATTACTGCTTCCAAGAAGTTTCTTTGGCAGCATGAGAATTATTGGTTGTCCTCAGAGCAAGTGTTGTTGTTATTTTTTCCCTCTTTCATAACACTTGATAGATCTTGCTTTGCAATATAGCAGTTTAGGAAGAGGGCTTCCTGGTACGTGGGTGCTCATAACCCTCACTATCAGGCTAATATACTGACCCCCTCCTCTCCTCCCACCAGCCACTGGGATTGTCGGTCCCCATGGGATTGTCAGTCACCATCAGCTGTCAGATGGGTCCTCTCCTGGAGTGAGTGGCCTTGACCAAGCCATGTCCACTCCACAGGGTGGCTGCGATCTAAGGCCACATCTATTTGGGGTGGGTGAGCTTATAAAGACCCCTTGCCCCAAAGTGGAATAGCTCTGCAGGATCTCTCAGCTATAGAGCTCCCTTAGTCTTTGCAGTGATTGCATCAAAGTCCAACTCGACCCTCTGCTCCCTCCTGCTTCTGTGTCACCCATAGGACTTGACCCTAAGGGCACTCCCCATTATATTGTGTCCATGCACATTTCACCTCAGCATCTCCTTCCTACGACCTCGCCTCTTCCTAAATGGATGTTTCTGGCAGCACTTGTTTGTGTAGTGGAGTTCTTAAGAATACTGAACAAAACAGAGTTTCCTGGTCCTGCCCTTTGAGTAAAATCCAACATTTGTAAAGGGATCCAGTCTAGGTCTTACTCTACAGAGTGATGTGGAGTTGTTTGAAGGAAACTGGGCTTTTTATTCCTAGGTAGAAATATAATGCAATGAATATTAAACTGAATTAAACCTATATTTCATCCAGCAGGGAGCACTGAGCTTAAGAAAAGTTAAGAAACTCATCCAATATTATGTGCCGAGTTGGTAACAGCTAGGTCTGCAACCTGGTCCTTTCCTCATTAAAGGATCTTATTAAAGGATAACTTCCCATGCATTTCATGAGAAGCCCATGACTTTGAGTTTCTAAAAGTCTTGATTCCAATCGGATCATTGTAGAAAATGATTTTTTAAAAAAATTTTTTTTTTATTTTTTTTATTTTATTTTTTATTTGTTCTTTTTTTTTTAATAGTTTGGGTTTTTTTTTGTTTATTTATTTATTTTTAACGTTTACATAGGGTAATGATGTTTATTTTTTTTCCCTTCCCCCCCACCCCTCCCACCCCTCTTTTCCCTCTATACAGTCCTTCTTTCCTTCATTCTTATCGCTCTCCTTAGCCTAACTCTAAACCTAACCCTAAACCTAATGCTAACCCCTCCCAACCCTGTTCGCTGATGACATGATTATATATTTAGAGGAACCTGGAAATTCCACCAGAAAACTTTTAGAACTCATAAGTGAATTCAGTAAAGTAGCAGGTTACAAGATCAATGCTCATAAATCCAATGCATTTTTATACATAAGTGATGAATCTTCAGAAAGAGAAATTAGGAAAACTACCCCATTCACAATAGCATCGAAAAAAATAAAATACTTGGGAATCAATCTCACAAAAGAGGTGAAAGACCTCTACAATGAGAACTACAGAACACTAAAGAAAGAAATTAAAGAAAACCTTAGAAGATGGAAAGATCTCCCATGTTCCTGGATAGGCAGAATTAATATTGTCAAAATGGCTATACTACCTAAAGTGCTATACAGATTCAATGCAATTCCAATTAAAATCCCAATGATGTACCTTGCAGAAATAGAGCAAGCAATTATGAAATTCATCTGGAAGAATAAAAAACCTAGAATAGCTAAAGCAATCCTCAGTAGCAAGAGTGAAGCAGGGGGTATTGCAATACCAGATCTTCAACTCTACTACAAAGCAATAGTAACAAAAACGGCATGGTATTGGTACCAAAATAGACAGGTAGATCAATGGTACAGAATAGAGGACATGGACACAAACCCAAATAAATACAATTTCTCATACTAGACAAAGGTTCCAAAAATATGCAATGGAGAAAAGATAGCCTCTTCAACAAATGGTGCTGGGAAAACTGGAAAACCATATGCAATAGAATGAAATTAAACCCCTATCTCTCACCCTACACAAAACTCAACTCAAAATGGATCAAGGACCTCGGAATCAGACCAGAGACCCTGCATCTTATAGAAGAAAAAGTAGGTCCAAATCTTCAATTTGTTGGCTTAGGAAAATGATTTTTTAAAAAAATATTTTTCATTAACAAATAATAATCTTGTGTATTTATGGGGTGCAAAGAGAAGTTTTGAATTTTACATCATGTTATTATTAATTGTAGTCACCATGCACTGCAATGGATCACTCAAATTTAATCCTTCAATCTAACTGAAACTTTGCATCCTTTAATTAACATTTTCCTTTTCTCTATCTCTCCTATCCCCTATCCCCTAGCTTCTGATAACTACTTTTTTTTTTTTTTTTTGATACCAGGTATTGAACCCAGGGGCTCCTAGGGTCACTTAATCACTTAGCCACATTTTATTTAGAGATAGGGTTTTGCTAAGTTGCTTAGGGCCTTGCTAAGTTGCTGAGACTGGCTTTGAACTTGGGATCCTCCTGCATTGGCTTCCCAAGCCACTGGGATTACAGGTGTGCCCCACTGCTCCCAGCTGGTAATTTCCTTTTTAGTTTCTGTTTATATAAGATCCACCTTTTTTTTTTTTTTTTTTTTTTTTTTACATTGCATAGATATGTGAGTTTATACATTATTTGTTTTACTGTGCCTGTTTAATTTTGCTTAGTGCAAAGTTCTCCACCTTCACCCATGTTGTAGTAAATAACAGAATTTTCTTCTTTTTAAGGGGTGAATAGTGTTCCATTAGTGTACATACACATTTTATTTATCCATTCATCTGTTGATGGGTACTTAGTTTGCTTCCACATTTTGGCTACTATGAATAATGCTGAAATGAACATCAGAGTACAAATAGCTCTTGGACATATTGATGCCAATTCCTTTGTATATAAGCCCAGAGGTAGGATTGCTGGAATTTGTAGTAACTCTATTTTTTATTTTTTGAGAAACTGCCATACTGTTTTCCAAAGTGACTGTATTAATTTATATTCCCACCAACAATGTACAATGTGGCTCCCCTTTCTCCACATATTGGGTAACACAAATCATTCATTTTTTTGATAATAACCATTCTGACAGGTATAAGGTGATATCACCTTGAGGTTTTAATTTGCATTTCTTTGATGTTGAGCATTTTCTTTTTTAAAAGTGTTTTTAGTTGTAGTTGGACACAATACTTTTATTCTATTTACTTATATGTGGTGCTAAGGATCAAACCCAGTGCCTCACACATGCTAGGCAAGTGCTCTACCACTAATCCACAACCCCAGCCCTGATGTTCAGCACTTTTATGTATCTTTTGGCCATTGGTATCTGAGGAAAAGACAACCTCTTTAATAAATGATGTTGGGAAATCTAGATATCCACATACAGAGGAAGGAAATTGGATACTTATTTCACACAATTTACAAAAAATTAACTCAAAATGGCTAAAAGGATTAAATAGGAGACCTGAAACTGTAAACCAACTAGAAGAAAATGTAAAGGAAATACTTCCTAATGTTGGTATGGACTCCAAAATCATAGGTAACAAAATCAAAACTAGACAAATGGTATTGCATCACACTGAAAAACTTTTGCATTGTAAAGGAAACAACAGAGTAAAGAGATAATCCACAGATTGTAAAAAATATTTGTGACTGTACATCTAAAAAGGGACTAATATTTAGCCCATATAAGGAACTCAACTCAAGAGCAAGAAAACAAATAACCAAATGTAAAATTGGGCAAAAGAAAAAAATGGGCAATGGCTCTGGACATCTGATACTTCTCAAAAGAAAAAAAAATTTTTTTTTTAAAGAAAATATCTATTTTACCATCACATTGATTTTCATTTTTCTGGCCCAACTTTCTTGCTAAACAAAAAACTAAACATTCCTCATCTCTTGGAATCCTGGACCCTCTTTTTGGTGGTCTCTATCTATGGTTTTGAGAATTTCTTTGACTTCAGGTCATGATCCCCTTTACCTAGGCATCCATAGTCGATTGCCACAGGTGTAGACTAAGATCACCTCAGTGCCCCAGAGAAAGCATGCTCCCTCTGCTCATCTGGGGCTTCACTGGCTTGGGAATCACCTGAAGTTTCAGGCCTCCTCCTTGCTTGAGAGTGCAGTGCTGAGATGAGGAATTGTGAGATGTGGAGAGAAATGCAGAATTACTTTAGCTATCTCCAGTTTTACAACTCTGTGTTAGTTCATTTATTCTGCTATAAGAGAATACCTGAGACTAGGTAATTTATAAAGAACAAAGATGTACTTTCTCATCTTTCTGAAAAGTCCAAGTGCAAAGGGTCAGCATATCTGGTTGTCTGGTGAAGGCTGATCTTTTCTATCCTTATGTGGCAGAAGAGCAAACTGGTCAAATTATAAAGGGCACTAATCCCATGAATGAGGCAGGAGTCCTCATGACCCAATCACCTCTTAAATGTACCACCTGCTCAACTATCACAAGGCTGACACCTGAATTTTGCAGGGGACCCATTCAATGGTAGTAAACTTGAAACCTGTGGCTAGAATTCCTGATAGACCTGCCAAAGTCACTATAAGAACATGGCTACGACACACTCAAAGTGAATGTTAGGGGCTGAATTCGGCCTTGCCCCAACTCAAGCCAAGGAGAGAGGCCTCAGGAAGAACCCAACCTGCTGACAACTTGATTTTGGACTTCCACGTTCCAAAACGGTGAGGAAATACATTTGAGCTGTTTAAGTCACTCAGTCTGTGTTCCTTTGCTATGACACCCTGGGCTGTCACACAGTGGCTTAAGCATGAGACTCAAGCAACCAGAGTAACCTCAGGGAACTCCCCATTTTCATCTTTTCTCTATAAAGGTGTCCCCAGGTGAGGACACTGCATCCTCTTGACAGCTTCAAGTGCTGTACTGGATAGATGCTCGTTGTGGTTCCAGGTGGGCGATGACAGAGAGAAGAGGACCCTTCTACCTTGGGAGGACACCTTGCAGGGGATTATCCCCAGGAAGTTGTGCATAGTATGATGTCTGCTTGACAATTCTTGGGACATGCCACACTATGGCTGTATTATTATACTTTGTTTGTTTGGAGTTCCTGAAGCTAATAAAGGTAAACTTTATTATGGTTATTTTTAGAAAAGTCACAAACACTTTAGAGACAATTAAAGGGAACCAGGTGTGGGGGCACAACTTGTAATTCTAGCAACTCTGCAGGCTGCGGTAGGATTGCAGTTTGACGGCAGCCAGAGCAACTTAGCGAGATTCTGTTTCAAAATTAAAACATAAAATAAAAAGGACTTGGGGATGTAGCTCAATTGTAGAGTGGCTCTGGGTTAAATCCACAGTGCCACAAAAATACAAAAATACAAAAAAATTAAAAAAGAAATAAAAAAGAAAGAAAGACAAGGACATTATTAAGAGAAATTGTTCTGAGTCTACTAAATAGAAGAGTAGATGTCAATTGACTTTAAATCTACTAATGTGGACTTTTAATAAATTAAATTATAGAATAAATTCAATTAATTTTCAAATAGAATATTGTGTAGGCTTCACTGAAAGACAATTATTAGAGCAAAAGAGATAAAAGATGAATTAAAATGATTTGTTGAAAGGTGTCAAAAATAGGTCATTGTTACCATCTATAAAATGCATGTAAATTTCTCCTTCTGATTTTAATGAGACCCTATCCATAGATCATGTAAACCAACCCTTTCACTAAAGAGTAAAACACATACCTATATTGACACAAGCTTTCCTTCAGTGTGTGTCCTAACAAAATTAGGTGTTTGAGGAATCAAATATAGAAACAGTCTCAAAATTACGAAGAGACATTCAGAAAAATGATATCCACTATAGTAGGAAATGAGTTTTGAAATTAAGAGCATCGTGGGAGATGTGTATAATTCAGTGATAGGAACAGGCTAAAAAAGGCTATTGAAAAGTTGATTTACTCATTGTTTGGTGCCAGATCCAAATGTAATTGCAGTAGAGAAATTAGCATTAGATTATTGCATAGCAGTTTTGAAAAACTGTGTCTTGGCCAATTTGTTTTTCTAAATCTATATAACATTAGCTAACATGAGTCAGGCTGTAATATTTATCAGGCTTTGCCTACTTAGTGCCAAAACCCTTTAGCTAAAAAGTAAAAAACAAAACCATACTCATACAGATGCAGATGTTTCTTAGCTCTCAGACAACAAATATTTCACCAAAGAATGTTTCAGTTTTTGCTAATGTGAGTCACAGTTTTGTACAAGTTTTGGGTGGAGAAAACAGACAACCTACCTATAAAGTAGCATTTTGTGAGGTAGAAGGCTGAAATTAGCAGTCTTTTCACTGGGCTGGGTGTGCCTGCCTGTGCCTCTGATCTCCCAAATGAAGATATCAGAATTAACCCATTTTTTCCCATTGTCCCAGACATTAAACACTTCTAAAAACTTGCATATAGTGTATACTATACAAATATAATTTTATAGCAATAATGTAATTGTAATATGATTAATAAAAATATTGATATTAATTTATATAATATGTGAACTTTAGATTATTATTTCCAACCTATTATTTAAAAATACTTTTTCAGATGTTGATGGACCTTTATTTTATTCATTTATTTATATGTGGTGCTGAGAATCAAACCCAGTGCCTCACACATGCTAGGCAAGTGCTCTACCACTGAGCCACAACCCTAGCCCCATTTCCAACCTATTTTTAATGCATATCTATCAATTTCATGGAAATATTCACAGATTTAAAAATTTGGAACTTAATGGGTTAAGTGGCCACTGTGAAGTTGGCACTGCTTGTGTTTGGTCTTGTCCCTCCTGTGCCCATTCTGTCATTCCCATTTATCACTGTGGGATTTTAGCTGTATCCTCCAGAAGTCCCTGATACATGGGTTCCTGTGAAGGTGATAGGAAGCACTTCCAGAGAAGGGTGACAGAAGGCCAAGCTAGCGGGCGATGTCAGGGCAAGTCTACAGAGCAGGGCCATGGTGGAGAGCTCTGAGGACAGTGTGGATCAGGGAGGAGGGAACTGAACTGCAGCAGTCAAGGGCAGTCCCAGAGGAAGGGAAGCACTTTCCCAAGCGCTGCCCCTGGCAGATAAAATAGCAGATAGAGGGTGGCCAATTCCTCGAGGGATACTAGAGGCCAGGGCCACTGGCCTTCCATGACTCTGTTTCCTTCCTTGTGTTTTAGGCAGCTCTTCGCCTCCTCTGCTGGGACTGGAGCTTCTGACTCCAAGTTCCAGACCCTGGGCTGTCCTTAGTCTTCCCACCTCAATCTTCTTCTGATCCCTGTTGTTCTACACAGGGATGTTGGATGTTGGGGACAAGCCTAGCCATGATTACCACCAATAGTGGAGAGGACTGGGGAGTCTATGGGGACTATGACCTGCCACATAGTGTGCAAGACAAGGTATTTGTCATATTGCCAATGTCCTTGGCATCGTCTTTTTTTTTTTTTTTTTTTTCCCTTCTGTGTTGGGGATTAAATGCAGGGCCCTGTGCATACTAGAAAAGTGCTCTACCACTGAGGTACATCACTAGTCCCCATGTCTTCTTTAAAACTACCACAGATTATCCAGATAATCTCCACTCCATAATAGAAGGAGAGACTTAATCTGTTCATTCAGACTGCTGAGAAATAGTTGCCAAGACATGACTGGGCAAAGGGGTTGTCTGCTCTTGGAGGCAGCAGAGTCTCGTGTCTGGACTAAGCCTACCCTGAGAAAGAAGAGGTTGGTTGAAGACGCTTAGGTTGCAGTGGAGTTCCAGAAGTTTCCCTGACTGGTGGAGAGTCTTGGAACCTGTCAGTGGAGGCTGGTTCACAAAGCCCTGGCCACGTGTGACCTCTGGTTGCATGTGTCGTGGGGAGGTAATGAGACCAGGCACCTGCACTGTGTGTCTGGACAGCGTCTCTTCTGTCTCCACCCACACAGTCACAAGTTGGTAGACAGAGGGCTGGGACTCAAACTGTACTTTTTGCTAGTCTCTTCCTGATGATCTCAGTCTCCACTTTTTCTAGAACTTTAAAATATGTAAATTCCATATTTCATAGAAAAATGGGCAAACTATGAACTAGAAAAGTTCAGTGTTTTTCTGAATGATTCACAAAGAAAAAATGGTAGAAATGAAAAGAAAATCTAGAATTTATGATGTACTGGATTGTCTCCAGTATATTTGATAGTTTTTCAGGATACCTCAGCCATTTCTAAAACTAAACGGCATTACTGTGTGTCAGATTCTTAATAATCAAAATAATAATATTGGTGTAGTTCTGTTTTTAAGATGATTTCTCACAAGTGTGATCATTTAAGGATCTGAGGAGAACTGGGTTATATCTTATTTTACATTTGGAAAACTGGACATAGCAAAGAGCTAGTGGCATTTTACTTGCTTATTATCATTATTATTTTATTTATATTGATTCTGGGGATGGAACACAGGGCCATGTGCATGTTAGGGCAGGGTTCTACCACTGAGCTACACCCCCAACCTCTAGTGACGTGTTAGATGTCAGTCAGTCACTCACTCAGTTCTTTCTTCATTCACACAATTTTTCAAATGGTGGTGGTGACTCTCCATTGTCCTGGTAAACAATGGTGACCATGGTAGAGACCTGACCCCCTTTGGCTCACAGTTCAGCTGAGTAAACAGTCATACACAAATTACAAGTGTTTGGTATGTCTGATATTTCAAACCACACACTCATCTCACTGGTGGGGAGTTCATGACCATGGAGGGTGGAGCTCAGTTGGACTGGCCTCCAGGTAAACTTGGCTTTTAAGCCTCTTCTGATAGAGTCAGATAGATAAATGCATTTCAAAATTTCAGTATATGCAGTCCATTTAATGTGTCCAATAATTGCAATCACCCCCCCTTTTTTTTTGGAAGAAACAAGATCAATAACAATTTTTAAAAAATTAAGAAGAATTTTTTTTTAAAAAATAATGAGCTTTAAAAAAGTTGCAGTGATATGGGTGCTGTTCTTTGAAGAATTTCACCCTGTTCTACTAGATAAACAAGCCACAGGTTCATGCTCCACATCAGCTTGGTTCAAGTGACATGTCTGCGTCCATGTGCCTTTTCTTCCTGCTGAGAAAAAAATTCATACTCAGTTCTTAGCTAGAACTCAGTTATTACCTAGAAGAAAAAAACTTCCTCTAGAGTTAGGTCAGGCCAGGTGACTAATTCCAGCTGGCAAAAAGGAAATATGAGTGTCACATGTGGTATCTGGGATGGTTGTTTAAAGGGACTTGGCTAACCTCTAGGCATCCCCTTTTTCTCTTAGTCTGGAATACAAGTGAGACAGCTGGAGATGTAGCAGCCATTTTGGGTGATGTGATAGCCTTGAGGATACAATCTAGTGATAGGATGATGAGTTATTAGAAGAGATGAAACTGGACCCACACGGAACTGCCTACCCCTTGTTGGGGGAGGGGAGAAAGTGGTAATTTTCTATCTTAATAGAACTATATGCTATGTTCAGATGAACCAATTCTATCTAATACAATTACGCATTAGTCTTTATTTCTGTTAAAGTAGGAAATCCTAACATAATTTTAAGTCATCAAGATGATATCAATTGTTTGGTGATTCTGGCAGGAAGTTCTGGATATTTACATTCAGCCTGGACCCAGAAATAATGGTGAGATTTCTCACTCCTTACTAATTTCAGTGCTTTAAAGAAATGAAGGTGACAAATACCTAATGTTCAAGCACCTAGAGATTAAATTTAACTTGAACAATAGATGGAAATGGATTCCTAGTTTGTATTTTTCATTGCATATGACTCTGAAAGCTTTTGCAAAGTATTCATCTTAGTTTCTAAACATATAACCTAAAAACGGGCCACAAATTTCTTTCTTCAGTGAATAAAAGGAACAATTAAGTGTTGTGAAAGATTTGACTTTGGGAGTTAGGATCCATAGTTGGTTTTACTCAAGAAATTCTGCTACCTCATCCTTAATGATAGAAATTATGACACTTTGGCTTTCAAGTTATAGGTTCAATAAAAGCAAGACAATGAATGCCTTTGAGATCAGAAGTTGACAAAGCTCCATGAAAAAGAAAAAGAAAAAAAAATCCTTATGAAATCTTAGAGACGGTTTTTATTAGCATTGAATTAGGAAATATCTTTATCTCTTCATTTAAAAAACCCTCAAACAGTACTTATATTTCCCTGTTTTAAAAGAGCACCCTTCCAATTCGCTTCCTAGTTCTTCACAAAGCACACAAAAATATGCATATTCAATGTCCAAAGATAATTTTAAAAACTTCCATTAAGACCAGGAGGCATATTGTAATGCCAGCTGCTCCCTGTGAATGGAGTTGTTTGTAGATTGGCATTCAAGTTTAACCAGCTTTATTCTACTGCTAACATGCTTCTTTTTCTCACACTTAGCAGGTGCTCTGTTAGTATGAATACTAGGTGTAAATAATGGATCAAAAATAGTCATAAATTCAGCAGAAAACATCTCACTGGTCTTGGGTGATAACAACACAGGCCTCTCTCCAGAATGCTTAATGCATGTGAGCTCTAGATCCACAATGGTAGAGTTTAAACCCAAGCTCTGCTACTTAGAAATCTCAGTGTCCCAGCTGTAGATCAAATGTTTGTTTCCCCCACAAAGTCATTTTGAAATTTAACCCCCCAAAGTTATGGTTTCCTCAACAAAAAATTGCTGTTGCTTAAAGGGAAGGAACTCTCCTGATATTTGTTAGGAAGAACTTGACACAGGTAACATCATTTTGAAATACTTCCTTCATTTAAGAACAAGAGTCACTTCACCAGGCTGACCTAACCATAACCAATACTATCATCATGAGAAAAGAAATTATCTGGGATCGGAATCCTGAAAGACAACTTCTTATGAAGGTGACACTACAAAGACCCTTCCCTGACAACACCCTAGCAAAGGCCTAACCACAAAAATTTCCCCCTCCCTCACTCCCCTATATGTACCCCAGACTGCCAGTGGAAGATGGGTCTCAGTCTCCACTGGGCCCCACTCTGCAGTTTTGTCCCAAATAAAGCTGTGTTACCTTCATTTAGTTCTTTCCTTAAAACATCCTTTTGATTTTACAATTTCAAATAGGTTTTCTAATTCAGTATTGCAAAGAAATACATACTAAAAAAAATCATTCCAAATATTAAAGTGATTTTTTTTTTTTTAATACTGGGGATCAAACTTGGAGACACTACCATTGTACTACTGAGCTACATTCCCAGCCCTTTTTATTTTTTATTTTGAGACAGGATCTAGCCACAGTGGTCTTTTTTGTTGTTGTTGTTGTTTTTGGTACAGGAATTGAATCCAGGGTCCTTAACTACTGAGGCACATCCCCAGCCCTTTTAATTTTTATTTTGAAATAGGGTCTTGCTAAATTGCTTGGGGCCTAAATTGCTGAGGCTAGCTTTGAATTTGCAATTCTCTTGCCTCAGTGACCGGAGTTTCTGGAATTATAGGAATGCACCACTGCAACCAGCTTCACTACAGTAATCTTTTAAACCAAAATTTGGTTATGTAGATGAATAATTGAGAAAAAAAGATAAAAGAAAATAAAGAAATTTTCAAGTCATGTCAGCACCTGTGATACATTCCTGAATCTAGTGTGACTGAAAAAATATTATAATTTCCAGACATTTTCTAATTTGGGACATACCACCTCAAAAATAAAAGGTAGGGGTCTGCATGTGGTGGCGCATACCTGTAAATCTAGAGGCTAGGAATGCTGAAGCAGGGGGATTATAAATTTGAGGTCATCCTTGCATGACCTGTCTCAAAATAAAAGCTAAAAAGGGCCGAGGATATAGCTCAGCGGTAGAGTGCCCATGGGTTCAATCCTCAGGACCCCAGAAAGAAAGACAAAGTAAGTCTTCAAGAGAAAACAATTATTTAATGCTCTCTACTGTCCCAATAATACACTGGGACTAGTAGTTTCAGTTCTATCTAGTTCTGGTAAATGGATTGTTAGGAAGTTCCTGGAACAAATATAATGAAGGTATTTTCAATTTTCCTTCCTGGGCAAGAATTTCCTGGAATAGCGAGCTCATGATGATAGAGCCAATCCAATAGTCAGGGTTTGCCCATGGGAACGGAGAACCACGGCTGGAGCACACAGCCAGGTGTGTGGATGTGGATGATTCTGGTTCTGAGGTCTTTGCTGAGGCACCAGATGTGAAAGTTCTCTTCCATGTTTTTGAAATTCAAGTGCATTAGTCTATTTACAAAGATTTTTAAGAGTTGAAAGTTTGATTCTTTAAAAGCATTATTAGAGTGACATATCCCCAAAGTGCCATTTGTACTTTAAAATAGATAGCCTATAAATCCAAAGGATTTCATTTAAAACTGAAAAAGGCAATCACTCAGAAGGAAAATGACTACTTTTACATATGATAATACATATCCAAGAGGAAAACTCTACTAAAACAGCTGCTATTTCTTAAGAGCAGGGATCTTTACATTCTCTTTATGTTTTAAAATATTTAATAGCTGGTAAAGGTCACTGGAAAGTGTCCTTTAATTTGTTGGGGGCAATCCAAAACTGTCATACACAAAGCAGCTAATGACAGAATAAAATAATTATGTTGTTTTGCTCTAGAAAGAAACAGAAAAATGAGTTATTTACATTTTCCTTATTTTTGCCATTTTATAATGCATATTAAAATATTCGATCCCAATTCATCAAATAAATTATGAAGGCATCACATTTTTGTGATATGCCTTTACAAGAAAAATACATTTAAGATAATGTAGTCTAAATGTGGAAATGATACTTCTTTGAACAACTTTTTCTTAAGTGGTGATTGATGGACCATCTCCTCCCCAATGATTCCATGATTAACAAGGCAGGTTGGGGCATTGGTCAGTCTGACAGGAGTTGGCAAGAGGAATAGAGTCTGCAGGACAGGAGCTCATCTCTGGGTAAGAATTGAGCAGAATTTTGTCCCTGGTACTTATTTCTAGTGCATCAAGCAAATTCTTTCTTCTTCTTCTTCTTTCTTTCTTTCTTTTTCTTTTCTTTCTTTTTTTTTTTTTTTATTGGTATGGGGATTGAATTCAGGGGCACTCAACCACCGAGCCACATTCCCAGCCCTATTTTATATTTTATTTAGAGACAGAGTCTCACTGAGTGCGGCAATTCCTCGCCGTTACTGAGGCTGGCTTTGAACTCATGATCTTCCTGTTTCAGCCTCCCGAGCTGCTGGGATTACAGGCATGCACCACCATGCTCTTTATTCTTCTTAAGCCTCAGTTCCTATCAGTATAACACTGATCATAATAATTCCATTGCAAGGTAGCCATGAAGCTATAAGAGAGAATTCAGGGGGAACATAAAATTAGTAGATAAGCATAGACCCACTGGGTTATATGAGGGTCCTAGCATGTATCTTAATCTTACCAAATTCTTATTCTCTTTCTCCAGATGAGACAACATCTGGCAAGAGCCCATACAGAACCCAGCAGTTAAAGCTGCTAGGTCCAGAAGTCTACACAAGTCTCACTCATTTCTGAAAATGCAGGTCAGTGAGTTCTGCCATCATCCTGACCATAGTAAAACTATACATAGTACTACAGTTTTCCTAAAAGCGGGGGGAAAGAGGCTGTGGTTTGCTTTTCAATTGAATGCATCTGAGGTTGAATTCTTGCTTCATGTTTTTCTTGTTTTATGGTCTGGGGCAAGTTGCTAACGTTTTTTCTAACAGTTTCCTCATCAGTTAATTGGGTGTAGTGATATCAACTCCACAAATTTGCGGAATTTGTGAGATGAAGCATACAAAGCATCATTGATTGTGTCTGACAGTGTAGATAGTTATTAGTCAATTAAATCTGCTTACTTTATAATTATCTGCTGAATAATGAGAGAAAATAGCAGGGTACTGCTCCCAGACTACAATAAAATGGATGTAATGTGTGGAAAGAGACATAGAAAAACATTAGTTTTTATGAATATTAATAAAATATTTATGTACCAGAACAAGTTAATTAAAACTTTTTCTAATGGGGCAGATCAAGGAATTATTCACCCCTTTCTTTTCATTCAGGATTTTGATTCCAATAAAAGCATTTTAGTCCTATGTTTGAAGACCCCAGAATTTTCATAACATTTCAAAATGACTAAGAAAAACTTTTGTTACTCTTATTATACTCAAAATGTACAGTACTGGACTCAATTTTGTTGCCTTGATGTAAGAAATCTTAATTATTTGAATTCATGGACCAAATTGTCTACAACAGATATCTTAACATTTTCTGATTTTTACTCTTCTATTTTTTTTTTGGGGGGGTGTTGGTGAGAGAGGTGCAGGGAGTTGAACCCAGGGCCTCACACATATTAGGCAAGTGCTCTACCACTGAGCTACATCCTCAGTCCAGATCTTAAGGCTTTCTTTAATATGCTGAAGTCGGCTTGCAAATATTTGAACTCTGAAACCTGGCAGTTTATACTATGACCCCCTCTCCCACTTAACCTGGGCTTTTCGCCTCCTATCTTCTCATTTCTCACCTCCCCTTTTATCTCTTTGCTATTTTAAATATGTTCAGCAGCTTATTCCATGTCTAGTCACACTGCTTTGCTTTGGTGCATGTGGTTCCTGCTGCCTAATACCTTTTCTTGAACTTTCCTTACTAATCTGGAACCAGTACTTTTCCCAGGACAGGCCCCTTGCACTGTTTCCATAGGAGTTTGCATATACTACAATCATAATGTCTTTTACTTATCTCATTGTCCCCTACCCATTAGGCTGAACTCACAGGGAAGTCAGGAAGTGGGTCTGACATCATCGTGGTTCTCATTAAACATATGTTGTGTGAATGGGCGAATCTGACTCATCATTCCTTTTTTATTTCCAATAACAAGGGCACTCAATCATCTGATGAAAAGTTGCCTACACTACTCACTGATTTAAAATCACAGTCAGGGTAAGATGTAAAAATGTAACTCAGCAAAAGGGAAGCTAAGAACCTGACTGAGCAGATTTTCATCTTGTGGCCCATTTTCAAAGGCCATATCACATGCACATTTTGTATAAGTTAACTTGGTGACTAAAAGAGAGCTATGCTGTGCATTAACTGTCATGTGCCAACCCTTGTTAGGTGAAGGTCTACCCAATACAGCCTTGGCTTTCCTCTGAGTATCTAAACCATTTTGCATATAAGTGACATCTAGTCCCAGAGATGTGTATATCTGAGCAGAAACTGGAAAATTGTTAGGTTGGCTATTTGACATTAGGTGAGAAAAAGCACACAAGTAAAATAGGGATTGTCAAGAATTAATTATCACTTCTCTTTAAGAGTTCAACTAGCTTGCCAGGTGTGGTGCTGTATACCTGCAATCCCAGGGACTCAGGAGGTTGAGGCAGGAAGATCTCTAGTTTGAGGTCAGCTTTAGCAACTTGGGAAACCAGAAGCAACTTAGTGAGACCATTTCAAAACAAAAAACAAAAAGGGATGTAGCTCAGTGGTAAAGTCCTCCTGGGTTCTAACCCAAGTTTCAACAAAGAAAACAACAACAACAAAAAAAAAAAAACAAAAAAAGAAAAGAAAAGTTCAACTAGCTTGAATAAAGAGAAATACTCAGTGCTAAAAGGAATTTGGGGATCAGCGGGGTGGAGTCTGTATCTTTGTGTTCACTAGATCTGGGTGAACTTTCATGTTGGCAAAGGTGTCACTGTGTACGAGTCTTCTCTGTTCTGGAGCGTATGCCACACCAAGGTGGTAACAAGTCATCCATTGGCCAAAAGTCCTCCCTACGTGGGTTAAAAACCTAGGCCAAAGAGACCAGCTGTCAGAACAGAAGTGTAGCAGAACTACTTGCAGACTGGAATGCACTCTGTTTCATCAGGGCTGCTTCTGTTACTGAGGGTTTTGGGGGATGTTGACATAGCTCTCTCTGTAGTAGCTATACAGTAGCCTGAGAAAGATCACAGCCAAACTCATTATCAATTTTTATTTCCTACCATACACCAAATGTACAGCACTGAACACAATTTTGTTGCTTTGATGTAAGAAATATTAATTGTTTGGAGAAACAGGATATAATACAAACAAACTACTTCAAATTAAAAAAATGCATACATCATTGCCTTTTTGTTGTTTACAAAAGACCCAATTTACAGTATCGATCATTAACATAGTTGAAAAGAAAAAAATCAGTGCACATTACAAAACACATCAAGTACAAAGGAGGCAAATAAATACCAACATACTTCACAAAACATCCTGTTCAATCTATGCAAACACAAATAAATTAACCTGAAGTCATAGTAAATTATAGTAATAAATACATAGGTTGGTAAGGGATTTCTTTTTAAATTAAATAAAATATATAACAAACTTGTTAAAATATTTAGCAAATTAAACTTTTGTCTTTGTAATAAGTGAACTCATTTGTATGCATCTATGAAGTACTGTATAGCAAAATGTTTGCAAGTACATAACTTTAATAGAAAATTTTGTTTGGTGTCCCATTTATAATAGACAGCACATATGGTAGCTTTTTCTTTAAAATTGATTTTTAAATAAACACCGTTCCTACCTAAGAACAGACATCTCATTTTCACTAAAACTAAGATTCAAGAGTTCAAATGAACCCCAAACCAAAGATAAGCCCCACTTGATGCATAACAATGACCACAATTTCATGGGGGTGGGATTACTGTGGAATATCACTTTTCTTGTATTTGTGCAGGTAACTGTAGTGAGAGTGGAATATATCAAGCCTGTGAATGCCATCACATTCAATCTAAATATCCATGAGGCTAATCAAAAATAAACACTTTTGTTATAGCACAGAAAATTAAGCCCACACTAAGTTCATGTGTACATTTACACTGAGGCACGTCTGCACATGAAATGTGTGTGCACACCAAAAAGGCAGTTTAGCTGGTTGTCTATACCTTTTCCTTAAAAAAAATAAATATAAAAAAACTTTTGAAACAATGCTTAACTACTTTACAGTCCCTGAAATAGACATTGCCTTTACTATAGCAACTACTACACTCTGACCCATTCAGAAATTCAAGATTGTGGGCTCAATTTTATGTGTGGATGGGTGTCTGTGAGTGTGTATATATATATATATATATATATATATATATATATATATATGTGTGTGTGTGTGTGTGTGTGTGTGTGAGTGTGCCTGTGTGTGTGAGTGCATGTGTATGCTTTGTATCAATGGCAAGATTTTAATCAAATTGAATCCTATCTCCTATCTTCAATGTTGCCAATGTTCAAAATAATCACTCAGATTGGAGTAATATTTTTTCACGTTTTACTCTATTTTCCATTCCTTTTCAGTCAAACCCAGTAAGATAAATGCTATTTCAGGGGATATGGTATCTACAAAATTTTTCCATTTGGATGTGTTTGCATTTGCTAAGTACAAATCTACACCAATGTTGTCACTTGTATATTGTACCAACATATGGCAGGAAAGCCTGGCTGGTCACATCAAGTTTTATTTCTCATCTTAAGATGAGAGTTGCCAACTATCTGATATGACTTGAAAAACAGACAAATCTGCATCACTAAAAATGCTTATGTTTCTTTAAGACATTTCAAATAAATAATTCATATGAACTAAAACCATACAGCCAAGTTGAATACTTTGCTGACTGCTATATTTAATTATTGCTAACAAATTCTGAGCAGGCTGTTTTCCAGTGTTCTGTGCTTCTGTGAGTGCGGATGCCCCACTAGTGGGCGCCATTTATCTTCTTATTCCTTCCATGCAGCTCACCTTACTGCAAATTCATTTTTAAATACAAAACCAGTGGAAGAGGGGGAAAAGAACTGTGCAATAAAAATCAAACTCGACCATAGTGCAGTCCTTAGACAAGGATTTCTTTCACACTTTTTGTTTTCTCATTTTAACCCAGCAAGATAGATGATTTGAGAATAGCATTTCTATTTAAATCCTATTAGAAAATAAATTAATAAACACACTTGTAAAAATATGGCAGACTTCAAAATGCAGTTAAAAGATAAAAAACTCTTTGATTAGTAATAAATAAAATATAAAAATGTCACATTTATTTTACATATACTTTACAAAAGAAAGAGTGCAATGAAGAAATAAAAGAAAAACATATGAAAATAAATAAGATCTAATAATTGACTGCATTGCTTTTAATCCAAAGAGTCTATCATAGTTTTTCTTTCCTTTTTATGTCAGCTGGGGAAAAATTAGTGCAATGTTGCAGTTGTAAATGCATATGGCAACCTCCAAACCTTAGCAGTACATGAACCCCTTCGCAGGTCCATCTGGAGTTTACTGCTGTTGGTGATCTCTGTTGCCCGGCAGCACTGTGATCCTACACATGGATACCCTTCACTGCCTGTTTGATACTTTCCAGGAGAGCTTTGCATTCCGGGGAATAGTCCCGTTCCAGATTGCTGTACATGTCTGTGAGTGTATTTACATATGCTTCAAAATTCTGCTCACTGATAGGTCCCTAAGTGGAGACAAACACATTGAACCAATCATTGTGAGGCAAAAGGAAGATCAAATAACAAGAAAGAATGTGAGTGACTCAGGAGTCTGGGAGGGAAGGCAAGGATTCACATAGCTTCTGGAGTTTGGGAAAATGGAGAGATTTAAGTATGCATTGGGATTCATCTGTTTACTCTTCATGGAATTAATGAAACTTGATTGCTGAAACATTACTAGAGATCTGTTTGGAGCCAAATAAAGTATACATATGACTGCTGAGCTGAACTCAAAACTGTGATTTCTTTTGGGAGGAGCTATGACCTCAATTGAGCATGTGCAGCAAAAGAGACTCCTGCTTAAGGAAGGTGGATGTTTGAGGCTGGGAAGGAAGGTTTGCTTATGCCAATAGGTTTCACTAACAGTGCTGGGATGGAATTTCAGAAATGAAGATTTGAGCAAACTGCTCACTAACCAGTTGGGATGGAAAGTATGTCAGATGCCTTTGTGTCCATTTACCTTCTGCATCAACATTGCAATATATTTTATTATCTCCCTGTATCCTCAGGTAGAATATCAGTTTCACAAAGTTGAAATTTGTTCACCTTTATCCTGTTTGGTGTTTTGGTGTTTCCTTTGCCCAATGTGATGCTTCAGAGTATACACTGAATAGATCTAAATGGCATGCATGAGTGACAGGAGGTGTATGGCACAAAGGGAACCCTACTCAGCCATTGTTGGTGCCTCCATTGCCCCACCTTTTTAAAGATCCATGACATATACCTTACTTCAGAAGGTACTTGGAAGAAAGCACTCTTAATGGTCTAAGTATTATAGATGTATGATATTATTATCATTGTTGCTATTTAGAAGGCAAGCTTTCTAAATTTGAAGATTATTTGTTCATGCTTAGCAAAGTACTGCTCTAGATTATTAATATTATCCAGTCACAATTTTTTTGTTCCCTTTAAATTTCCCCCTTTTCCATACCATCCTCTTAAAAAACAGTTCTGGGTGGCAGAGCAGATAAAGGCTCCAGCGTGAAGCCAGGACCACCTGACTCATGCGGGCTTTGGAACTGATGGAAGATTCCTTCATCTACAGAAAGGGAATGTCAGTGTGGGTCTTTGGTGCTTTTGTGAACATTTCATGTGATCATCTCAAAAAGTTACCAATGGAATACTTTGTATAGTGACTATCCAAGGTACAAGTTATCTTGTATGACATCTATGTCTTTTATGGCACTGGCTGAAGAAGAAAATTTTAAAAGTTTAAAAGAAGAAAATTTAAGTATGAAGTAGGCAAATGTTAATAAATAACATTAAAATGATCTCCAATAATTATAATAAAATAGTAGTCATAAAATTTAAAAAATTCCTTTGTGCTATTATATTACTGATTTTTTAGGTCAAGAAACACATTGGAATTAAAATGAAGATTCCATTCTAGAAAGCTGGGTAAATTGAGGTATTTATTGTTTTAAGCAAAACCAATTGTATTTCTTTATTACATTGTTGCATTTTAAAACCATTTTATATATAAATCTGGAAATTTTAGAAAACTTATTCTAGGAATGTAAGTTCAGAAGAAATTAAAAATGTTCATCAATATGGCCCTTCCTCCAAAGATTTACTTATATTTATAAAAATGTAAAATAAACCATTTTTATAAATTCTAAATAGGTTTAGATTTTGGAAATACGGACTCTGCTTACTTCTGTGTTTTTATGCTGCATGAGAAGAACTGAATTATATTCTGCATACATACATATGAAAAAAGTACCAGGTTTATTGGGAATTAAACTTTTTTGTAGTTCTTGAGTTGGGGAGATAATGTAAAGGCTTGGTCTCAGATTTTGTAAGACATGAAATCTTACACTTGGAAATATATTTCAGTGAGGATGTTTTGTCCTGTAACTTTCATATTACATTACTAAACAATCTTCAAATAAACCTTCATCTTTAAATGACCTTGACCTTTAAGAATATCCTTGGCCTTCATATAATTTAAATCTATTTCTTTACCATTTTTCTATCAGGGGAGATTACTGGGAGAAAGACCATGAGGAAATCATGTGATCTCTTCACAGTTAAGTCTTGCTAACTGGCAATAACTACATGATGACCCTGGAAACACTTGCAATGGAGCAGCAAAGTTCTGGTCTTCAACTTACCATCTGTGGAAGCTGGATGTCAGCAAGGCTTGAAATGAGAGCTTGACTCAGACCTGCTAGTTCCTTCAGCAGACTTTCATTATTCTGTTCTATGAGTTTGTTCTCCTCCTCTATTGTCTTCAAGTTGGTCTCCATAGATGTGATCTAAAATGGAAATAATAACAGAAATACAAGAAGTAGTAGAGTTTGGGAGGTGTACAAAAGGTCTGTCTCTGAAGGAAAATGTATGGCAGAATATAGAAATGCACATGCCACAACTTGGTGTTCCAAATTGCAACTCCATCATATTGCTCCGAGTGTTGGAATAACAGTAATTATAATAATACTTAAGAATCATAAAATTATCATATGATAATTATTTAATGATACTAATAATTAAATAACTATTACATAGTCATAATAAATAGCATAAATAATAATTATTATATAATAATATAGTTCCCAGATTTATATCTTCAGCCTAGAAATCTCCATAGATTGCAGATCCAGTGTCTGCACATGATTACATGTTAAATATCTCAAACTCATTCTGTCTCAAAGCAAATCTTTGCCATTTTCTCCATACCTGCTCTATCTAGTCCTCTCCTTTCCAACTGATGGGAATCCCAATGTTGCTCAGGCTTCAAAGTGTCCCCAGGACTCTCCTTCAAACTTTGAATCCATTGGGCACCTCCTTTAAAACATATAGGATGGGCCCATTGTCCCCACCCATGCTGCTGCTGCCATGCTGCTGTCACCTGGGCGGCTGTACAATTTTCTCATGGGTGGCTCTTTGTCAGCCTTCACCCTCATGTAGTCTCTTTTTGGTCCTTCCTCAACTTAGCCAGCAGAACAAGTCTCTTTAAACTCAAGTTAGAGTCTAAGCCAAATAAGACCATGCTACTCCTTAGCTCAAAACCCTGCAATGGTTCTGTACTTATTCAGAATAAAAAAGAAAATCATTAAAATGGCCTAGGATGCCCCATGTGAGTGACTCTGGGTCATCCGTGTCCTGTGACCTGCCTCTAGCTCAGCTCATTCACCTGCAAGCACACTCCCTCTTTGCTGTTTCTCAAATCTCCAGCTCTTGGCACTTGGTGTATTTTTCTGTCTGAAATATCCTCCTATAACTATTTGGTTAACTCCTTCATACCTTATTTTGCCCACATGTTTCCTTCTTCCTGGGTCTGGCTGTCCTATTTAATATTGAAATCCAACCACCCATCCCATTCCTCCCTCCTTCCAGCGGAATTTATCATGTACGATTTTTGTTGTTGTTACTTTCTGCCTTCCCCTTCTAAACTTCAAGCTCCACAAGGGCAGAGGGCTTTGCATTTTTTGTTAATGGTTCCCAAGAGAAGCTCCAGTGATTTCCAAACCAAAGCATTAAGCTTTTTGTGAATCTGATTGCCCTCATGGGAGATTGTTGCAATGGTCAAAATGCATGAGGAAACTAAAATGGCATGATGGATTGTAATGGTCTTAAGCCACTTAAGCTGAGGAATACTGAGAAAATCAGTAACCATGGTGGCATAAAATCCTGCATTTCAGGAAAGAAAGGAAAGAAGGGAATGGAAAAGGACACTTCAGCCTCTGCTTGGGATCATTCTTTTTTCTTCTGGCTTTTTTGTAATAGTTATTAATTGGTATGGAGAAATATGGAGAAGTTGTGGAGAAGTCTGGGCTGAAGACAGAATACTGGGAATTAAATAATAATAATAATAATAATAATTACAGTGGCTGGGGTTGTAACTCAGTGGTAGAGCACTTGTCTAGCATGCATGAGGCACTGGGTTCAATTCTTAGCACCACATATAAAATAAAGGTCCATTGACAACTAAAAAAAATTTTTTAAATGCAGTAAAAATAAAATTGCTAAACTTTAAAAATAATAACTATGATTATTCTAACACTTTTTTTAATGTTTAAAAAATCTTGTTCCAAACTTTTTATTTCCAAAAATTTAATCAGGGGATGGGCAGGCATTATAGAGAATGAAAAACTAATAAACCGCTTGAATTTTTTTGGATAAAGCATTTGTTCAGTAAGACACTTTTAGAGATGTTCTAGAAAAATTAAACAGTTGTGCTGTTTCATTTTAATTTTGAATAAATCTAAAGATACTTAACCCTCTTATCATGATTTTTTTTTCTGAAGCACCATGTGCTCTGCAGGACTCTTTAATTACAGCATGATCTGCTGCTTTATTTGTTTATAAAGGCATTAATTCAACCAGGGCAAAGATGAGTAACTTTGCCTAAAGTTACAGAATCAGTGGTGCTCTGGGATGATACACTCATTCAGGATTTTACAATTATTGTGTAATCAGGAAAGGCTCAGGGTATTCCTTATAAGACGTCAGCGTATTTCCAGACTCAAGGTTTAGAAAGATCAATGTTTTGCTTCCACTAAAGATTATAACTATTTTAAAGATAACCAACTTGTTTTATTTTTACCTGAGTCTGAAGTTTCATCATATCTGCTTCAATTTTAAGGTTGGATTCATTTAGTTCCTTTATTTCTTCATCCAAATGCCTAATTTCTTCGTCACCTTCTATACCTATGAAGAATTCAGACTTAGTTCAAACTGAAAATGTGAGGTAGTGGCAATTGTGAGTTATTTTTATATTTAATTTGCCATTTGATCATTGAAAATGAGACTTCAGTTTGAGCATTTCCATCCAAACCTGCACATGAAAGATTTTGAAAAAGTGGTTAAAAGGAGTTGTGGGACTTAATTCGTTGCAAGAGAGAAAAGAGGGCACAGAAAAGTAGACTGTTAGTTCAGTTACCTTAGACTTTACACTTCCCTGCCCCCTATGGGCCTTGTCCCATTATCCCCTTTTCATATATAAAGACTTAGGGTTTCAGAGCAGTGAAAGGAGTTCTCAGTATCACTGGCAGAAGTTAAATAACCTCAGGTTTAAATTCTGAGATGGAGCTGGTCTAAATTCCAACACATGTGCTGCAAAGACAGGAGTGATGCTGAGTAATTAACAGCTGCTGAGCCGAGTGGGACTTTATCACCTGTGACTGGAGGCAGAGCCTGGGGTGCTGCCAGGTGAGTCAGAGTCCAGGGACACACAGTAGGGTTCTCTATATGGACTCTGGTGAGGAGCTCATGTAATTTAGGGGAAAAAGCATGACCTTAACCCTTGTCCTTGAATTTGGGCAACTTAATTAATTTCCTTTTGCTTCTGTTTCCTCTTCTGTAAAACAGACATAATATCTATGCAGTGAGAATGAATGCAGCAAAATGTAAAGCCCTGAATCAGAGCAGACTTTGATTGGATGGGCATTATCTCCATCATTGCTTTTTTGTTGTTGTTGTCTGTCTGTCTTTGTGTGGTGCTGGGGATTGAACCTAGGACCGTGCACATACTAGTGCTCTATCACTGGGCTACATCCCAGGCCCTTTTTTGTCTTTTATTTTGAGACACAGTCTTGCTAAGTTGCCCAGGTTGGCCTCCATCTTGTGATCCTCCTGTCTCAGCCTACAAGTTGCTGGGAAGTCACTGGGTTTACAGGTGTTCACCACCATGTGCGCCCATCAATGTTTTACTAAGTAAGAATTGGAGAAGCTGGGAAAGGTAGTCAGTATTATGGATGCCACCAATAGTATTAAAGGTAATTTCAAAGTGCAAAAGAGTGAGTTTAAGCCCATGTTGACAAACGAAGAGGGATAAATGTAAACATCTGCAATTAGATTTAATAAGATCAATTTCATGAGAGCAGGATGTGTGCATGGGCCTTAGCTTGATGATTTGTTTGGCAGAGATACAGACTCATACTTTCCTGGGTGACTACTTTGGAAGATAGTCTATAACTTACTGCTATGGTTTGAATGTGCCCCTAAAAGTTCCTATGTTGGGAACTTAATTTCCAAAGTCATATTTAATGGTATTTAGAGATGGGATCTGTGGGAGGTAATTAGGAAGAGATGCAAGTTATGAGGATGGGATTAGTGTCTTTGTAAGAAGAGAAAAAGAGACCCAAGATAGCCCTCTTGTTCTTGCCATGTGATGCCCTCTTCCAAGTTATGATGTGGCATGAAGGTTTTTACCAGATGCTGTGGAGGTGGCGGTGCCCTGCTCAGGATTGAACCCAGTGCCTCCCATGTGCTAGGCAAGTGCTCTACCACTGAGCCACAACCCCAGCCCCCAGTCTCAGGTATTTTGTTATGGCAACAGAAAATGGAGTAAAACCTTAATCCTTCACCTTAAAAGGTGAGGGTTCATATTCTCCATGACCCAGCAATTCCATTCCTAGGTATGTACTCAAGACAGATGGATGAACATATACAACAGGATGCATGCACAAGATATGTGTAGCAGTACTGTTCGCAAAACTCTACCCTGGAAACAAGCTACATGGCCCCACCAAAACAATGTAGATGACTCTTCATAATATAATGTGAGGAGAAAAAAGCAAGCTCTGAAAGTTTACATACAATGTGATATAACAGGTGAATATTTTGTAGGTCATTATTGCTTTATTAAAAGTAACTACCTAAATAAAAATGGGGGATGCACAGGCCAATGAAGAGAGTATGTTCCAAGACTAGTCCCATTCTAGGTTCTGAGATTCAATTGAAAAGATAAAACTAAAAGCCAACCCCACAACTAAGATGTGTATATCTTAGTACCTGGATCAATCTGAAAATGAGTCAACAGCCTAACACAGCTACTAAGAAAACAATAAGGGCTGAGAATGTAGCTCGGTGGTAAAGCACTCGCCTAGTAAGCATGACACCCTGGGTTCAATCCTGAGGACTGCAAAACAAAAAGAAAACAAAACCAAAAAACAGATAAACAGAGTTACCTGGGACCACATAGGACACAGGATTTATTCTGTGCTGGCGGCTGCATTTGGAGAACTCTATTTCATTTTTGAGCCCCATCTTTAACTGTCTAGTGCGGTGGTAGAAGAATCTTCTCTCAGTCAAGTGATAGGTAAGAATAAAGAAGATAGGATTGAAATATATGGATTCTCAATGAAGTTGGTATTTGGAATGCTAAGTACTTTAAATTTTTCTGATCTGAGCAAATAAAAACTTATTGATGTATTTCTTTGATACATTGTGTTTCCTTTGTCTTTTTGCAATAAAATTCCACTTCAGGGACTGGTATTTTCTTATATAACATCTGGCAAGACAGAATAAAGTAGGGAAACATATGAAGAGCTCTGAAGGAAGCAGGTGGGGTGCTCTGAGTACCCTTGATGGCGAAGACTCACTTATTCTGAGACTTGAAAGCTAAGGAGGAGGCGGAAAAGGAAAAGCAAAATGCCAGATGAGCATCACAATGGAAGAAGCCGGAAGTGCACAGTTGCATGTGGGAGGTGGGGGGGATGCTCCCGGAGTGAAAGGAGGTGAAGGCAGTGGAGGGGGCCACAGGGGACCTCATGGGGAGCTTGGATTTATTTTAGGAGCAATGGGACCAGTGAAGGATTTGAAAAGGGGGAGTTGTGTGATATGACTGACTTCAAGAATATAACTCAGGTTCTTGAGTAGAGAATGGATTGAGGAAGGCAGAATAGAAGCCAGCAGGAGATTACTGCTGGAGTTCTGGCTAAGTCTCGAGGCCTTGTGCCCCAGGGCCAGGGAAGCAGGAACAAAGATGGACTCAAGAATAATTTGTAGGAATCTGCAAAACTTGTAATGGATTGGAGGTTGGGGGTGGGAGAAGCGACAAATCTATGATCTCTGCTTTTTTTTGTTGCTGGATCAAGTGGTATTGTGGGACCATCCCCGTGATCAGACGACTGTAGAGGGTGGGCAATAGGAAAATTAAAGGTTTATTGGCTAAGTTATGGGTGCTTTCATGAATAGTCTTTAAGTGAGGGCTTGGGTTGTTGGTACTTTTTGTTAGGATTATGTTTTATTGATGTACAATCATAATAATAACTGCTATAATTTGGATTTTGAATGTCCCCTAAAAACCCATGAGTTAAAGGCTTGAACCTCAGGTGGTGCTAATGGGAGGTTATAAAACTGTACTAGCTGGGGCCTTGTGGGAAGCCTTTAGGTTACTTACTGGAGGTGTGCCTTCAAAGGGAATTATGGGACCCCAGCTCCTTTCTCTTTCTCTCTTTGCTTCCTGGCCATCAGGTACATAGTTTTGTTCTACTACATGTGCTACTGTGATGTGCTGCCTCACCACAGGCCCAAAGCAATAGACCAGCTGATCATGGACAAGAACCTCCAAAACTATGAGCCAAAATAAACCTTTTCTCCTTATAAGTTGTTTATGTCAGGTATTTTGTTATAGTAATGGAAAGCTAACAACAATGAAGTCTCTTAATAAAGATGGTGACACTAGGAAGATGCCCAATAACAAAAAGTGCCTGGAGCTTATGGGGAAAGTATCATCATGGGATGGGACTTAAAAAAAAAAAAATCACAGTAGTCCCTCCAATCTTCAGTTTTGCTTTCTGAGACTTCAGTTACTGGTGGTCAACTGCAGTCTGAAAATGTTAAGGGAAGTATCCAGAAATAATTCATAAGTTTTAAATAGCTTTTATTATAGTACATTGTTATAATTGTTTTATTTTATTATTAGTTGTTGATCTTTTACCATGCCTAATTAATAAATTAAAGTTTATCATAGATATGTATATATAGAAAAAAACAGTATATATAGGGTTTGATACTATTCTCAGTTTTAGATATTCATAGGGATCTTGGGACATATCATCTGCAGATAAAGGAGGCACTGTTGTAATGTTACCTTTATTCACAGATACATAACTTGTTTTAGAAATACAAATAAAAATTGTGCACTAATGTTCTTTTTTGGGCAGAGGCAAATGTTAGACTAGTTAGGTATTGCTGCTGAACAAGAAAACATATTAACTTTCCCCTAAATATTTTACATGACTACTCACTGATCCTGCTTTTAAAAAAGAGTCCATCTATGAAAGAACCAAAAATATGCTTTGTTTTTATTCAATAATTCTAATTTTACTTGGTAGTAATCTGTACTTAATTTGTGAAGTCAGTGATTATGTAATTTATAACATTTTCTTTGTGTTACATATAATTAATTATACAAGTGATGCATATACCTATATGTAGCAGGTGTACACAATTTACAGGAGGGGATTAAGTGGTTGTTTTTTCACATTATACAAACAAAATAATTGAATTATATTTCAAACAAATTCCATTATATTTCTTGAGTGAACCTTTATTTTTATATTGCTTTTTACAGACTATTTTGCTTCTTTTTTTATTTAGGGAAAAATGAGTTAATGTAAATTTTACCACCTTTGTCATTAAAGGTCTGAGGAGATTTAATATCCACAAAGGAATCATGGGAAGAGCTAGAAGGATCTATTCAGTGCAAGAATACGTGCATGGGTCAACTATTCTAATTTTTATTCATTTGTGTCTTCAAAGCATAGAAGGGCAAGTGTTCTTTCTTGTATAAATGTCTAAATTTGATGATCAAGGACTATCAGTGGTTTTTAAAAAGAGTAGTATGACAATAATTATGGCATGAACAGAGAACCAAATATCAATTAATTCTTTTTTTGTAAATGTAAAGCCTTTTTTGGCATAGGCCTTCCATGTGTGAACTGGCAATATTCTCCTAAAACATTATCTAACGCAACTAATAGCACGAATGACTTTTACCTAGTTTAGCTTAACACTGTAGGCAAGGTTAAACTCATATGCACCTTATATTTTATTGCAATTTTATTTTTATTTTTTTATGGCTTCATCATAATTTGGTGATGCCACAGGCTTAATGTTCTGTTTTTATCTTTATTAGAAGCAGCACTGTGATTTCTATTTGGACAATAGGTGGTGTTACTACTCTCATATTAAGGACTCGTAGGAAATATTTCTTCATGCGTTCAGTTCTTGAGAGAGATTTGCTCTGAATTAACTTACTATAGTGTGTTTCTTATAGTGATCACATTCTCCTTTTGCTTTTGCTTCTAAAAAGAAGAGTCAGTCAGATTTGAGATTCTTATTTACTGAATGTGAAATGGCTTGGGTAGCACATTTTTTTATTATCCTCAGGCTTTGTCTATCTTGTCTTCTTATCTTTGATTTTCCTCTGTACCATAGTTTCAATTAATTTTTAAGTAACTTTTTTTTCTGGAGCTTTGCTCTCCTTATCTGTTAAGTACTGGTTGTATTAAGGTGCTATATAAATAAGTACATTAAATTGTCCCAAATTTGAAAATGTACTGAGATTTTTGAGGGTGGGGAGTACTTTCCAGGGAAATCCAAAGTACTAGGGAAAGCTCCCCTACTGACCATCTGGATGTTGGAAATAGCAGGGGACTCAAGCCTGTCCCTAAAATCTAGGGTACTTACTCCTATTCTAGTGAGTGTTGTCCCGTCTTCTTAGGGTTCACTTTAAATAAAGCAGATGAAGGCCTCACTGTGAAGGGAAGCAGTGGGAAGCTCCAGAGTCTTCCAAGAGGGAGGCTCTCATCCTGTGGATATTGTATCCCTTCTATGTAAAACCTCATGTTCACATTAAAAACAGTGAGCAGGGCTTTAAGGGAAATGAAATGACAACAGTTAAAAGTCCTCAGCTTAAGCTGGACGTGTAGCTCAATGGTAGAGCACATGTTTAACATATCAGAAGCCCTGGGATCAATCCCTATCAAACCCACACACAGAAAAGACTCCAGCTCAATTATAATCACATGCCAAAGACACTATCAAATAAAAAAAATAATTGCCTTGCCATCATTCCTCAGATGCCTTAGAGATCTTTGATGGAAAGCATTGAAGGCCTGAGACAGTGCTGATTAGAAATCTTAGAAAAGCACTCGAGGACCAAAGAAAAACGGGAAGATCCAAATTAGGACTCAGAAACTATATATTTTAATTTTGATGAGTGATTGACACTAGGGAAACATGTAGGGAAATGAAGATAGAGATATAGCTGTTAAGTCTAAGGCAACCAGAATCACTATAAAAATATTTTGAGTATAGAAGAATATTTAAGTGTTCAAATACAGACTCTAGAAATTGTGTTTCCTGAAATTTGGTAGAAGACGTATCAGAAACACACACACACACACACACACACACACACAGAGAGAGAGAGAGAGAGAGAGAGGCACCGTCATTATGAAATTATGAAGACTGAAGGTCACAACTTCTGTGTGTGCCTGTCAACCCATTGGATACCATTTCCTGACTTTCTCTGTTGTTAGATATTTTTAAAAAGGAAGAGAGAGGCTGGGGGTGTAGCTCAGTAGTAGAGTGCTTGCCTAGCACATGTGAGGCCCTGGGCTCTATCCCCTGCACAGGAAAAGGTAAGTTAATTAGTAAATAATGTAAGAGAAACTAAGGAATTGTTGCTCTGATATAGTTTTACGTAAATTTGACCTTTCTTTTCATGTACTAAAATTATACTTCGCATACAGTACACACTTGGACATGCAGAACCTCTTGGGGGTTACCTAGACCTGAGTGGAGGTGGTCACTTACCCCCAGTGGCTTTCAGCTTGATGGTCATTAGTTCTTCAGACACCTTGCCCTTTTTGATAGCTTGTGCATTGAGAGGACATCCAGATAAGCTGCAGAAACAGATTTTATACTAATGTGTGAAAGACATATTATTTCTTATAAAAATTAGAGTTTTATTCACTACCTACTATTGATGTTTTATTTACTTATATCATTTATTTTTTACTATTGAGGTTTTGGTCTGCCCACTAATTATATATAGCCCATAGTCTCTTTGTACAACATAATCAATAAATATCTATTAAAGCAAAGGCAAAAGACCCTCAAGTGTGGATTTTTTTTTTTTTTCTTTTGGCAGTGCTGGGGATGGGTCCCAGGGCTTCTTGCAAACCAGGTAAGCACTCTACCTCTGAGATTCACCCCCAGTCCTGGAAAACGTTTTGTGTTGTACGTGGTTTTTTTTCCCTTAAATCAAAGTACAAATAGTCATTGCTGCTACATAATCATAACTTAATTCATTATGTTCTCCTCTGCTGTACTCATGTGAGTGCACTGATGTAGTGGTAGCTACTTTATTTTCCATAAACATGAAACTGTACATATAGATTATGAATGATGATGGTTTCTAACTGGTCAAAATCCCATGAAAAATAAAGCAGAATCCAGTTCTTGTTTTTATAGAAAGCATAGTCTGATCGTTACAGAATGACTTAAATGAACAAGTCAAACAACTCCCCACTTTTACCATGGCAAAATCAGTCTGGTTATGGGAAAATTTCTGATTTTTCCCTTTAACTGTTAAAACATTGTTTTTTTCATTTAAAAAGCCTCTACCCTGAAAGGAGAATAAAGGGAGCTGCGGCAAGTGTATTCAGATGCAGTCCTGGCCGAGATGGTCTATTATTCTGTGGCGGTGTCTATAACCCTTCCCATTGAATAGTTGCACTCCTCAGCTACACTCCTTTCCTTTAATGTCATCTGTTTTATTTAAATTGCACCAATATGATAATGAAAACATTGAACAAAAACTGTTTCCACCATTTACGATCAGATAATTTCGTTGTTTCAAGCAGCCATTCTTTTCTAGTTCCGTTGTATCTTTGTAGAAATGATTTTTAGATCAAAATAAAAATGATGCTAACCAGTAACTTAAAATATTTTTCATCCACAGAAATGTGGTTACAATTCATCTATAAAACAATCATTTTCAACCTGAAGTTTGCAACACTGTGAAAAGTAGACAAAAATATTTCTGGAGCAAAGCCCTTCATAAATGTGAATCACTATATTTTTAAAGAATAGTAAATTATTCTACATTAATATTCTATGAAATATGAAAAAAACTAACATGAAAATATAATAATAAATAGTATAGGTAACATCATATATAAAGTGAAGGTTATGTGGTTTGCTCAAATTTGATAAAAAGACAAATTATTTTATGGGGAAAAGAAAATAATGAGAGACATAAATTGAACTCGGAACCACAAATTTCCATTCTGGAAGCTGCTCACTGTCAATCATGACTGAAATATGCTTTCTTATTATTTCTTTTTCTGGAGAGTATGTGCAAGTTTGTCTTGTTTTATTGTTACACGTTGTGTTCTCAGAAAATGATCACGAAAGGGATAAATATTTAGTTGATCGACTGCATATTTAGTGGTGCTTGTAGTAAGTCTGTTTGTAATATATTGGATAGTAGCATGTCCTTTGAGGCCCTCTGACATTCTTTCCTAAAGGATAAATTTTGTTTAGATAACTTGTAGTAAATTTCTAGGGTGATATAGAATTATAAAAATGTTAATGAAGTATCCATCCATAATCACATGACTTAGAACTGAAGCATATATTTATGAAAGTGAGGCTTTGGTTTAAAAAATGCCACTTGATATTTATTCTGTATCTTCTAAGATATTGAAAATATTTTAAAAAAACTAGGCAGGAAAAATATTTTAGAACTCCTTTCTCCTTTTGAAGGTGGAATTTGGCAGGTCTGTGGTATAGCCTTCAGGGTTTGGAGCTCCATAATGAACAGGCAGGAAAAATAAATGTGCTTATGTGACTTTGAGCAAATTTGAAACTCTATTAAGGCATATCAAAGCAAGGTAAGCTATATCTTCATCTTCCCTCTTAAAGCAAAATGGAAGGTGACACAATTAATGGCACAATTGATTTGTGACAGCTGTTCCTGACTCCACAATAATGATCCAAACTCAGAATAAAACAAGATGAGCTATGGTAGACTTTAGCCTGCATTTGAAAGATATTAACAAAACAGAAAAACAAAAAACCCATAAAAATTCAAGTTTTCTCAGTAAGCAGGTTTCAATGACAACCTTGAAACAAGTACTTCCTGGAATACTTCATTTTCTGATGCTTTTTATCAGTGAACAAACTGAACAGTGTCAAGATACTCCAACTTTGCTCAATTTGTACAATGCTTATACACAAAGCATCAAAGATTTCCCGAACCTTCACTGGGTTTTCAATTAGCGTTGGGCACAGTGGCCCGCAAGACTAGAAAGAGGACTCATTACTCATTGATTGGAGAAATATGTCATAATTCTTTTAGCTTTTTTCCTTTAGGTAGAAAGCGAACCAAAAAGCTGGACTAAGATCGCTCTTGTCCAATAAAGGGCTCAGTTGAAATACACAACACTTGGTGATAAAGGAATTAAGTCATTGTGAAACTATAAAAGGGTTTTCTAAATCTCCCTTCATCCTGTTGTACACTTAGCAGTTGCTAAGCCATTTTCTTTCTGGCTGCTGTAGATGAGTCACATCTTCCTAGCAGCAAAATAACTACAATTTTGGCCTGAAATTGAGCCAATCCATGAGAGAGAGGGAATGGTATAAATATGTAAAGTGAAAGTTTATAATTACATAACATAATAGAGTAGATATCACCACTTGGAACTGAAGTGAACCATTAAAAGACTGAACCATTTTAAAATAGTAGCATATGTGATATTTTAGAATACAAAAAAACGAGTGCACAGTTTCTAGGGCATTCGAAAACTGTAGTGAATTTTCAGAAATATAGAAAATAATATTTTTTTTATTTTTCAGACTAGTCAAATATCTATTTAGCATGATAATGTTATGACATCTAAAGTGCTGTAATTAATGACATTTAGGAGGGGTCCCACACACCCCCACCAACCCCAAGCAACCCAGATGACAACCAATCACAATAACAACAGAACAAAAAGGCAGGAAACAAATGTTACCTTCTGTGGGTGACAAAAACATTATTTACATGGCCCAGCCCATTGCAGCCTGGCAAGGGACAGTGGGGCAGCTCTTGCTTGTTCAGTTTCCAGGAGAGGGGGGCCCCATTGAGAGGATTCTCCTTCTGTCTCTTGGCAGCCAGGGGACAGCCAGAAGCTGTGCGGTGTGATGTGTATTTACCTGATATGTGACCTTGGCCATCACACCCTATTACAGGACATCTAGAGAGACACAAGAGAGACATTACCAGCTGGGGAAAAGGCAGAAACAGTTCCATACCATCCTGGAGGAAATTCATGAAATTATAGACATTTAAAATAGGCTACCACCAGTAGCAAACAGCATTGTACTAATAGTAATAGTCTACAGGCTCTGATCTAAGCAATTTTCATGCATTATCTCTTTTAAAATTCACTGAAAACCAATAGGATAGTGTTATTATCCTATTTTGTAGGTGGGGAAAATGAGGCTTATAGAACTTAGCTGACTTGTCACCTATTTTATAAGAAGTGGAGCCAAGTTCAAGCCTGTACTTTTTAGCACTAGAGCTAACTACAAAGACAACAAGTTATATGGTTTCTGAACAAAGACCAAAGCTATAATGTGTTTACTGCTTTGATCAATGCTATATAGCATATTGCTCCTGAAACTGGAATTTTGATTTGCAAATATTTAAATATTGTATTTAGAAATCTTGAAGAGAAAACAATTTAAATGTCTATAACTACACTGTATTGTCAAAGACCTGCTAGCATATTTCTTAGAGGAGGAAATTCAACTTAGATACAATTTCACCTTACACAAAATTGAAATCTCAGGAGAAGATGTGGCTATATTTGTCATTTTATAGAACTTCCACAATGCTGCTTTCCTTTAGAACAACTAAAATTTCTTTTGCATTGTCAAAGAAATATGGAAATTTAGTTCTGAATGGGAAAATGTTCTCAAACCTCCAAACAATCTGACTCTTGCTTCAGTAGTCCTGGTGTTCAGCAGGGGACTCAGTTGATGCTCAATTGCATCCCAACCAAGGCTCCTCCAATTTGGCCAACAAGACACAGCTGACCCAATGTTGCACTTACTTAAGTTCAGGGTCTTCTTTTTCTTCCTTGGTAGGGGTCATTTTGACACCCCCTTTTCTTGCACGAGGACAGCCGGACAAGCTAAAATATATAACCAACAAAGAACAACACAAAAACAAGTGGTCTCATCAGTCCTACTGTGGACACCCATGCTCCCACCTCAGAAAGGGATCATTCCTACCTCCTGTGGGAAGCATAGTTTCCAGTCACATGCCCGGACCCATCGCAGCCTGGGGTTGGACACCTGGAAAACAGAGCATGGTCCCCAGGTTAGGGGTGGGCGGGGGACTATGACACATTCTAATAGAATCGAACAGAAAGACCTGCTTTTGGGTGGATTCTTTCTGCTTAAATATAACTAGCTTTTGGCTAAGAATTCATTTTTAAAGAAAAAGTTAAGATAAAACTACTGAATGATGCTGGGTAGACAATGGCATTAGCGCTTAGTTATCATATACTTGTTTTTCTTTTTTTAAACCTTATATTGAAAAGAACTTGAATGTGAGCCCACAATTTACTGCTGGGTTTCTGTCTACACCATGCAAAGCTCTTATCTTTCATGTAAGAAGAAGTGTTTTCCAGATTGGTTCTATGATTAATTTATTTTCTCTGATATGCTGTCCTGTCATGATAACCCATTAACTCCACATGAACAACAGTGGTATATGTGAATTCCAGAGACTCAGAGCATTAATATTATCACCAGAGAATTTAAATAACCTACACCTGGTCCGTCTTGCCTCATGACCCAAGTTCAGTATTATCTATTATCAACAATCAACCATTAAGGAAGGAGAAGGGTGAAAGAGGAAAGGGAATCCATTTCTACTTGAAACGCTGATTAGGAATAGGTTTCAAAATACGCTAGAATAAATACGGATTTTCATCTTTAAAAAAAAATCCCCAATGAAATGAAAACAGAGAGACCATCACAAAAATTTGCTTTTCTGAACGTTCTTGTACAGATTATCTTCTATTATTTCAGATCTCCACGCAAACAAGAATTCCATTTGAGAAAAAGCAATAATCCAAAGAAAACCATGAATACTATCTCTTTTCTTAAATTGTATCCCAATGAACTTTCATGAAATGTCAATTTCCAATGTCATATTCTGAGGCACAAGATAGGGAATAAATACTTTTTTATTTTCCAATGAAATTTAAAAAAATCAACACATATCTCTTTCAGCTAACTGGTAAAACCTGCACAAGTCTTTAATCAACCACTTAAAGAGATAATATGTATTCTCTATTGTAAAAAAGGTTTGCATTCTTAACTTTTTCTATTAACATTTTTTAGTGAAATATTGCTTTATTAGCATAGTGCAATTATGAAAACACCTGGGCCAAATAATCCTTTTGGGGGGGATTTTCCTTGAATATCTAAACAAGAGTTCAATGAAATAACTTGTATGGAAAAACTATTGGTAGTATTTACTAGATGCCAGAATAAAAAATGTAAATACCGCATAGCATAATAGAACCTCTCAATGTATACGCTTTCGAAGTATTACCAACATGTTTTTGAAATAATGTTTAGAGAAAATACTTAAGAGAACTGATAGCTATAATTAAGATGTGGCAAATGTAGAAGTGATTAAAATATTTTAGTGCATCCTACTTTTCAATCTGTTATGAATTTCTGCTGAACATTCTTCTAGTTTCACCTAGAAAAATGGAAGTCCAATAAAATGATTTCTAGAATCTGTTCTGACACACGAAATTGTTCTTAATACTTTGAAAATGAGAAATGAGAAATGTATATTTCATAATTTTCTTTACTATGTCTGTTAATAAAACTTGAAATTTTTATATGGGTTCATTATCAAGGTTATAAGATGTATTACAATTTTTATCATTATGTATGTAATAAAACAAAATATAAAAAGAAAAATGAGAAATTTTGAATAAAGAAGATAAAATAGGAAGAATAAAATCAATCAGTAAATATCAATACACAAGTAACTTTGAGATCTTAAAGATGATGTAGAAACCAGCTAAAAATGTATTTATCAACCAAAAATGAAAGGTTGTTGCATGATTTTAAACAACCATAAGGTAAAATGTCAAATTTTCTTAAAAATTAGATGATATAAATGCTTTGTCATATCTTCATAAGTCTGACTTCATAAGTAAATAAATTCTGAAATTAACAGACAAGAGTTTTCTGGGCATGGTGGTGCACACCTGTAATCCCAGTGACTCAGGAGACTGAGGCAGAAGGTTTGAAATTTCAAGGCCAGCCTTGGCAACTTAGTGAGACCATGGCTCAAAAACAAACAAACAAACAAAAACAAACAAAAAACCCAACAACACTGGGAGATGTAAGTCAGTGGTACAACATTCCTGGGTTCAATCCCCAGTACTGAAAAAATAAAATAAAAAAGAAAGGAAAAGAGAAGAAAAAGAAGTATTGGTTTAATAATTACATTATTCCTTAAAACTCTATTATAAAATTCTCTCAAAGCAAGAAAATTAAATTACAGTATCTTCTTAATATTATTCCAACTTTTTGGTGAAAGAGTCGCTTTGTTATTATTTAGTTAGGTACAGTTTACTACTCATTGATCACATTGACAGTGAACAAGGAGGGTCCCATGGGGGTGGGGGCGCTACGAAGGGCAAGGAGGGTCATGCCTCCTGACACTTACTTAAGCTCCTGAGAGTTAGCAGCCATGAGGGACTTAAGAGTCTTGTCTGCTAAAGGACATCCAGAAACACTACAAAGGAGAAAGAAAAAAGTATATACACCACACTGACATATACACACCTGACTCAAAGGGCATCCTCAGTTTGTAATATATGTTAAATTACTGGTGAGTGCAGGAGGGGAAAAAATAACTGTGTTTGAATCTGGTTTTCCTACTCTAATGAGTCTGTTTGCCAACATTTCAACTGTTTCTCATGAACTCAGATTTGCTATTTATCAAACGAAGGGCTTTAATCCAATGAGACTCCCCAACTCTGGAATTCAGTGATACAATGATTACAAAGTCCCTTCTCATTGCAGCACCAAATCATGATGACTGAAACTTTTAAACTAGTGCTCAAAAGGAAAGCAGATCATGTCAGAAAGAAGGTCAACAGAAAGATTCAACAACAAATTTTGCACTGTTAATCTCTCTAAGTCGTTATCTGCCCAGGATCGAAGGTACTGCTTCTGTAGACACACTCCAGCCACTCTATTGCCTTCACTTAGATTTAGACAGGACCAAAAAAGCTGGACATGAACCCTAACTCTATTTCTATAACCTGGATGAGAAAATAATTTTTTTTGTGTGCCAAGAATCATGACACCTGTATGTCATAATTTTATTTCTGAAAAACAAAATAAAACCCAAACCAAACTCACTCACTCTCCACTTCCTGATCCAGATAATATCTTGTTAGAACAGATGATGTTAAGTAATTGCAATAGAGCAAGATGAGGAAAACCTGACTGTGCAGGAGGTTGTTAGGTACCTGCGGTGAGATGCATAGTTTCCTGTGACATGGCCACTTCCATCACATCCTGGTGTTGGACAGCTGGGTCAACAGAAAAACACATCATTAGAGTCAAGCGCATTTCACAGATTCATTTACCCTATCTGATTGATTACAAAGTGGCTTTTCCCTTCAAGATAAGTTAACATTGTATAGGGCACATACAGAAGCTAGTGAATTAAGGATTTATATTGTTTTTTATGTAAGAATCAGTACACTAAAAGAAAACAGGATGCTGAATTACTTTCTTAGTTATCTGTGTTCAACATCATATTCAACTCTCTGATTCAAATGATGTAGGAACATGATACTAACATGTATATCCTAGGGATTTTGTAACTCAACAACAATCAGTGATGTTCTACTTCTTTGAAAATATGAATTCTATAAAAATGAACACTGTAAATTCATGCTTTATTTTGATAGCAGATTTTAAGAATACTGGCACCAATGATATGATAGATTCCAGACAGGAATTTTTCTGAGTTTTTAAAACCAGGCAACCTAGTAACTTCATAAACATTTTAGAAATCACTGACAGCAAAAGAAGAAAATCTTTCACTGAAATGTAAGTGGATATTTTATATGGGGAAGTTTCTGACAGCACAGGAACAGTTCAGTTGGCAAAGCTTGTGAGCAATTTCACCCAAAGCTGTAACCCAATAAAGACAATCCCTAATTCATGACAAGACCAAGAATAGACAGACTCTCAGGATAACTGCCAAAAGTGTTTCACTGTGATCTGAACCCATAAATTTCACTTTAATTCAAATCATGTCCTGGGGTTTTTATGTGTGTTTAAAAAATAATGCAAGAAGTTAGTTATCTTTAAAAGTTTTCCTTCCACAATCAGTAGGTTCCTTGGGTTTTCAGTGATTTAATTTCCTCTGATGCTACTGGAAAGTCACTTATTTGGAGTAAGCAGATTAACCCCAGTCTGCTTAGTGCTATTTGTGGAAGTGTTAAGAATCTGAAGAAAAAAATCAATTACATCATTTGTACATCTTATTTTTTCTGACATCATGCTCAGAGTGAGATCTTACCTATATATACTGATTACAGAATTTAACCATTTGAAGACATATTCTGAGATAGATTAACAACATTCCAATATTTTCTAAATTATCATTTTCTAAGTATTTTTCCCCTATGTGGTACTTTCCAATAATTTTCAGGTATATAATCTAAAGAATCTACAAGCATTAGAAGTCTCAAAGGGATGTCAGACTTTCAGAGCTTGATTCAAGCTGAGTAAACTGACCCTTTCCTTTTCCTGGATAGGATATTAGGAAGCTAAAATATATGTTAAAAAGTAAAGGAAAAACTAACAGGGATTAATTTGTGTGTGTGTGTGTGTGTGTGTGTGTGTGTGTGTGTGTGTGTGCCCTTCATCTCATCCATTAAATGCAGTCAACTCTCTTCTGAACATTATTTATCTGGAACAGTGAGAAGGTGGGAGATCTGGTTCAGTTGCTCACTCTCCACTTTGGAATGCATCGCCACCTAGTGTTCCACAGTAGCATTGCATTTATTTTATTTTATTTTTAATTTTATTTTTTCAATTACATTAACATTGTCAAAAAGGCAAAGAAGCCACAAATGATTTTTAGATAAATTAACTATGCATTGCCTATGAAATACAGCAATAAAATATGCACTTAATTAACTGATAATTTTTGTAAAAAATGTTTGGTGGTATATAAATGTCAAAAAATAAAGAAATAATTAGCGAGAAATGTTTCTGTTTAGGATTCTGGTAGCTAGATTTAATTCCAAATCTATGGTGAAAAATCTTACATGATAACATGTGCCAATACCCATTAGGTGATATATTCTGGGGAGGTTTGCACATGAAAATATCAAAATTAAAGGCAGAAAATGAGTTAATTTCCTTAGTAAGTGGAACTCAAACTGTATACAAATTCAAGAATAGTTGACAAAATAAAAACTTCTAAAGTATAATTAATTTAATGGTAGAAACAAAGTTAAACATAATAAGGTAGGGTGACACTATAAGTAGCAAGACTTCCATAAAACATGCTAACATAGATAATATATAAGTAAGTGATAAGCATCAAAACACTCCTTCTGCCTGTAAAATATATGCCCTGTATGGCCTCTGAGAGAGTTGATTTCCTAGGAATTCATGAATATGCTAAAAAAATTATTCAAAACTTGTACAAAATCTTTGGGATGCTTCCTCTTTTTGTATTTAGCTTTGTTTATGTGTGTGTGTCATGAGTTGTGCCACTTAACAAAAAATATCTTGTATGACATTAAGTTTGCAATGACTTCCGGTGATTTCCAACAATCCACCTTCAAAAAATAAATGTTTGCCATTTTTGAAGACATTAAAAAAATATTGTGTGGAAAGAAAATCCATCCAAAGATAAGCAATAGGACCACATGGGACTCTTATGTATGGCTCACCAAATGGCCTCTTGGAAAGAAACAGTGTTTGATGGAATTTAAGTTACTATATGTTTGATACCATCCATTAAGTGTCTATCCCCAAGTCCCAGGTAAATACTGAACTCTTCAGGGACAAAATATTTGAGCCAATAGTGATTGCCTATGAAATCCTTAAATAATGCACAATCTGAACTTACTTAAAAGTCATTCACATGTTGATACAACAAGCTGATGCTGGACTGGGAATAATTCAATTGTACATAGCCTACTATGTACAAAGCCTCTGTACTTGGCACCAACATTTGAGATGTATTCCCAGGTCATTGTGCAAGTAGTTTGGAAATAAGAGGCAGCACAGTATATATTATGCACAGTTATGATACCAAGTGGAGAACAAAAACTGAGGAATAGCACCTGTGCCCTCGGGGCCTTATTCTTAGTGAGGAGGCAGGTAATAGTGAGCAGAGGTGAAATGAGAAATGTCTGGAAAGAAAAGATCCAGAAAACTGAGCAGGCATATCAAGTCTGGAAGGTAAGGAACTATAGTAGAAAGAAGACCTCTGAGGGAGCAGAGGATGAGCCCTATAGAAGCCCCAGGGACAGAATTCTGGGCAGAGGAACAGCAACTGCAAGGACCTGGGGCAGCATGCTTTCCTGGTGTGCTGGGGGGAAGCTGGAGGGGAAGGGAGAAGACAAAGCTCCCTGCCCTTGAGGGCTGGAGGATGTGAATCTGGAAGTCACAGCTGGAGATGGCAGCTCCAGTGAATGTAGACAGAGCAGAGAAGAGACCCCAGGTGTGCTCTGAGACATCAGAGGGCTGCACTGAAGTCTAGGAAGAGAAAACGGTGAGAGGGAAGAAAAGTTCCTAGATAAGGAGTCCTGGAAGTCAAGTGAGGATGGTAGATTACAGACTTTGGAGGAGGGTGAGATCAGCTCTGTAGCATCTTGCTGTGCTGTCAGATAGAACAGGAGGATCAAGGACATCCAAATGTGAGGGAGCTCCTGCAGAATTTAACAAGAATGGTGACTTTATGGTGGTTTTACAGTGGTTTTGGTGGAAATAAAAACCTCCTGCAGAATTTAACAAGAATGGTGACTTTATGGTGGTTTTACAGTGGTTTTGGTAGAAATAAAAACCTGTCTGGCAAAGATTCAGAAGGGAAACTGAGTCACAAACTTCACAACTTTCTTGAGAATTTCAGTTGTAAAAGTAAGCATAGACAGAGAATCCAGGTAGACAGTCTCCTGGGTCAGGAGAAGTTTTTAAATTTACTTATAATGGAAAAATCTGAGTATTTTATGCAAAGAGATATAAAACAGAGATTATAGGCACCTGTTGCCTAAGTGGAAAAGTTACTGTTCACTGGAAACTCTCATTAACTGGCAGCTGTAAATGTATTCATATGTGAGCATAGTTGATTAGTATTTAATCATTTATATTTGGAAAACAGTTTCCTGTATTTCATTCACTCACTCACTAGTATTTCTTGTGGGTACCTTGGTTTATATTTATTTTATGTTCATTTCTAATTGATACTTGAAAACTGTACATATTTAGGGTATGGTATAATGTGTGCTTTGATACATGTATGCATTGCACTGTGTAATAATCAAATCAGGGTAATTGGTCTTTAAACTCTTCTGAGTCAAAGCACTCCTCAGAGAATATAAGGAAAATCATTCATTCCTTTACCCAAGTTAACATTTTGTATCAAGTGTTGTAAGCTTAGCAGATTCCCTGAAGTCAAGTTTTAGATACTCTGGGGTCAATGAACCTCAAGTTGGGAACTTCAGGAGAAAATATCTGCATTTCTAATTGTTCTAAGTCATTTCATTTTTTAATCAACAGATTTTCAGTTCTCTTAGCATAAGACCACATCATGTCCATTTTTTTAACAGCACCCTTATCTCAACTGCCCTAAGAGTCCTAAAGTCAAATGGACAAGCCAGATATGATTGCCAAAAATTATGAACTAGAGTCTCTCAACTCCAGGATCTTACAGGGCACAGCATTGAATACCACTTACGTGATTAGTTCTTTTTTGAGATCTCTTGCATGGAGTTTAGGTTTAGGGCTTGGTATAGAGACCTCTCCAGGAAATTTTTTTTCCTCTAAATTTTCCAGAGAGTTCACTGGATCTTTCTGGAAAAAAAAAGAGAGAGAGAGAGACAGACAAAGTCATTAGGGAACCCTGAAATGACAACTCTATTTGAAGTGATTGGAGTCAAATTTAAGTTGTGACTTAAAAGATTTAGCTAAAATACTACAAAGAATTTGTATAAGAAATAAGTAAGATAATGAATAAAAGGGTATGTTCTGATTGTTAGGGACCTTTACCCTAAGCGAAGAGTGAAAAATTATAATTGGTGGGGAACATCTTTGAAAAATTCACATCTTAGCAAATACAATTATAGAGGCATTTCTTGAACTATGTAATTGAGTGAATATATTAGTATGTTTCAATTTTTTTCTGTGTAATAAGTACTTCCTAGAGAACACAGGCATAGTTCTTTATAGCAGTCACAACAGCAGTAAGATGAAAGGAATATTGCAAAAAAGAATCACAGAGTTTAAAACAGGAGTCTAGATTAGCAGAATGCTCATTCCAATATACAAATAATTAACATCTAAATTATGTGTTTAAATCTGTAATAGCTAAGACCATGATGTTTAGCCATTTAATTTCATTTTTCTGGATAATTGCTCTTATTTTCACATGATTTTCTTGTTTTTCTTCTCTTTTTTGCTAAGTTAGTATCTTGTAATGCTTTTGATAATTGGGTGGTATTTCTTGTGGGATATTACTGATTTCCATGTTTTTTTTTTAAAGCTTAATATTGATCTTGATCCCATAAGGAAGAGTCAATAATCTTTCCAAATCATTCATTTACCAAGTAGTATATTATCTCACAGAAAACTTGTGATGGTTTTCCTCAATCACATAATTAACTTACTTTCATTGTTAAGCTTATATCCAGTAAATATAATACTTTCTGGATTTAAAATTAAAATCACATTAATTAATATGGAAAACAATATTCTAAATCTTGAAAATATTGATCTATTTAGGATGAGCAAACTATTTTGGGTTGTTCAAAGTAAATTTCATTTTTTTAATGGGTATAAAAATGATACAACATAATATAATTTTAATGATTCTGAATCTACATTCAAAAGCAATGGTAAAACCAAATTCCTGCATTTTCTAAACCAAAGAAAAATTCTGAACACTGATCTCATCACTAAGGCAAATGTAAATTCTTTCCTCCTTTACTTGGGTAACAGTTCGATTATTTTACACATGAGTATGCTATGTGAATACAGTGGTAACTATTTCGAGTGATATGATTATCAGATCAAATTAAAACAACCTTGTTTGGTACAATTTCTGTCTTCGGATTGTTTACAATGTTAGATATTCCATGCTACTTTACTGAAAAATAAAACACTAGTTGATTTTGTAAAATTTATTTCCAAGTTACACATTGAAAGAAGAGTTGCAGATAGAAAGAACTAAATGGACTAACAGACTACAAATCTATGGAATGGTACTATAAGTTCTCACTATTCATTGGACACCATGTACAATTACACTATTAACAGACATATCACTGTTTTATTTTTAGCATGTTCTGTATATTTGACTTTAGCTTTTTCCTTGGTATTTGAGAAAATTTCTCTACCATTTCTTTTCCTAAACATTTAGTCATGGGAATAATAGTGTACTCATAAGAAATGAAGATTTATTTAGGCAGAAATAATTTTAAAATAATGAGATGGACTTTAAAAATATAATATTTTCTGAAGATTTCAAATGAATTAATTTTTATCTTACAATTAAAAAATGCTAGCTAATAGAAATATACATTCAAAAGGCAAGAGAAGTGTATGTTTCAAAATAGTTGTGTACCAGCTGCAAAGACAAGTGCTATTTTAAAGTCACCTCCATGGAATTCTCAGCAAGACAGATGACTGAAGTTCATCTTTTAAAAATTTTATAGTTTAAAAGACTAAAGTAAAGTAATTCCTAATTTTAAAGGCTAAACCTGATCACTCTACCACCCATTCCATTTGGGACAATCTGATTCCATTTGGGTAGTAATTTCCACTGTAATTTAGAAGTATCTTGGCTTTTTGAAAGTAGATCCAAAAGCTAAAGCTAAGTTCAATATTGTCTCAGTGTGGAAGAGCTTTAGTGTTTCTGTTTAGATGTTGATGTTTTCACAAAAATGGCACAAATAGTGTCATTTCATTATTTTCTGTATAATGGAGTCCAGAACAAAGTCTAAGGAGGCTTGTACATTTGGAACATATAAATGTTTCCATTGTTGTTTGATGGTTGAATTTGTACATTATGGAAGGTAAGAGAATGTAGAGGATTTTGAAAGAAAAGGTAAATTACAAAATTGTGCAAATTATTTGACTAAAAGGCATATATATATATATATATATATATATATATATATATATATATATATATCCCAGTATATATATATATACTGGGGATTGAACCCAGGACTGCTCTACCACTAGCTATATCACCAGCCATTTTTATTTTTTATTTTGGGACAGGGTCTCATTAACTTGGCAAGACTGGCCTCAAACTCACAAACTGCCTCAGCTTCCTGAGTAGCTGGGATCACAGGCATGTGCCACTATACCTGCTATCATGAATGGTATTTAATCTGATATAATATTTGGTAATGATTTAAAAGGATTTTTTTTTATTGGAGATGATCCTTTAAATATTACATCACTTTAAAAAAAACACTCTAGTTTCTTATGTACGCAATTGATTTGTAAAATAACTGACTTTTTCCCTTTTCTTTACTTAACATTACAGCACTGGAAATTTGCAGAGAATAATTATATTCAAATACATGTGGTCATCACTAAAAGAATTCTTAAATTAGTTCTGTTACAGAAACACTCTATACTGGATGAATTCCTAAAGAGCACCTAGTGTAGAATCATTGATAGCATTCGTAAGAATTTTTCCCCAAAATTTAAAATATCACTTTGAAAATAATAGTTTTATCCTGTGTAAGATGTGTAAGAGAGAACATGGCACGTACATGTGTGTGTGGAGTATGTGTGTGAAATGAAATTCTTTAATGTACAGATGGGAAGTTTATATTGATTTCAGTAAAGACCAGAACATAATGATAACATGAATAACAGATAATAGCATCTGGCACTTTTAACATTTTAAGCCCTGAAATCTTTGGAGAACTGACAGTTGAATGAAACTGACAGCCCTAGTTATTTCTCAGTACTTTCCTTTCGAGATATTTTGAGTTTTTTCCAAATTCAGGATTTTTTTTTTTTAGGGGGCATCTGGACAGGCTATTTCACTGAGAGAGATAGACAATATTTTCTGAAAATTACCACCAAAATTAAGCAACTGTTGTGCATATGAACTAGATAACAATGAATTAGAAATAATCACTCAATTTCTGGTCATGTGAATGTTGTATGTATATTGTATGTGGCACAGAGGAGGTGACAAAGTGGTAAAGGGAAGGACAGGCAGGAGCAGGACACACCACATTCTGGTCTTCAAACATTCTTGATGTATTGTCAGGGTCACATGCAGCAATTCCAGGAGAACTCACTGGAAAGTGACAAGAAAGAGCCAGTGTTGTAACTGGTTTCTGTGTACACATACGGAGACCTTCCTAGGTCAGAGGACTTTGGTCTTACATCCTTGAAAACATCAGTGGCAGTGGGCTTCCACCACAACTTGCCACATACCATCTCTCCATTATTTTTGGGCTTTAATTTCCTTTCTAGTTTTTCGTAATATTCCCTAGGCTTTCTCTCTCACTCTCTCTCTCTCTTTTTTTTTTTTTTTTTTTTTGGTGCATTTTTTTCCTTCTCTCTATTTTACCTTCCAAGCCTAATACTTAATTTCTCTATAAGAAGGTCCAACAACTATAACTCCCCAAGCATCACTTTTATTCCCTAAAAAAATGTGATGTCAGTCCTGCTTTGCAGGATCATTGGGATAACGAGACACTGTATATAAAGACTCTTTGTCTTCACTCTTGTTGCACATAGTATCCTTCTGATACCCTCTCAGTGGGGATACTGAATACAAACTACTTTTTAAAAATGATATCTGTCAAGCTTCACATTTTATTTTCAAGATTTAGAACAGGATATGATAAATACTCCATTAGTAGACTACCTTGGCACACACAAAAGAACACAGAACAAGGGTGAGAAACTGTACCGGGGGGTTAACAATGATTCAGGAGCACTTTGTGTGTGTCTCCCATCAACGATAGCTTCTCAAGTGATGACTCTCCCTGTGCAGACAGCTGGGACAATAAGCATTCAGCTTAAAAACGTATTTTGCTAACTTAAACCTAGGGAAAGCACTTTGAGTCCAAAAATTAGAATCTCCAATGTCCTCTATGGCACTGTCGGTGGTACTGAATTTTAACATAGCTTCTAAATTCCAGATTTCAAAATACTCAGATTGAACATTGCAGCAATAAAAGACTTTGCTGTCAGACCTGAAGTCAGTCACTCTCAAAAAACAAAACAAAACAAAACAAAAATCCTGAAAAAACCCTCCTCTCAGTTTTTGTGAACTTGTGGATTTGCAGGGATACGAAAGACTGTCACAAATATATATGCATTAGATAAAAATATTCTCCAGCTGAATCTCTAAAGTTGTGAAGATGAATCAAGATTTTTTTGGAATTATGCAAGAAACACATAAAGTACATATAAAATATTTGTTATAAGGTTCAATTTTTGACTTTCTTGGTAATGGGAAGGATAGCCACGGAGATAATGGGGACATTCAGAATATTAGGGGTGTAAGGTTGACTTTATGGCTAAGGGCACACAAGTATAATCAATGTTAAACAGTACAAGATACTCTACACAAAAATGAGAACCCACTTGAAGAAAATTTGCTTCATTACTACTCAGGACTGAATCCCTCTGACACTGAGTTTGAATACTGCAGAAGTTTTCTGCTGCATGCATTGACCAAGGTCCCTTGACAACACAGTCACATAGAAAAGGACAGACGTCCTAGGTGCCACTTTGCACATGGCATTGAGGTACTCTCAGAGATTAGAACATCTGGGATTTTGACCCTGCATAATTCATGCAAGAACAGGGAGACAGTTATAGTTACTTTGTAAAGTACTGTCCTTCATGGATAATAGTGACTTCTACTCAACCCACATAAACAGATCTGGTGGCTAGTGTGAGGTATGCCTTTAGGGCAGCAGGTGACATATGCCATGATTACTGGCAATTGACTGGCTGGAGATTAAGCAGTTTTGTGAATTGGAGAGTATCTCCCTTTTCTAAAGCCCACTTGTATGTAGTGGGTTTGAATCAACAATCTTGACCTGTTAGGACTGTTCCTCCTAGCAACCTGCCCACTTCCTAGAATGCTCCATACTTTCATTTCAGACAAGTGGTGCAGCATGACCAAGTCATGTGAATGGTGAAAGATTTCTAGAGTCTATAAACAGATGGAAGTTCAGTGTAAGGTTGGATTTTTTGCACAAGCCTGGATGGCAGTGGGTTATTAGAGAAGAGATGCACCTTATCCAGTTTGTGATCATCACTTAAGATAAATAAACTTCTTGTACTCTGCAGGTGTCAGTTTCACATTTAGTATCATCAAACATGTATTATTTAAATAAAAGTATCTTCTAAAATACAGCTTGAGAAACCCTAATCTGAAAATCCAAATCCAACATGCCAACACGATACTTGAAAACTTTTTTTCGATTTTGTAGCATTTTGGATTTCAGATTTTTGGGTTAGGGATGTTCAACCAATAGTCTATGCAAACATTCCGAAGTCTGAAAACCTCTAAAATATGAAACAATTCTGGTCTCAAGCAATTCAGATAAGGGGTACTCAACTTACTGTATTATGATAGATTAATTACATACTTTAGGTGAAGTTTTAAAAACCCAGCAGAATACTAAAGTCAGTACGGCACATTCTAAGGAAAAGCTACTGTGGTATGACTCCCTTCATCTTTCCATGTTGGGGTGGTGGGGTTTCTTCTGGGTATCCATCTCTGACAATCCCATGCAGGGTTAGCTGTTTCCACCTTTCCACATTGGGCGTCTGCCTGTGCTACTCTGTTTATCAGTGCTTTTGGACGTGGGTCAGTTCTCCTATTGAACTCTGAGTGCATGTGTGACTGAGATGCACATGCATGGTGGAAGGGGTCCTGTGTTGCTGCATCTCCAGGACCCATCTCACTGTTTGGACTTGGAGATGCCAGTGAAAGTGTGTGGAGAGAAAGAAGGGAACGAAGGAGGGTGGAAATAAGAAAAGGAAGGAGGATTTGGAAACAGCTCAAATTTGTGATCACTACTATGTATGTTGACTCACACTCTGAGATGTTAAAGCCAAAATCAAATTAGATCCCCACCTCCTGCAAGTCTGTGAACTTCAGAAAGCTGAAAAAAGAATGTGTGTACTTCTGCATAGACTGGCTATTTCAGTCCTTTAAACATGTCAAGTGACAATCCCATCAAAATTTTTTCTGACAAACAGAAAAATAGAATCACTTACTGCGATCATTAGGTTCACACCTGCAATTATAGACAGCCTAAACAATGGGAGTTCTGTCAAAACTTTTAAGTGACATTAAGTAGTTCACGGTGAATCAGGCCAAGTTAGGCAATTAAGTCTCTAGAAGTAAAGGATAAATTGGTTCCTGCCAGGTAACGTCTGGCTTTCAGGATGAAACCACCTCTGAGAAAACCAAATGCACAAATAAGACTCCTTGACTTTGGGATTGCTACAATTTAGACATCCAACATTTATGATGTAATACCTCAAACAATGGTTCCATACATAGACATGCCAACACAATTCCTTCATGAAACCAAAGAAACAGATTTGACGTGGTTCCAAGATTCTTTGATTGGATTTAGTCTCCAACCTTCTGGTTCAAAAAGAATTAGTGAGCTGGCATTGCCCCTTTGTGATGGGACAGATAATAAAATCAGTCTTGCAGTGCAGACAATTGTCACCATCATGGGGATAAGAGCCACTATAATGAATATTCTTTTAGGCAAATGAAAGGAAAAGTTGGGTTCATTTATAAATTTCATGTGAAATTTAAAGTCATTAAAGTCATTATGATTAATCTAAATCAAGGTACAGGATTATGTATTATGAAAAAGGAATGTGAACTATAATGTAGGAGGAAAAAGCTAGTAATACTCTGCAATCATGCTCTGACTCCAGTTTGTTGATTGACACATTGAAACAATACCTCTTTCTCCTCCTCTGTCTTCCCATGAGTTTTGCTATAGTTGATAGGAGTGTCCCAGCCCTCTTGATCACAGAGAGCCTGATAGAATGCTGCATTGACCAGAATGCTGCTTGTTTTGAATGGGGAAGAGGAAGGTGTTGGAATGGTAGTATTAGAGGAAGTTAGGGGTGCAGCCTTGTCCAGGATTCGATTTTTTTTCATGCTTAAGTCCAATGTCCCATTTTCATCCACTTCTATCTCGGCTCCCTGGTACACAACAGGAAACAGAAAAACATTTAAGCAGTTTGCAGTTATAGCTGAGCCATGTGGGGCTTTTAAGGGATAATTTTAAATGTAAGCTTTTATGGAAGTATATCTGCTTTTAAATCAAGCTTTCTGATTTGCATTGGGTAATGTTCAATTCTTAGGCAGACTTTTAAGAACAGCTCCATTAGTGAGCTTCATGTTTCTGGGTTTAAATAAAGTAAGCTTAATACAAATAATAAGATGTTCCAAATACTAAGTATATTGACTAAAATTGTTTTGTATATGTATATGTTTTTAAAGTTTAGCTTTAAATCTTCTTTTCTAGTTTACAGAATTATCATTCCAAATTCATCATTTAAAGCATTAACATTTGTGTTCATCAAAAGGCACATATAACTTCCCAACTCCCCCATCACAATATTAAAGTAACATGAGAAATATGCAAACATAACCAGCTGGAAGAGAATCTTTATTGGAATATCATATAAATATGAAAGCAATGTTTCACCCTAGGTTATTTGAACTGGAAAGCTTTGTTAAATCATGGCGGGTGAGAAGAGAGAGGCAGACAGTGTAACCAGACTTCACACTTGGGGGCCCTCAGGTAGCAGCTGACAGCATGACTATTTGGGGTTTAATAATGGTAACTTCAGGATAAAGATGTTTATTTTGCAGATGCTTAACATGAGACTTAAAACTAATATTGCTCCTTGTGATACCTTTTGCCAAGTTTTTTCAATTTTCAATTTTTTAAGGAACAGTATTGCATTCTGTGTTTGGCTCAAGTCCCAATAAACTGCTCATGTGTTCTGGATCTGCCTCAAGATTCACACCACAGGGGGGCTTGTATAGAGTCAGGAATTGCAAACATTGCCATGCAGTAACTCCTCAAAGCTGGAAGAACATGCTTGTCATTTTTCCAAATAGGTCAAATAACACCTTTCTAGTACATTCAACATCATCTATCAATTCACAATTAACTTCTTGACAATTTCTTTACTCTTTCCTTTTGGTTGGCAAAGCAAAAGCATTAGGAATTAGCAAGATTGCTAATGTCCATGGTCACCAGTTACTTTCCTGGGGATGCATTTTAACTTCCCCCTACCTCTGCCCTCTCTCCACCAAGCAGTTGCCACTGAGTCCTGGGCTGCATTTAGTTTGACTAGCCATTTGTGCCTGATTGAAAAAATAAAAGCACCACTTATATTTGCTTGTTTTACCTGCAAAGTTCATATTTTCAATCTCTCATTCCACCAGCTAGATATGGTGCATTATATTTGTAGGAGGTAAATACACTTCTAATATGTGGTACTAAGATGCTTTGGCTATATCTTTCTGTCCCTTTTTAGTAAACAGTTTAATCTCCTGTGATAGTTTTAAGCCCCGAATTTAACAGTACAGCTTATCCTGGATAATAACGTAGTAACCACAACATCTTATGCCATCTGTATAATATCAAATACGTTTTTATACCAGCATTAATAAACCTTAGTTACAAAAATCCAAGATATTAACCATATCAGTGCCATGTGCTCTCTTCGTTCCATGATCTCACAATGTATTCTGCCAGGAACGCATCAAAACAATTTTTGGCTTTATAGCTGATATGTAACTATAGCAATGAAAGAGAGCTATAGTAATCAAGTTTAATGGCCAACGTAAAGTAAAATGCTAAATATTGTAGTTGCTGACATTTTTCATAAAAAAATAAAAAAAAAAACTTGGGTTAAGACTGCACAACCAACATTCACATAAAATTCCAGACCTCTGTGACAGATGGCTTAGGAAAAAGAAGCCATGTGACTGGGCTGCAGAGTTTTATAGTGCAAAACCCATAAATAGTGCAGATTTGATCTCTCTGAAAAATACAACTATTCCAAGACAACACTCATATATATTTTAGTTTTTACAGAAAAAGAATTCCAAATAGTAATTTTTTTAAAATATGAGAAATCCTAGGAATTGTTATAATTATACATACTGAGTAATCAGGGTTTGATTGAAAAATAAAATCCCTCCTAATGTTTAAAAGAGGTGCTTTTGTATACCCGTGCCCCAGCCGGCTGCTCTGAGCACCTGACTTGACTCGGAGAGTGAGCTGCACGTTGGGGAGTGGGGTACAGATGGGCTCTAAGTAAGCACACAGATGCATTCAACAATTACACACAGTAACACTAAGGGCCCCTTTCTGCCCATAGATGGGAGATCACACATTTATAGCATGGATTTTTATTCAGAGCAATATCAATAGGCATCACTTCTCTGTGCTTGAAACTTTAAATGGCAGCACAAAAGGGGGAAGGTGGGAGAGGCCAGTGGAGGGAAGGGGCTAGAGCCGCAGCTAATATGGTCCTGTCCCTTCCACTCCTGACATTCTGATTCTTCAAAGTGCTATTTGGGATCCTTATATTAAGTATTTACATTTATATTTTAAGGGTTTTTTTTTGAGGCTAGGCTATACTTTCCAACCTAGAAAAGTTATTAAAGGCCATCTATTTCAGCCATTTTTCAGTGATACTACCTATCTCTTATGTATTCAATAAATTACTGAGAAAGCACTTTAATATGTCCAAGACACTATATTTTGGGGAAAAACAAACTTGAGAAACAGATTGTTCCTGCCTTAAAGGGACTTATTTTGTGCTTATTAATTTCTAGTGAAAGATAACTTGATAATTACATGTATATATTATTGTTAAATTGAAAGCTGAAAGAATTATTGATTATAATCTTTATTTGTACTACAAAATAAGTACAGACCTCAACAGAGATACGGTTAATGAAATGATGCATATTATATGGTCAATAAAATGTTAATTATGAGGACTGAGTAACAAGTGATATGGAAAAATCTTCATATCAGTGAAAACAGGAAAGAGCATGACATTCCTGCTATGTTTACAACTAGGAAAAAGAGACTTTTTTTTTAAGACTAAGAGGGAACACACATAAATGATCATACTTGTATTTAGAGGATAAGTTTACAATTGTTTTTCTCCATTATTTTCCAGGAAAATGCCAATATTATCTTGCTTTGACAATTAAAAATTATACATTCAATGAGGGTAGGAATGATAGCAGAATGAATTGGATGGTATTACCCAATGAGCATATACGATTACATGTGTAACTCCATACCATGTTCAACCAGACAAGTGAGAAGTTATACTCCATTTATGTATGATGTATCAAAATGCATGTATAACTAATTAGAACAAATAAAAAATCATACACTCAAATATGATGCTGATGTAAAAGAAGTTATAATTTCACCTAAATGTTCTGATTATGAAAATTACTGATTTTCAAAACATTGATAAAATAAGACATATTGCTTTCCTTCTTTGGCAAGTCTTTTATTAATCCATGAAAGGTCACCTGCCATCTTTTGACTTGGCAGAAAGGAAGTGCAACCTAAGCGTCACTCCACTCAGGTTTCTGCTGCAATTCGCCCCTAGCTTTCCCTCATAGCTCATGTTCTTTCATTCTTGCTTCTGTGCTTTTTGTTTGGGGAGTACTGATTCTGTATTAAAAGCTATCTTAATTAGGTTTGCAAAGTATTCATTTAATAAATAATTATTTCATTAATAAATAAATGAAATGAAAATATTTTATTCTTAGCCAATGGCAATCAAGCATTAAGACTATTAAGCTTATAAGCTTTTGAAATATATTTAACAGAACAGAATGATGGGGTACAGAGAAGAAATGACTAATGTAAGGTATAACATTTAAATAAAATTTACAACCACTTCCCCAATCTTTGCCTGACATTTGAAATCATGGTATGAAACTCTTCGGGGGACTGACAGTCTATATACCATAAGGTCTTTAAAAAAAGAAGCTACATGGATGAGAATTCAAATTTTAATTCCAACAATTATAGCTGTGCCAGTCAAAGAAAATCATCTAGTATCTTTACAGTACTGTTTCTTCCTCTGCAAAGTTAGAGAATATTACATACTTCACTTCTAGAATATTAGTTTCTAGAAGGATTAAAATGTATTCATGTGGGCAAAGTGTGTATGTACAGTGCCTGGCATATCGTAGGTGTTCTATTAATGATGGCTAATGATAATAATGATTTGACTGGGTTTTTGAATAGCAAAAGAGACATACCCCTAGGTTATTAAGTATCTAGTTTCCCTGAACTTATAAGAATAGTCCTTTTGCTCCCTGGCCCAAGACCCTTATCACATTTCACTCACAATGTATGGTACAATTTGTCCTTATGTTTAAGTTACTGGAAAAGACTGCGTTTGGATTGTAACCATCCAGTGTCCCACCAGGCTATTCCTGTTAACAGGCAGCAGGAATGGGGCTGCGACATCATGTCATTTCTAGGCCTTGTTCAAGCACAAAACAGACTTTGAACTTTAAACATTTCAAGCAAGTGTCAATTTTTTGTTTTCTTTTAAGGCACACTGTGCATATGTCATTTTGTCTAAACAGGTGGGGAAAACACCAAAACAAACAACAGAATGCTTGGCAAGCAGCAGAGTTGAGGATAAAGATAGACTGTGAAGCGTGTTCCTACCTCTGTCGATCAGGGTGGGAGGAGGGAAGGAAAATGGGGAGTGGATTTGACTCAGGCTGGCACAGGCTCTCATGGGGCACTGGAAGAAAGTGCTCAGTAAACCTATAATGCTTGCTCACTGCCCATTAGTACCAGGTGCTCTGCTCTTGCCAGGAGTCACAGTATCAAGACCAAAGGGGAGGTATTTGGAGCCATGGTTCATTTATGTTTCACAACTCATATTAATTCCAAATTAAAATGTGGAATATTATATACATCTTAGAATCAACAAAAGCACTAGACTCAAAAGAAAGATAATATGTCACACAAAATTACCTTTAACCTTTATGATATCCTCTAAGACTGGAAAATGTTACTTATTTTCTAGTGACCTGATTCCTTAAAGAATCACTTAAAACACAGGCAGGCAATTTTGGTGGTGCCAATGTATTATGCACAGGCCAGATGGTATTTTAACAGATAAATAATTCCTTTGAAAATCTTCTACTTTCAGGATGCAATGGGTTTCGGTTTGGGCAGTGATCAGCAATGATTGACAAGCACTGATGTCCTCCATGTTGAGCATGATGGGCACCCAAGATTGGTGGATGCTAGTTGGGTGAATGGACAACAATGTACACAGAAAAGTGTGCTCTTCAGTGCTGGGAAGGCACAGAGAAGCAAAGTGTCTTAGTGTATGAGGCTAAGAAACTTTCTGAGAAAAGTGCATTTTAATTTATCTGTATCATCTTTCATTATTTTTAGGCTATGTAGGAGCTCAAAGTTTTCTTGCCCCTCTGAAAACAACCTGTGTTCCCATGATTTTCCTTAAGGGTAGTGATTTTGCATATTACCATTTCAGATCTCCCACCAAACTTGGGAGTCAGTTGTGTGCTCATATATGACATGAAAAATCTGTATTAGCCCCAACAAGTGGGCAGGTAGGCAATTTTAAGTTAGTGGTCTTTGACTTGATTTTAAAAGGTTGTGCCAATAAGTGTCAGTCTGATCTTTAATTCATTGGGTATGTTAAGCAACTGAAGAGAGATGTGCATAGCATAAAATTAAGCAACAAATGGGAACAAAGGGAAAGTAAGAAATCAGTCATCATACAAATTCTGATCAAACTCATAATTGACCTCATCTCTTCAAACTCTATGCTTTATCTAAAACAATGCAAGGCCAGAAGGTCACTTTTTTGACACGTTCGGGGGGTGGTGCTGGGAGTTGAACCCAGACGCTTGTGCAAGCCAGGCAAGTGCTCTACCACTAAGGTATATGCCCAGGCCCAGAGGGTAATTTCTTTTATTGTGCTTGTCTATAAGTTCCTTGAAGGTAAAGTCTGTGGCTTGATCTACCCTTTGACTAGGGCAGTCCAGCACTTAGAGACCTTCTGGTCAGTATAGCTATGGGTCCATTTGTCAGGATGTCTCTCTAATACACCAAGAATGCTCCATTACAGAAATATAAAGAAAAGCTGTATATTTCTACTAAGTAAGAAATAAGAGATCAAGAGGTCTGTTTATCTGGGGCTATCAGAAATAAACATACTAGCAATAGAGGAAAAAATCAAATCTAGTGGAAGGAGAATCAGGCTAGCATTCAATGTGGAGGGGAAGACTCTTTATACTCAATCCTGCATTAAGGAGAAGGCTCAGAGTAAAGTGCAACACTGACAACAGGAAGGACCCATACAGGGCACTGTTTGCTTAGAGGTCGTTTTTCAAGGTTAATTACCTTGGCTTTTTCTCACTTTTGCTAGAAGTAATATTTTTTGTTGTTTCAGGAATTGGTGAGATATTCTTCTTTATTCAGAAAATAGGGTCCAACAAGGGCAGGATTCTACAAATTGTTACAGTTGTATGTGAATGTACATGTTGGCAGGATTCTCCACAGTGACATTGCAGGGTGCCATATTTTAACAATCACTATGTCAAAGGAGATAATTTTCATAGGAAAATGACTTTTAAAGCTCCTGACTGATCAACTCCTTTAAAACATCTTTCTGCACTTTCTGTCTCTTCCATCCTCAGCATCATATCAATGGTTTGGTCTCTGTCGGTGAGGCTGAGTTGGCAGCAGGAGGCTGAGTCCTACAGTGGAGCTCCAGTCACCCTGGACCAGCCTGATCTACTCCACAGAGTTGCCTTGGCACACAGGGTGGAAGAATATACTTTAGAAATGGATTATTTAAACTGTGCCAATTAAATAGTCACTCTTCTGATCAAAAATGAGTTTTTAAGAGAGAACATACATTGTTAAGAAAAAATAAACACCCTTAAATTTTTGTCATCTTTGTTACATTGTTTGATGTGAGCAATTTGATGAAACACAGAGAATCTTAAGGTGAAAGGCAGAATTCTGAGGAGCATAAAGACATCTACATGTGCAGAGAGAAAGCATGCATTCTAGAACCATTGCTTGAGTACGTTAAATGACATTAATAATTGTAATACTGGTAAGTCTTATTTTCACAGGACAGCCTAAACCATCAAATAATAAAGTACTAGCAAGGAAGCTATTTTAGTATTTCTGCAACCAGATCCCTATTAGAATATACCTTTAAAAAGAAATTTACTCAAATTTAGAATGTGGATTTAAAAATAAAGTTACATTTTAAAAATCCTCCAAATCATTTGCCTATGGCAATAGTTTGTGGCCTGGATTCCTTTGAATTCAGACAGTCAGGTATTTTCTTCATATTTTTAGAGAATGTGCTTTTCTTTGTTTAAGAACCTCATTTGTTTAAAAATTGTTTTTGAGTGCTTTTTGGCCACCAACTCTTCCTGGGGTTTACTTGGCTCAGCTTTGTCCAGAAGCTAATTCTGATTCTTCTGTCAAATGCTCGGTGGCACTGCACTACCTGCTCTCCTGAAGGCCTGGCACAGCACAGGCGAGCAGCTGACCACTCCGGAGACAGGCTGCTCTTAAAGGGGAAAAAAGGGTATAGGCTTTAATTGCCTGGGTTTCAGGGTTCCAGTTTAACCCAGGGAATCTTCCACTTACAGCAAAGGTAAAAGCTGTTATCAAGTAAGCCTGGGCACTTTATTTCAGCTGCTTCCTCCATCTAGGTAGGAAAATAATTTCTTTTAATTGAAGCACTTTGTGTAAATAGGAGTTACTGGCTCCAGTGGGAGGAAGTGACTTGAGCCCCTACAACCTCCTCTTGTGGATCATTGGGGCACTTGCAAAATAAGTCCCTCACTGGCAAAAGGCCAGGCATGAATGCTCTGTGTATGTATTAGTTAAGTTACCATGAGTATACGCATGTACTTCTCATGTGTGGAAAGGAGAGGCTGTAGAAAAAATGTTATTAATTTCATGGGCTTCAGAAATGCAGTGTTTTCATAAAGATCACAATATTTGATTTTTGGATTAGAGCACTATAAGTTCTCAAGCCTCCCTGCTGAATTAATGTATCCGGGAGTTTCCAAGTGTCCTCTGAGAATGCATCGGCAATCTAGACTATCTTATATTATATGACAGTAACATGTGCAATAATAAAATTTCATGGGTCAGTTTTGCAAATGTTTTACCAGTCACTGTTTAATCAGACATTTCTTATCATCTTTGATTTGCAGGCAGCAAAAGCTTCTATGGTCGAGATTTATTTTAATAACAATCCTCTTTTCTTGTTTTACCAAGTCCCCTTAACAAAAATAGCTTTGAAATCTGCAAATTCTCCCCCACCTGTCTCCATAACTCACTTCTCCCCAAACTGTGGTACACCATTTTCAAGAAGAGTCACCAACCAAGGGATGCACACTTTCCTTCTTTGGACCCACCAACTTTTTCCATTGTCAATGTTCCTCTTCCTAAGACAGGGAGGGGATGGCTTCAGGGGTGGAGGAGCTGAGTGGTGGCAAATGTGGTTAGGAACATGAAAGGCAGTTTATTCTCACGGTTCTGTCAGTGGCCCACCCTCCGGGCTCTTGGACTGGCCTACCTTGGCATGCAGACTCTGTGGTTTGTTGGAGAGGATGTCTGCGGCTTCCCTGCAGCGGGTGGAAAGGTTCAGGATAGCAGCAGCTGCTGCTATGTGGGTGTCTTCACTACATTGACCGTAGCTATAAGAGCTGGCACGGCTCACACTCTGTGTGTGGGCGCCTGCACTAGGCAGTCGATTAGGAAATTTGACTGGATTTGAAAAATGCTTTGCTGTTGAAGAGAGATTTGATTAGCAATTGCATGTACGTGGTTTTAGTCATTAAATAGATTTGTTTTTTAAAGATATAACTTCTTGCATTAAAATATGTGAAGAATAAATTAACGCATGAACCATTATCCATTGGTATATTAAATGAAGGTTATTCAGATGGGTTTTCATGGAGGTTCACAGATCAAATGATGTGATTGCTGGGAAAGAATGCCTATTCTCTTAATATTTTTTGTATTGACACTTCTTATGGCAAAAACTCTATGACTAATGTTATGGGGCAGGTGCATTGGCAACATTTGTGGCAAAAATGCAGCTCAAAACCTATAAGCAAAACCCATCAGGGACTACAGAGAGCTTAAGGCATGTACATCTAAAAATTATGTATCTATAGGGCCCATAATTCCAGTATAGAAAAAATGTATCCTTTCAATATGACAATTTATACTTAGATTCGTAATTGTATTTTTATTTTTTGACACAAAGGTTTGTTCTATATTTGAACTAGTAGAAAGTGTTCTTCATCCAAATAGAAGAAACTAAATAGATGGTGGAGACTTTAAGGAGCTGGCATTTTGCATATTCAGGGAGAGTGAGATAAGCAAAGGACAAGGAGGAAATGTTCTCAAGGTGAACAGAAAGGTAATTTACTTATCAAGACTGAGTTTCTATTTTATGTTACTGTCGTGAGTAGCAAGGCATTACTGAGAGATAGAATGAAACGTATTTCTCTTCACTGTGGAGTGTTTGTAAATATTACTCAAGGTTATGGGAGAAACACCCAAGATATAATGAGAGCTGATATAAAAGCATTTACCTATTTATTTTTCATTATTTCTTATTTTAAATATTTGATTATTTTTCACAAGACAAAATTTAAAATATTACCAAATGTTATTCCTATGATTACAGAATATGAAAATGTCTTTGAATGCTTTGCCAATTTAAAAAAAATCAATATCCATATTATGTGAGTATATAGAATGTTCTTATTAAATGGCTTTATATGAATTAAATATGTGTTTGTATATATTGTGTGCATATTTAATAAAATTATATATCTATAAAACTGTACAGATAGCTATTAAACATTGTGTCTTCATATAACATTGTTTTCCCTGAATCTAACAAGTTGTCATTGGTTATTTAAGTTGGTTTGGACCTATTTTTGACAAGAATAGATAAAATATCTTTTGGAGTAAAATGTACTTCTCACTGATGGGTATAGTCCTTTCATATCTGTTTATCTACTGCTAGGTTTTATTATTTATGGTGCTGGGATCAGATAAAGGGCTTTGAACATGCCAGGCAAGTGCTCTACCTCTAAACTATACCTCTAGCCCTCCTGTTGGTTTTAGGCAACCTGTTCTCTAAAAATGTGGACCAATGTGACATGATGAAGCAAATATTCAGCACTCAGTCTAGGTGTAAGATCTAAGGGATTTCATGAGTTTTTATTGCTGTAACAAATTCATGGTCTTTGAAGGATTCCATATGGGTAATTATTTGGCTTCTTCCTTAATGGAAGTTAAGTTACCTATTGAAGGAATCATTTTCTGTGTTTGTTCCCAACATTTCTTTTCTCAGCTTTTATTAAAATATTTAGGAACTCTAAACAACCCAAAGAAACAGGTAAGTAAAAACACCAAGTTTTATATGTTATGTCTTCCATATGGACCTGGCAGAACTAAAGAGTATTAATTCATTTTAAATGTTTTTATATTAATTCTTAAATCTGTGAGTACATGTCATGATAGTCACACATACTTTTTTCCTGATAAAAAAATCTTGATTTCTCAACTGCATTTCTTTTAAGACTTTTCACCTATCCCTCTCCCCTCTTCAGTCTGAATATGTTTGCTGACCTAAGTCATATTTTGAATAACATTTCAATATTTTATCTGTTAGATTTCCATCATTTTGACATGAATAAAAATAATGTATTACAATAGCCATTGCATTTTTCAATATATTAATCCTAATCCTAGCTAAATGTGAATTAAATGTTTGTTTAGAATCACTGTATTTGGATGCAACAATGGCTGAATAATTGTGGAATAAGTAATTCATTAACTATTCGCCACATTCAGTGTAACTTCAGCATAAAATCAGTAACACTGATCAATTTATTTTATTTTGCTGCACATTATATATATTTTTTACTTGAGCAGCCCTGCTCAACACACACACAAGATGCATGTGGGGGGAATAAATGTGAGAATTTAAATTTGAAGCTTACATTCAGGAAATGGTGGAGTTTTTCGTCCTTGCCCTGTTTGTACAAGGGGGCGTTTACCAAAGACTTGGGCGTCAAAACTGGCATAATCAAATGGTACTTTTCCAAACTTCTCTTGTTCTTTTGATACTGTGGCTCTGGGAGAAGTGATGGCTTGTGATCGGAAATTGAACTCAATTTGCTTCACCAAACTTGTCCTGGAGAGAGGGGGAAGTAGTTCAAAATAACAATGAAATCATCATGAGTGTATGAGTGTCAGAATTTCCAAGAAAGAAGTGTCAATGCCTATAGGTACCCATAGAGACATTACACAATAACGAGAAGTGGTCACAACACAAGAGGGCAGAGTACTCTGGACACTGAATAAGAGAGAGGGATGCTTTGGACTCTGCCCCGTTGTGATTTCTATTGAGTATTCAGTGTCCCGGTCTTCCATTGGCAAAATTAAGACCATGCACTCTCCATTTACCTCATGAAGATGCCATGAGGAGCATATTTGTCAGCACTTTAAGTTCTACAGAGAAAAGTGACATGGGATCATGCAACTAAAATATGAGTTAAGGCACTGAGAAGGTATGCACATTTTGCTTATTAAAATTGTTAATTATTAGCAATGAATAGTCATGATCATGCCTGATGCCTACTGGGATAGTGCAGACACCAAAAGACTTGATTTCCAAATTGTGAGTTTCAAATTATGAGGCTTTTCTTACCTTTAGTCTGAATGATTTTGCTGATTTATGTAATACTTTAAAATAGTATTTCAATAATTTATCTATTAAACTGATATCATTTCAATAATAATCAAAATTACTATATTATAATACCTAGCCCATTTTTCAATATAATTATTCCACTCCAAGCTAAATGTGAGTTAAATATTCCTGTAGAATTAGTGAATTTGGATTAGATAACGGCATCATATTTGTGAAGTACAGTTCTAGCCAAAGAAAATATAAATGTTCTAATGGTAAGAGAACCTAAACAAATACATCTTTCAGAATCTAGCAATATGAAAAATATTTTTCCTTTTTTTAAACAAAATGTTCCCAGAATGTCGAAGTTTCAATGACGGTTTTTGGATTAGATAAAGGAAATTTTAGCTACTACATAAAAATATTGCAGGATTAGTGGATTTTATTATTATATATGTAATTCGGTTTATAGCCCTAAAGTTGCATAAATGTTCTAATCTAAAACATCAATCCTTCATGAAAAAGCAAAGAGAAACTTCATGTTATTTCTATATTTGATAAATAATCTACTTAGGGAAAACTGAGAATACAGTAATACTAACCTAGAATCCCATTTTAAGATTTCTAACTGCTACTTAATCAGTAATTAATGATCTTCACTTGACATTTGTGTTTTTTTCATGTAATCTGAATGCCAATTTTGACTCTTTAACTTAAATCTACAGAAACAAAATATTAAAGGAAGCTATGTCCTGAAAATATTGAAATGCTTAAGAGCTGTTTTGACAGTTCAGTGCCTCATTAACTACAGTTATCATCTTTCTTAATCCTGAAATCACTTTTTCTACATGTATGACTTTTGTAAAATAGATATACACTGTCACATTAAGCTTCAGCATACATATTTTATTATTTAGGTATAAGATCTTCCAAACTAATAGATACCATGAAGAATCTGGGAGCTATAAGACCAATGGGAGTTATTAATAGTTATCCATCATGGAATAAAACTTTGCTTTAAAAATCTATATGTATATGTGGAGCTCAAGGATAAAAATTTATAATATCACATATTTTGAGTGGGTATGAGAAGTTTCTGATGTTATTTTCTCCAGGCAGAAAAGGTAAAGTCAATCACAAAGGGAAGCTCACCTGAGTTGAGGGATGTGTTACATTAGTGAATCAGAATTTTGATTAATGCATGTTATTGAATGCTGTATTCCTTTTAGACTCATCCATATTGTGTTATCTTTGCAAATAGACCAATGTCAAGTTAAATTTCTGGAGGATCTCTTAGCTCACTTAAGACATAGTATCATTCTCTAGACTAGCCTTGCCAATGAGCTGCCCACAAGGTCCATTGATGGCTGAAAATGAGGGTCAGGCCACAATGAAGTGACACATAAGGGACATGAGGTCCTGTTGAACTGGATCCTGGCATGAACAGAACATCAGGAACTTCCTGGGAGCTCCTACCTGTGTGCCTGGTCAGGACATGGCCCAGTTTGGGAAGAATCAAGCTGATTTTTATCCTGGGACATTGCCAATTTTTCAGCTGCAGCAATTGGACAACCTGAAAGACTGTTTCAAAAAAGAAAAGCGGGAGGATGTGAGTTAAAATGATAAAATGATTTGCTTTGGCATGTGCCTCGCAGCATACTTGGCACACACTAAATGTTAAGTCATATTAATAGTTCACTTAGCACTATTCTCATATGAAAAGATCCCAAAGGGTTTTGCAAACTACATTGTCAACACTTGTCCCCCAGCCCCACCTCAGAGGTACAAGGCAACAAACTCATTTTAAAAATCGAAATATTATATGAAGGAGAAATAACTAAATGATTCTGAAACTATTAATATTTTAAGTAGTATGTGCTCATTCCAAATGCAATGGATCCAACTATAGATGTTAGCATGGTAACTCTTCAGCATAATTTGAGGGTCTGAATCTTATAGTTTAAATTGAAGTTTTCTTGGCCATGTGCTTATAAGTCAAAGAGTACCTCATAACCAGAGTCTACACATAATATAAAATGCACACAAAAAACAATCAGCATTTTTACGTACAAAGACACACACATAATGCATTTGTATATAAATGCACATAAATGCATTATTTTAGTTCCAATCTCAATGGAAGGATGTCACCTCCCTGCCTAGCTAACAATCTAACCACTGTATATGGAAGCCCTTTAGATACTTTCTTAATGTCTAGAGAGTGGGACCTAAGATAAGTGACTCTTTTTGGTATCAACATTATAATGGTGGGCTTCCAGAACAGAAGAGAATATGTTCTACATATCTGATTATATGAACATATAACCCCAGCATCTTCAAATATAATAGTTTTTCATTTTGAAATTGACTGCTAATATAAAAATTTCTAGGAAAGGAAATAATGAGGTGATTTTTCTTTCTTTTTGAGTCTGCAAAAGTTGAGAATATTTCTTATTTATTTCAGTGGTAACATTTGATAGTGATGCAGTGATTTTCATAACACATAGCCCATAATTTGATTGGTGGAAAGCTTCAATTTTTTAAAATGTAAAATGATTAGCAAATCATCAGAATTACCTCCTGTGAGTGTTGCGATTACTGTTCACATGACCCCTTCCTGTGCATCCAGGGGTGGGACACTTGAGCACATTTTCATGCATGGCAAGAACTAATCACAAAAGAGCATATTAAAGAGAAGAATAATTTACCACAAATATATAAAAAAAGCAACAGTTCATTTCTTAATTTTGCAATTAAATGACTTCAGTTGCATAATCCACTAAGCTTCCTCCCCAGACATACTTAGTTGAAGAAAAAAAAAAGCACACCAGAACTTTAGAAATTAAATCTAGCAAGATTTATCATGTTTTAATTGCTCTAAACTCCAAGTTATATTTAACTGTAGACTTAAACAACTCTATTCTGTTCATATTTAATTTAAATTGAAAAGTTTATCATCTTTCTTCCCCATTCAAGTGCTTTCCCCTGGAGGAGCGTTTGGAGAACAATATTTGCCAAATAGCTCTTTTCACCTTTTCCCCAATTTGAAGTTCTGCCTGTGAACTTTTCTAGTTCTTAAGTGATGCTATTTTGATTCTTTCTCCAACCACCATCCACTGCCATGTGATATTTGCAGGAGAATGGCTGAGTGGCACTTGCCTATCTAAGGCAGGAAGAACATAAGTTTGAGGCCAGCCCTGAGAATTTAGCAAGACCCTGTCTCAACATGAAGAAATTAATAATAAAAGGGCTGGGGATGCAGCTCAGTAATAGAATATCCCTGGGTTCAACCCCTAGACCCAGGGATGGCAGGAGGGAGAAGAGTATGGCTGAGTAAACCATCAGAGAAGCAGTCTAAGGAATTGCTAACTCAGTGGCATAGGCCTAATTTGGCTAGATTAGTGACTTGCTCACTCTTGGTATCAAGGAAGGTGATGCTAAGGTGCCCCTACCTTCCAGTTTGTATAACCCAAGAAGTGTCTCAAAGAGATTCAAACAGTGTTACATCTTGGAAGGTGGCAGTCCTTTCTTCACCTGCAGAGACCCAGTTCACAGCAGGACAGTGATGGAATGATGCATTAAGGGTTGCCCTGTTCAGGACTCTCAGTTGTGATAGGATGTCCTAAGCTGACACTACAGAGCACATGTTCTCACAGTGAATGGAGGCTAGAAGGATGCTGGAGACTGCCCTGTGATGTGCTGAGGCTAAGATTGATCCTGGACATACTGGAGGCCATGCCTCAGACTGAGAAAGAACTGTGAAATTACACAGGGCAGTACGGCTTATTTTCTGTATTCTGATGCTTTAAAACCTGGGACTTGCTGACCCAGGTGGAACTGCTCTTCCCAGAGTTAGCCAACTCCTAAAGAAGGCATACAACTGACCAGCTGAGAACACTCTTAAAGTGCCATCCAGCCACTTTGGAACCCACACTCCAAGGGACTTATTTGGTTCTAATATTCTGGGTCACTGTCCTCCTTCCCTAATTAGCCCAGGTCATGGACCAGAGAACTAGGGACAAACCTTATACTCCAGAGCTAGAGGAACCAGCAACCCTTATCCTGCTCACCCTTCCCTGTATGCTCCTTTATATAGAAGCTAAAGGCTTCCGGTCTGAAGTTCCTCTTGCCCCGGTCTCCTGACTCTCCCTGGGGATTCCCCATGTGACCTCAGTGGCATGATGAGACCCCTCTCATCTTAGGAAGTACGGGTAACAAACTATCTTTTCAATGGCAATTTTCTCTTTATCTGTTGGCCTTATTGTCCCTCAGATTTTCTACTAATACACTCTATTTTAAAACATACAGTTAGATGGAAATTGCTTGACACAGAGAAAACTTTGTTTCCATTTGTAATTCCAAATTTTAAGAGAAAGCAACGCATACTGTGATGTTCTGGCACTTATAAGAAAGTACCTACATCTTTAGGAATAGGCAGTACTCACTTTCCAGGGGAACCCGCACTTTGTGGGGGCACCCTGAAAGGCTGCGGTGGTGGGGATAGAGCCCAGTCACATGTCCTGTACCATCACACCCAGGAATGGGGCACTTGGTCTCCCTCTTTTCAGGCCTCGGTGAATCTACAGAGAAATTAAATTGAGAAATTCATTTGGTTATTCTTGTTTCTTTTCCTATTCAATAGTGGCCTTGCAAGGTGGCATTCTCACTTTATTCAGTTTTACCATCATAAACATTCTTTTCACATTGCCTTGAATAAGACCCTCAACTAAGACCTGTGGAAATGTAAAACATGTTTTCAATTTTCTTGGTTTTCTCCACAAAGGCTGACACAGGGCAAGGGGCTGTTAAAATACAAAGATGGTCTTAAGTTGTCATGTCACGTGTTTTAGTTAAAGCCTCTTTATGAAAAATCACCCCTATGGCAGAGGGTGAACAGGCTTCTGAAAAGAGGGGGGAAAAAAAAGAGAAAGAGAAAGAAAAGTGAGAAAGAAGAAAGAATTTATTTAATCCCAAACCATCTCCTATTGAAAGAGTCTGGAAAAAGCCAGATTCGAAATTACAAAATAAACTAACATTCTGAGAAAGGCCTCCCTGGCCTTGTCCCTATGAGTCCCTAGCAGCAGGTGGCCCTGGGGTTGAGGGTCAACCAGTAGCTCATGCATAAGCAGAGGTAGTTTCCTGTAGAGCAACTGGTAAGAGTCAGGATAAGACTTGTGTCCTGCCTAACCAAGTACTACAAAGTTGTGAGATTCCCAAACCCCAATGGCTGCTACTTAGGCCCCATGCATGGTCACATATGGTGAAAAGCTATTGATTTTACTGACTGCTGGAACTGAAAATTGAGGCAAAGAGAAGACTTGGAAAGGTAATGGTCTTGCTGGGGACTTTAAGAAAACGGAGATATAGAGGGTAGAAGCTGCCTCCCTGGTGTACTGGAGAGAGCTGCTGTGAAGTCAGGTATGGTGTGGTTCTCAGGTGAAGCCAGGCATGGAAATGGCCACCTTATAACACATTTTGTCAGGTTGTCATGGGACAAGAGGAACAAAGTTAAGCTCAGAAGTTTTCTAATTTTTCTGGCACTGATAGTGCTAAAGACTAGATAAAAGGTTATATAAATACTTAACATAAATGAGTTAAAAAACAGGAATAGTGAAGCAGTCAGAGCTAATGCATGCAAGATGTGGATCCCTCACATGCTCCAGTTCCAAGTGGGGCACCCAGAACAAGCCATTGTTGCAGGATGCGAACAACATATCTGGGGAGACTATTGTGAGTAGGCAAGCCTCTGTGATACCATGTCACCCCAGTTGTTGGATTACAATCAGTCCTGGGCAGATGGGACACAGCAGGTTGTATGTAATGCAATTATATGGGGGCATGGTTTCAGTGAAAGGGGGAGGAGCAAGGATCCTGCAAGTTGTAGCCGGAACTACCAATGGAGGAAGGGTCAGGAAACAGAAAGCCTGAGTTGTAAATGAGCAGTGAACAGCCAAAGACAGGGATGCACACAGTAGCAGATATTTATATTAACCAGAGACAGGATTCACAAACAACGACTGATGTTGAGACTACCGTCTTTGTATTTTATAATGGATAAAAAAGGCATATGAAGAGTTTGTGATGTTCATGTCTGTTTTTATTTAATCCAAATTTGGTGCCAAATTTCAAGTTCATTTAGGTATGTAAAATCTGTAGACCACTAGTCAAAATCCTTGAAGTTTGATTAAAGTAAACCAAGAGGGGCTGACACCACGACAGAGTGCTGCTCACGGGGAGCAGAAGAGCAACAATGTGTATTTTGATGCCCTTCCTCTCTTGGATCTCCTCCAGGCGAGGCCACATTTCTAAACCGCATTGAAAGGTTTGGCGCTGAGCACTTCCCTTCCTTGCCACGCTGCTTGTCTGTGGGAAGCCAGAGAGGGTGTTGGAGATAACACAGGCTGGCACCTGCCCAGATGGGGCCACTGACAGTCCACCATGCACCTTTGTCTTCAAGTCTTTCCTTGGCTGGGCAAAACAAAGATGCAGATGAAATGCTCTGGAGGGCAGAACCTGTTTGCATGATAAGAAGCCAGAGCACGAGCTCGGGGCAACTCTCAAGGCTGGTTCTTTTTAAATTTTCTGTGCGGTGTTGCACAATGAGGGTGATGTTAGATCCTAGTTTTCCTGGGACTGTCTTCATAACCGATAGACTTGCATATTCGTTCCTATTGCCTCCCCCTTTCTCAAAAAAGCATCATAAGCTGGGCAATAAATTACTTGGTGACTCTACTTAACACTGACTCCTATGGTCTCTAAATGTTTAGTAGCCTAGTATGCTGAAATTTATTACAGAATTGCTGACTCATCTGAAGGCTTGGGTAAAATGATATTTTTAAGTTCTAGTGTTCTTAATGGTAGAGTTGTATGTCCAAGGTGTATGCAAAGTCAGAAATTGCTTGAAGAAGATGGTTATCAGTTGGTATGGATGTTCGCTTAATATGGAGTGCATGGCAGAGAAGAAAAATCCCTCTTGTGCTTCCCCACCAGGAACAAGGAATAGAAATGTGAATACTTAATTTATACTAATGGGCATGCTTATCTAAGCCTATAGTTCCCCTGCAATATGGGTTTCACTTTTTTTTTTTCTCCCTATTTCATATGAACCTGGTCCTGATCTTGCAGAGGCTTAACAACCCTAGAGCAGGATCATGCCCTATGCCACAGGACATCCTATTGACTCCTGAAGTCACGTCTTCAAGTAACCCACCATTTAAAAGTACAGATTCTATTGCTTTGTTAGTTTTTGAAAACAAAATGAAAAGATTAAAAAGCTTTATAAAAATAACCAGAGGATCACTGAGAATTTTAAGCCGTGGCTCAAAAGGTTTCTACAAATATTGGATTTCATTGGTTGTAAGATATCAATTTTAAGATGAAACATCACTTTGTATGCAATTAAGACACTACTATGTACCTTTCTGATTTGAGTCATTAGAATGGGGAAACTATATCTCTTAGAATCAATGAAACGTGGTGTATTAGAAATTATAGATTTAGAAAAATTAGAATTAATGTCAGATTTGTAGTTCATTAAAAGAAAACAGGCAAATTTAAAAAACTGCATATTAGTGGGAGTGTACAGAGTTAAGTACAATGCCTTGTCCTGAACCACACATTGGTCATTAGTATTCTGTCTCTAATCCAATCCTTGTAGGATGTTTGTATAGCATTATGATCATGCTCCTTACTACATGACATTATTTTAGTCTTTTCTGTTTTCTCAACTCTGAGATGAAAGACATTATTTGTCAAGATTGCAGGTGAGTACTCAAATGGAATTAAGTAATAAATTATATATTTCATTTCTGGATAAATCCCCACAATCAGAACTTCTAAACTATACCAACATAGTATTCATATAAGCCCTTTAGATCTATGATCTTGATTTTCTTTAAGATATTCTTCCCCTAATTCTGAGCCCAAGAATCATGTAAGAACTGTTGAAAAAAAAATGCAAACCATGGAGTTCTGAATCTGGCTCCTGGAAATAACCATCTTAAATGGGACTTCTAGGCATTGAGGGACTACTGGGAAATTCCACATAACTGTTGGAATACACTGGGCCTATCTGGTGCAAGACCATGTTGAGAAAATGGGCGGAATACTCCATGGAAGAGGACACAATTTTCTTAAAGACTGAGGAGCAATTTTAAAGTTTCCTCAAAGTATATTCTCTGTAAATTCAAGTTTGACCCAGATTATTTGTGGCCCTGCATTAGAGAGCAGGTAAGACTATATAAACCCATTCACACCCAGTTTTATTCCAACAAGAATCAAAACATCCTGCCTGGATGCTTTGATATCATTTTGAAGCTCAAAAGCAGCCAGATGATTTTGAAGGAGGGTGGGAAAAAAAATTAAATTTGTGGAATTGATTTGATAATTAAAGTGACTTGAAATGCAACAAGTACTACTGTACTTCTAACAATAGTTTTCAAACATATAATCAGTTTTTAAAAAGCAATTACATTTAAAAAAATACATGCAATGAATATTTTTTCTGTGTGAAGTTACTGCAAAACTAACAAAGTTTGATTCAATAAAATCTACAGCAGGGGGTAAAAATAAGAAATTATTTATTTCCCAGTTATGAATTGACTTTATTTATTTATTTTTTTGGTACCCGAGATTGAACTCAGGGGTACTTCACAACTAAGCAACATCCCCAGACCTATTTTGTATTTTGTTTAGAGACAGGGTCTCACTGAGTTGCTTAGCACCTTGCTTTTGGGGAGGGTGGCTTTGAACTTGCAATCTCCTGCCTCAGCCTCCTGAATTGCTAGGATTACAGTGTGTGCCACTGTGCTCCACATGAATTAACTATTAAATAGCATTAAGTGGTCAAAAAGTTATCTGGAAGAAATAATAAAATTTAATCTTTTAACCCTAAGGTAATTTTATTCTAAAATGAATGAAAAAATGTTTTCTTACGTTTGTTGTTAAAGATTTGTCTTCCACCCATGTCAATAACTTTGGTTTGCCGCCTTTCCCCTGTCAGGTGCTCCAGAAGAAACCTGTCCAGCTCTTTGTAGGTACTGTGGAAAACGCAGCCTCGCTCAGCCTGCAGAGCAATGGCTTGCTCCAGCAAACTCAAGTTCCCCTTGGCTTTCTCCAGATCGCTGGATTCTTCTGTCATCGTGGCCAGGCTCTCCCTGTCTTCTTCCTCAGTCTCAGGGAAGGAAGGCTGGGCTTTGCCATCCAAAGGCTCCACATGAGCATTCTGTGGTTCTCTCCGATCTGTGTCAGAATCACACCTGTTCTCACAAGGTATAAATTTGTCACCTTCTGTTTTTATTTCAGGAACTTCCAGTAGATCTTTTTTCTTATCTGCTAATGTGTACTTTGGGCCTCTATGAGGTTTGGTGTCTTCTGACAAGTTAGAGCCACTGTCCCACCCATTCTCTGCACTTTCAGAGTTACTTTCGCTGTCATCGGAAGAGCAGAACGGGGGCTGGGAATCATCCACTTTGTCTCTTCCATCATCAGAATGAATCATAAAGCACTCGTCTGTTTCATCACTCTCTGCTTTTAAAGACTGGATGCCACTGTCATTGAGGTTTTCACTTATGGTCTGAACAGACATATTTTTTTCAAATTTCCCCAAGTGCATTAAAGATTTGACTACCAGCTCTTGATAACAAGTGTATCGGTCTTCTTTCCGAGGGGAGTTTTCTTGTGCAGTTGAATGAAGATTCTCATCCGCAGGTTTTATCATAATTTCTTCTATGGAAAAAGAACACCAATATTTGGAAATCGAGAATAAAAAATATTACATACACACATATACATACAAATATATAGCCCCATGCATATGTATGTTCATGCACATGCACATATGTACACATACTTAATATGTGTAACATGTGGTCATTATTAATTTTACAAACATTAGAGGAAGATATAAATATGATCTTAATATAAAACTTAGAACTTATATTCTAAAATTGTCTTTAAATTCACTATTATAATTTTCAGCATATTAAGAGCTATATGCTTCTGGGGTATTGGCCAAGACAAGACGATGATACTTAACAACAGTAGAGTTATGGATGTTGTTATGGTTTGGATGGGAGGTGTCCCCCAAAAGCTCACGTGTGAGACAGTGCAAAAAAGTTCAGAGGTGAAATGATTGGGTTGTGAGAGTCTTAATCCAACCAGTGATTTAATCTCCTGATTAACATATGGATTAACTAAGTGGTAAATGAAGTAGTAGGGTATGGCTGGAGGCAGTGGGAATTAGGGTGTGACTTTGGGTATCTGTTGAATGGAGACTCTTCTCTGCTTCCTGATGATGTGAGCTGCTTCCCTCTGCCATACTCTTGCACCATGATGTTCTGCCTCACCTTGAGTCCTGAGGAATGGAGCCCACCTACTACAGACTAAGACCTCTGAAACTGTGAGCCCTCAAATAAACTTTTCCTCCTCTATAATTGTGCTGGTCAGATCATTTAGTCACAGCAGTGAAAAAGGTGACTAAAACAGATGTGAAATGACCACATCTTAGCCAACCAGAAGAATTGAATACATGTAATACTACACATTGTAAAGAAAATATTCATCACATTGCTCTGTTAGCATGGTAATACATTTTCAAAGCTTACTTGGTTTAAGTTTTATATTTTTCTCAGATGTATTTTCAGATTTTATGGAATATTAATTAAGATACACAATACATCTACATAGAGATGAAAATTGAAGGAACTCTGAAGCTTTCAGTTTTCCTGTTTACTTTTGCAATTGTCACACTAAAATTCCATATTGAGGAAAATACAAACAGGATAATAAGGATGACCAGATAGTAGCTTAAATAGTAACACAATTCCTGGTTTGATATTTGCATGAATATGCGTAAAAAGAAAATAAGATGAGAGGAGGGGTTGACTGGAGGATATTGGATGCAAGCTAGTTGTACCCAATACAGAGCCATCTTGGGTTCTGAAAGTCAAGGTATCCTGTGACCCAGAGCAGGCCCCAAGAGTCAGTCAACCCAACACAGTCAGAGAAATGGCTATCTCCTAGGATAGCTGTGTCACCCCTTCACTCATTGAGGGTGAAAGTTTAGAGATATGTGTGCTGAGCCTATCGGATCCTACCCCAGGGCATATACACCAACTGAGTCTAGAGACGCCAATCCCAACCCAAAGCACATGGAGTAGTGCCCAGCACACAATAGGGTATGAAATGCACCAAACACCTCAGGGATGGTTCTCTGACATCTACTTAGACAAACAAAACAAAACACACATACACACGCACACACACACACACACACACACAAAGAGGAAAAAGATGAACTGTTTCTGTTTCTGAAAGGCAGGATAGGGGGATGGGAAATGCAAAATAATAAGCCCCTTTAAAGACTGTTAAAGACACCAAGTGAAGTGTATTCTGTGTTAATAAACATCTTTGGAGGAAGAAAAGCACAGCTATTGGTGCGAAGGCTGTGGAAGAGGGTGTCTGCATGGAAGACAATGTGCCTTTTTTGTCTCATTTAATTTTTTATAAACATTGTCTCTGACAAGGACACTCAAAAATACATCTCCATCATCTTCCTTTCTGGTAATTATCTTCCTAAATCAACACTGGACTGCCAGGATCAAGTAAATATTGCCATAGTAACTAAAAGCATTTTTGGATGAAGGGAAGAATTCAGTCACAACACTGGCCCCTGTAAATAATGCTGATTATAGGGTGCAGTCTTTTGTTGGGATCTATTCAATGTAAACTGAAAAATTTAACATTTTAGTTCCTAGAAAAGAGGCTGGATAAACAGGCACACAATATTTGATAGGATGGGCCTATCCTCTCCTGAATTCATATCAGAGGAACTCCAGGTTTAAATAATATATTAAACATAGTCTAAAATGCAAATGAAGTTTTTCTCAATATCACGGTTGGCTATTAAGAGAAAGTGTAAAGGGTTATGATAATTTTAAAGTATTATGAACTACAGAAAACAAATAAAAAGCATTTTCAGTGAATATGCTCAATTCATTGAACTATTCTCTCACTCCACTTAACTACCCACATGTGTACAATAATGATTTATAGACATTATACCTAATTATGCATATTTGGGCTGTGTTAGAGTGCTAACAAAAGCTCTAGAAAGCAACAATTACCTCTGTTGCTTAGCTACATAGTTTAAAATATTCCTATTAAGTGCAGATCACCAGAGAGGCGGGTGTGACAAACATGCACATGTGCACGACAATGCACTTCACTGTGCGGCTGCCAACTGCTAGCATTTTGGGTCATTTCCAGTTTACATAATTGTTTGGTTCAACTGTTTGTTATATGCTAAAAGAAAATATTTATTAATTATTCTTCAGAAAAAGAGGAGCCGGCCGACAGAGGTGCCTACGTGCATCTTATGCACTGGTTTCTGGGGATGTTCTTCAAACTGCAAACCAACTTTCCACGTTCCCAAACCCTCCCTGACTTTTCACTGTGGTCATAAGAACAAAACTGAGTTTGCTTTTGAATCTGACAGATCTGCCAGCAGACTCAGGTTTCTCCCAGCTTTGTGATGGGTGCTTGCCTTTTTTTTTTGAAATGCTAGTTTTTATTTTTCTGGGTGGGATGGTGATGTGTTTTGTGCTTTTGCCACTAGAATAACTAAAGCAGCCATGCCTGTAGAGCCATGGGCCTAGGCTCAAGTGCTGATGCTGGTGTTCATCTCTGTGACCATGGACAGGTAGCTCAGACCAGGCATTCTGTAAATGATGGATCTTCTTCCCCTTCCTGGATATTATTTTTCAAAGATAGTAGCAATGACAGAGGGCATATGGGATCCTTAACACGAATGAGGTAGGACTGTTCTTCATTTAGAGTAACCAGTAAAACTAGTGCCTAAGGAAAGCAGAGTCCACAGGATAAGAAGGTTTAGTGGATTCACCACCTACAAGGACTGTGGAACTGTTCAGCAATTGCCTTTGAAAGCTTAGCTAGTGCATGATGCACAAATCCATGGGGCGTGAAGTACAGAGACTGGGGTTGAGCTGCTGGCCCAGTGCTTCTTGCCTGTATGATGCTGGTCAGATCCTTGGCCTCCTGAGTGCTGGCTTTTCATCTTCAATATAAGGGTGGTCCAATGACTCAATGACTGTATGACTCAACGATCCTTCTTAAGACAATAAACTTGATATGTCCCTGGCAAGGTATCCCCTTTATTATTTCAAATAATATTCACAATAACTATAAGAAAGGTCTTTTCTAGTCCATTTTATAGAATGAAAACCACAGATCTGGGGAGCTGAAGGCTTGCTCAAAACCACATGGCTACCCAGCAGAGGGTTAAGCCCCAGACTCAGGGCTACCTGACTTAAACTTTATGTCCTTGCTTCTATGACATGGTACTCTACAACCTATAGCCTAAGAATACCAGTGCCATGATTGGTGTTTATGAAACACAGCTACTCCCAGGAAAAACTGCTAAGAATACTAATAGCCTATTATTTTCCTAAGTTTGGATATTTTCAAAAGTGAATTTAGCCAAATTATATTGTTATATCATGTGCATATATGAATATGTAACAATATCCCATCATTATGTACAACTATAATGTACCAATAAAAATGTGGAAAAATGTTTAAAAAGAGTGAATTTGAATAAAGGAACTAGAAATACCATTGTTAACATGCAATATGGAAAAAGATAATCCTTATCCTTAAAAAACACACAAAACAAACAACACAACAGCATAAAAACTAACAAGCAAACCAATCTTGACTTTGCTAGTACCATAAAGATGATAGGTGGAAAAATTCCTAGGGTCAACTCCTTGAGAACACAATCAAGTAGTTGGGTCAAAGAGTGGACTGTGAACAGTGCATGCCTTTCTCTGTCCTGTGCACATCTCAAAGGATGCACACAGGAAGAGGTGGAAGAAGGTGGGACTGGGATGCATTCCTTGTATACAGTTTCAAAAATACTTTTTCCTTGTACATAAAAGTTCATATATGTTTGTTTACATTAAACCAAGGTCTCAACTTTGGTAATCCTATAGCAATACACTAAGGAATTCTTATGTTGGCTAGTCTGCTTTGAAAACAACTTAAAAAAATCTTCTGAAAATAACATGTTTTGAATAGACTCTTTCTGTGTAACTGGATCTTATCACTGTATTTCAGTTCTGTTTCTTTAACTATCAAGTTTACTTTTATAGGAAACTTAATTTTCCAGGCCTCTTGAAGTTGCAAATTTTGCCAGGAATAAAAAGCCCCAGAAAAATGAATTCACCATTCAAAATTCTGAAACTGCAGTGGTTTTTTCCTTATTTGCTATTCATTGGGAGATGATCTGTTAAAAATATCATTCCAACCCTAGAACTTCTATGTTTGGGATAGATTTCCTCGAATCATGAGCATGTGATCACATTGCTGGGAACTCTATGCCCTTTCTTAGTTAATTCCACTTCGAGATGATTCTCATTTTCCTTGTCTGTACTAGGAAAGTCTGTGCTTGTCCTACTTCCTGATAGTGCTTTGCAAGCTTGAATTCCCAGTGAAGAAGGTGTATTTGTGTGGTTTTGTCCACATTCTCTTCTATCCCTCTAAATGCCCACCTGCATCTCTTTGAGACAGTCAGTTGAGAATATGGAATGCAGTTTGTGCCATAAAATGGAAGAGAGGGTTTATAAATGACCTTAGCTTTCATGAGCACTGTATACTCTCATTATCTGAATGTCCCAGCTGAAGATACAATTTGGCACACATCTGGCCAGGTAAAGACATTGGTGTACCCAGAGTAAATGAGAGGCTAGATGGAAAGCACTTCTTTTGGGTTGGGTATTAGCTCAGCTCTCATTCCTTCTGGGGGGTAGGGGCAATTTGTGCAGAGGGCCGAAGCAGGTTAGAATCTTTGCTCTGTTTTCCAGGGATAGAAACAACTATGATCTGCCATTTGTAGAAACTGAGACTTAATGATTTGATATTGTCCAAATTCTGTCCAGTCTGCATTCTGAAGGTAGTCAGAGGAAGGGGATAATTGCATTACAGAGTATGATTAACTGGAAAATAATTATTTTGCTTGTCTTTACAATTGTCTCCTAATTATTTTATTTCCATCACCTATAAGCTGTGTTACCTTCAGCACTGACTCTCTTTGATTCCCAATGATCATCTGTAAAACATGACCATAATTATACATACTTGTGGCATTGTAATATGGACTAAATGATATAATGTGTGTGCCTGAATATATGAAAAACTAAAAAATAATGGTCACTAATGCTGCAATATTAGTATATTCATTATCATTAGTAGTAGTTCTAACACTAAATATAAAAATACTTAGCATTTGTAAGCCTGCAAATAGATGTTATTCAGTGCATGTAACTGAATGCTTAACTAAATACATTTGAGCAATGTATTCACGTGGCTAATATTAAGCATCTACGATGATCAACAACTATAGTAGAAGGTAAGAAGACAGCCAACTAGACACAGTTTTTGGCCTCATTGATTTATAAGAATATGTTGATGCAAAATCAGACTCATTTTCTAAAATATTTGGCTAATTAATGCTAGCTAGGTGAGTTGAACCTCGACTCTATTTGCAATGATTCAATGACTTTCCCTAAGACTAGATCCAACCTGTAATTTTCATGAATCAATAAGTAAAACCGACGAGCTCAAGGAAATAAGAAAATGATGAGAATAATTATAATTTATAGATGAGCCCTGAGACTTTAAACTATATGCTAGGCCAGGTGCAGTGGTGCACACCTGCAATTCCAGCAACTTGGAAGGTTAAGGCAGGAGGATCACAAGTTTGAGGCCAGCCTCAGCAAATTAGTAAGATCCTGTCTTAAAAAATAAAAAGGGCTGGGGATGTAGCTCAGTGTTAGAGTGCTTCTGGATTCAGTCCTCAGTATGAAGTAAATACATACATACATACATACATATATACCATATACCAAATACAGAAAAGCTAGAAAATTTACTTAACTAGGATACAACTTTCTTTTAAACACAGCATCTTCATCTGCTTCTAAGCTAAGATAGTCAAGATAGGATAAATCTGATCTGTGATTTGTGCCCAGTCAATATACTTTAAATTAATATATAGCTTAAATTAATACCTATGGTTATTCCTATAATTCTATTTATAAATAGTTATATATATTTTAATAGTTATATTTATAATAAATAATACTTAATATTTATAATAAATAGTTATGATCTAAGAAAATTGATGCCTTTTGTTTATATAATAATTTCTTTTCAAATAGAATTATTTAGTACATTTTGATTCCTTAAAATGTCATATTCAGAATTATTAAAACATATGTACATACACCTCATTTCATCTTTTACTAAGTTAAATATTAGCTCTGAATTTGCTTTTTCATAATTTTTTGAGACTTTTGCATGTCCCCAATTTCAGTCTCATGCAAAAAGTCATCAGTGATTTTCCAACTCCTACAGGCATGTGACCACAGGAGACCAGTGAGAATAACTATGAACTGGGGAGGAACAAATTCTAAAGCTTTGAAATAACCAAGTTTCACTTAGCATGCAAAGGGTGTTTGAAGACAGAGTGAAAAATCAAATTCATGAATTATAATGTGCATCTAAAGGTAAATTTAAATGATTTATTTTAGAAATAATGGTTATGGTGATACACTTTCTATATGATTTTCCTATTGAAGGAGCCTCTACGATAACTTTAGGTCAATTTTACAGTTCATTGCTATAAATATTTATTCAAAAATATGGAAAATATTAAGGTCACAAGTCATCTGCCTTGGTCTATGTTGTTATTACCAATTACCAATTATATTTGGGGGCTAAATAATACTCTACATGACTACATATGTTGATAAACAAGTAAAAATAAATGTTTAGCTATCTATACATGTATATACATACATATACAATAATCATTAATGATAATCAGCAATGAACATTATAGATAACTTGATCATTAAAAAGGTATTTTAAGACTTAAATAAGTCCTGTAATTTGAAGGAGTCTTTCAGTAATTAGACACTCATTATATTACATACAAAAAATACACTTCACATTTAAGGCTTTTATTTTCTTCAAAAGAAGTCAGAGCCCAGTCCAGTGCTTTTGAAGGAACTCAGGGCAAGGACTAGGCTGTTTGTCTACAAACCCTATAGGTACTAATTAAAAAAAATGGATCCTCAAGAAGTGAATACTGAATGAAATCAATGTTTGGTTTTTCTTCCAAATGCCAAATATACTTTTATAACCACATCAACCATAAGTTCTACATAAATTAAGACTGAATCTTTGATGCCAAGGAATAGATAAAATCAGGGCCACTGTCCCTTGCTACCTGTAGCAGCACGATCGTTTGTTTCAGAGAGACCATCATCCTCAGTCCTGTCGTCTGGGTCCCCTTTGCAGTCCAAGTTTGGGCTGTAGTGTCGGGGCTTCATTAGCAGGGATTTCCTTTTGTTGACTGGGACACCCAAAGCCTGCTCATCAGCTCTCCTCTTCTTCGCCATGGAACAATCGTATGCAACACTGTAGTGAGTGGGGCAAATTAAGAACATGATAAAATAGCATTTGCTGGTATGTGGAATTTGGCTTTACCCAAAGCCTTTGGAAACTTGGGATTGGAGGTTTAGGGTTAGCTGTTGGCACTAACATAAACAGCCCGTCTGTGGAATCCATTGAACTGTGTGTATTCTATTTTACTGTCTATCAGAAGACATTTTTTGAAAAAAATCATCCTTAATCCTAAGTAAGCATATGTTAATCTGTGCTTTGCTTGGCGCTACACTAAATACCCAGAGAGGGATGAAACAAGATTTGCACTGGTTTGCTAATCCTAAGAAACAGCTAATGTGAAAAATATACTACCAGATAAAAACATGCATCCAGTATGGATAAATCACAAGATTTTTCAAATTGTTATTTGCCGCAGAAACTGCTTATCTCTGCCACAGTTGTGCCCTGAATAGGAGATGCCACAGGTCTTGGGCTAGGACTTGAATGAAGGGGCCAGTGAGTGAGGGGACAAGCTATGAACCCATTCAATCAACCCATTCCCAGCCTCCTTCCTCACCTCTCTCTCTCTCTCTCACATGCACGCATGCACACACACGCACACACACCAACACACATAAGCATTCTGCCTTTTGATTCTCACCCATTTGGCACACAGAATGAACAAATAAAAAGAGGAGAAATAAGACTGAATTTCACAAAAATGGACAACAGTTTATCCTTGTTTCTGTTCTCACATGGTTTTATTTGGAAATGCTCCTGAGGGTGGCCCTTTCAATACAGATTTCCTACATATAGCTAGCTCATTCAGAATTAATGCAGATCACTCTATGTATGAAGTTAAGACAAACATTTTCTTGGCAAGATCTATGAAGACCAGAGGATTTAGCCAACAGTAAATCTATGAGAGATATTTATTAAATGCTTTCCAAAGAAAATTGCAGGAGCTTCAAATGAAAAAATCCAGAGAAAATATTACTAACTCCATCTCTAAAAGATGATTGAATTCTAAGTAACATTACTAAATAGTCAAAGACCTTAAACTGTGCACAAACATCAGTGCAAAGATGATGGCCTATTCATGAAAACAATTTGGTTATGGTTGTATGTGCATTCTAGAGTATAGAAGAGCAGATGCAAAAACATCTAAGGGAAGGGAAATGTTATTCCTTTTAGGAAAAAGGAAAAAACAATGATTCTGGAAGAAGAGATAATTCAAGACTCAGAAATCTTTCAAAAAAAGGTGAAAAATTAGAGAATTAAAAATTATGCTGACAGGATGAGATGAGCGAGTTCCCTAAATAAACTAATGTGGTTTCACAAAATATCTCAAACCCAAATTTAAAATGTCCAGAAGTACCAAATTTAAGTTTTCCAGAAGACGGAGAAAAAGAGAATATAACCAGATAACTGAGAGCCAAAAATGCCTTCGTAAGACTACTTGGCAGAAAGTGGAGATGGACATGGACTGAGTCTGCTGATCCATGAAGAAAACACGGGTCTCTATTACACAGTTATGGTGTAAGGAGAGTGGGACCAGACAAACAGAACTACCCCACACCTGCCTTCCTGGTCAAAGGAGACTCACTTTTTAAGAAGAAGGGGCAAGGATGAGGTAAGGTATGTGAAAATTTATTGTTATATTAAAATTATTTTATTAAGTGAAATAAACCAAAAACGGAGGAAAAACATCTATGATTCCACTTGTATGAGGAATACAAAATAGTCAAATCATAGGCTCCAAAGAATAAAATAGTGGTTGCTAGAGGCTGAGGGGAGGGGGAAATGAGGAGAATCAATAGGCATAAAATTTCAGTTAAACAAGATGAATAAACTCTAGAGACCTGCTGTATAACATTACATGGAGGGTAACAATAATGTGTATTACACACTTAAAAATGTGTTAAGAGGGAAGATATAATATTAAATCTTCTTACCACAATAAAATTTAAGACAATGAAGAAGGAGGAAGATGAGAAGGAGGAGGAGAAGGGAGAGGAGTGGGAAAAAGGAGAGGAGTTGGGGGAGGAGGAGGAGATTTGTTGACATCAGGAAACATTCATTCTTGAGGTAGGCATAGTGGGCATGTTTAACAAGGACTGGTCAGTCAGAAAAAAATATCAGTTCTTTCTTTGATGACTGGACTACCTGATCCTTACAAGATAATAATGTTCACAAGTTGAGAATATTATTTTTCTTTTAAGGATACGTATTACCCATAATCAAATAATTTAGTAATTGATGGAGCTGATATTTGAACTCAAGTCTATTGGTTCCCAAAACTGATGTTGCCTCTTGCATGCTGCCAGATCAGGACAACAGATTTGGATAAATTCTGTATGCATTTGAGAATTCGTTCACTTGGAACGTGGATAAAACAGTGACCTCTCTAATTAGAAGGAAGGTGCTCACCCCAAGGCCTTGCCCAATTATTTGGGTGTGAATATACAGGACAATTACACAATCTGAAGATTTTACTGGGTTGCAGCAATGGAAAACATTGCAAACCCTAATTAAGAATCCCCTTAGCTGGGTGCAGTAGTGCATACCTGTAATACCTGCAACTTGGGAGTTGGAGGGAGGAGGACTGCCAAGTTTAAGGCCAGTCTCAGTATGTTAGCAAGACCGTCAACAACTTAGCTAGTTCCTGTCTCAACATAAAAGAGGACTGGGGATGTAGCTCAGGGGTAAAATGTCCTGGGCTCAAGCTCAATTCCCAGTACAAAAAAAAAAAAAAAGAAGAGAATCCCCTTACGGTAATATTATGTGCATGTACAAATATGTAACAACAAATCCTACTATTATGTATAATTGTAGTGCATCAATAAAATGAAAAAAACCCTAAACAACAATTCCTTAAATGGACAGAAATAGTAGCTGACCCTGATGAAATGATTTTTTGGGAGGAGTACTGGGAATTGAACCCAGGGGTACTTTACCACTGAGCTACACCCCTGGTCATTTTTACTTTTCATTTTGCGACAGGGTTTCAATAAGTTGCTGAGGTTGGCCTCAAATTTGCTATCCTCCTGCCTTAGTCAATCATGTACACCTTGTGCCTAGCAAGATGACTTTTAATGATAATAAAAACTGAGCTCAATATTTATGTCATAATAATAACTGTGCAAGTGTAGGATGAAGTGTACTGTGCAAGTGTAAGGTTTTATTAAAAGTACAAGTTTGGCTTAAAATAAATCATTGCATTTGATACTATGGGTACATGAAATATCTTCAGTAACCCTAGCTGTGTAATCTGCAACAAAGGGTCAAATCTAATGGAACATCAAATTTCTCATCTAGGGAATGTAGGTGATAATTTCTATATCACATGTTTGAGGATAAAGGAGGTAATATCTGTCCTGACAGTGACAAAAAAGAGGTAAAGATGGAGCCATCTGACTCCCAGTTCAGTGCTCCCTGGACTCCATCAACACTGCCTCATGCTGTTGCTCTGCAGCAGCTTCACCAACTCACATCCTGGCACATTGCAGAGTATGCATGCATGTATGTCCCTAAGTGCATTATATCTTCCTACATATTATTTATATTTACATAAATTACATTAGATTTACACATAGCATATGCATTAAATCTCACATTCTGTACATTTCTCCATTGCAAAGTAGTCACAGCCCAGGCAGCATTTGCAGCTAAAATGAAAGGCTTCATAATAAATATTACCCTTTGTGTGTGCATGGAAAATGGTCCCTTTTCTGAGTTTTCCCTGAGGGCACACTATTTTGGCTTTATTGTGACACTTCACTGTGACACTGCAATGAGGGAAAGCCATGCTTTACATGTCACTGAGAGAAATGCCACAAAATGCTAACATATCTTCTCAAGGTTGCCAGAAATCATTTCCACTGGGTTGTGTTTTCCCATCTGCGGAGCTCTGAAATGTTAAGGAAATAAATGAGCTCTATTATCTATATTTTTCTAGTAGATGAGAAAGAAAGAGAAAAAAAATACATTCAGCTCTGCATTTATTGTTCTATTCAATCAAACTGTTGCTTTAAACATCCAGACACTGCCCACCCCCCAACAGGGAACTTTATCAGTGTGCCAAATACTTTCAACATCATATTTAGGTTTTGATATTATTAAAATATCTTTAACGGGTCTGTATTTACAGAACCAGATTCAGTTCTGGAATCATGTTTAGGACAAATTTATTGAACTTTCAGATTTCAGGAAGAAAACAACAAATAAGAGAACTGCATATTCCCAAATTCTGTCCAATAAGCACAGTCTTCAGGCTTTTCTAGTAATAAATTATCAATGCAAGTTATCACAAGATAAGAAACCAATTTAAAAGAATAGGTCCACAAATGGATATAATCCAAACTCCTCAAAAAAGAATTATACAGAAAAAGAAATGGAGATTATGAAACCCCGAGCCTAAGGAAACCATTTATATGTTCCAACTTTTCATGGAAAATTCATAGCAGGAATTTCTACTGAATTATTCAAATTAAGCAGAATATCACAGACTCATCAAAAGGGACCAAGAAGTATGAATTTGAGTTAGGAATAAGAAGACTCACAGAAAAAAAGGTATAATGACTGAAGAGGAAACAAATACTATTTGCAGAAACATGATTGTGTTTGAGGGAAATTCAAAAGAATCTACAGATAAAATCTTACAGTAAGGAAGTAAATCTAGTGATGTTACTATTCAAAAATTAACTGTACTTCCCTAAACCATAGAAAATAAAAAATAAAAATCATTACAATAGCATAGAAATATTAAATCTTTGGAATAAACCTTATAAGAGAAGTATAAAACACTGTAGTATGAAGCAAAGAAAATATTGAGAAAATTAAAGAAGACCTAAATAAATGAAGATGTAAAATATTCATAGAATAAATTACTCAGGATAGCATGATTTCAGTTCTCTCCAAATTTATGTTAGATTCAATACAATCCCTATCAAAAACCTAACAATATTTTTTAAAAAAAAGAAATTAACAAGTTGATTCCACAATTTCTGTGGAAATTTATGGAAGCAAGAACAGTAAAGACAATCTTGAAGAAGAAAAAGTTGGAAGACTGCCAGTCTTAGAAGTAAAAGTTTATCATAAAATTATAATATTCAAGATAGGGTGTTATTAGGGTAAGCACAAACAAATAGATGGATGGGACAGAATAAATGTTCCATCTTTTGGGTCTAGAAATTGACCTACACATGTAGGGTTAATTTATGACAAAGGTGTCACTGAGAAAAGGGTTGTTTCTTCAGTGAATGGTGCTAGGTCAATCTCAAAATAATGTTTTGACTTGTACCTCACATTATATACAGTTATCCTCCTTCATTAGGTTTTTTCTTCCTATAGTTCATTACCCATAGTGAACTAGAATCCCAAACTATTAAACAAAAGATTCTAGAAATAAACAATTCATAAATTTAAAATTGTATGCCTTTCTGTGTAACACAATGAAATATGGCACCATCCTGCTCTGTCTTGCCTAGGATGTGAATCCCTTTGTCCAGCATATCCATGCTATATATAAGCTTCCCCATGCCCATTTGTCAATTAGTAGCCATCTTGGGTATAAGATCAACTGTAGCAGTATCACAGTGCTTATTTTCAAGTAACCTATTTTACTTAATAATGATCCCTAAACATAAAGAGCAGTGGTGCTGGCAATATGGAGAAGCCAAAGAGAAACTATAAAGTACCTCCTTTAATAGAGAAAAAAGTTGAATATTCTTCACTGAGGAAAAACCAGTATTTATAGAGCTCAAGGAAGATATCGCCTGTGGATCAGGATTGTACAATAAATGCCAGAAGGATTATGGACTTAACACTGTTAAACAATAAAGATTCTAGAAGAAAATGTGAGGCCATATCTTCATGACCTTAGATAGGCAACAATTTGTCAAGTTTACAAAGAAAAACACAAATTTGAAAGAAAAGACTGATTAATCATGTCATATTAAAATTAAAAACTTTTGTTTTTAGACAGAACTTTTTTTAGTTTATACAAAACTTTTGTATCAGAAGGTACCAACCAGTGTGGTGAGTTGCCTTTTATCAATATTTTTGTTTCTTGGTCAGTTTATACAAGCATGTTCAGGTTGGTAATGTTTCATTAAGCTCTGTTCTTCCTTGATGTACACTACATGTGCAAACTCTTCAAAACCATTTATTAAATACCATTAAGAGTGAAAAAGTAAGTCATTGGATGGGAGAAGGTCATTGCAATGCATACAGAAAAAATGATGGGATATGTTATAGAATGTGTAAAAAATTCTTCCCAATTAAGAAAAATTTAAAAAAACAGGTAAAGGATTTGAGTAGTCACCTCACAATAGGAATTTGGCCAATACACAAATGAAGAGGCGTTCTATTTCAGGTACCTTTCATACCCACCAGGATGGCTAAACAAAAAGGCTGACAACACCCAGGGTGCACCTGGAATACTCACAAACCGCTGGTGTAGGTAAGCTGTTATGGTGGCTTTGGAAAACTGCTTCGCTGAGTGTATATGTAACTAGTGACCCAGAAATTCCACTCCTAAGTGTACACCTGAGAAATGTGTCTTTATATGCGGCAAAAATTATGTCACAAAAATGTTCACAGCAACATGCTGTCCAAAATGGGAACTATCACATAGTCCTTTGATTGTAAAATGGATAGAACATGGTGAAATATTAGAACACCTGAATACTCTCAGGTGTGAGGAAAAGGCAATTGAATAACACCAATTAAATTTTGTAAACATTTGGTTGAATGAAAGAAATAAGACAGTAGAATAGATACATAAAGTCTAACCAGCACATGAGCACAATTAATCTCTGTGGGAAAAAGCCAGGAGACTGGTTACCTTAGTGAGGGTGTGACTGGGGTTATCACGGAACAGAATCCCTGGGATGCTGATAAGTCCATATCTTTGTTTTTGGTAATTGCATGATTGTACTTATCTCGTAAAAATTCATAAAGCTATACACATATATTTGTGTATTGTCTGCATGTGTGTTACATTTCAACAAAAGTTACTTAAAAACTAATAGCAGGTCAATTTGAAGCATGGTATAATGTGAAGTACAAGTTTACTTGATTGCCAGAAGCACTTACAGATAAAGTCAAAGGACCAGACCTCACGTGTAGGTTTGTAATCCAGTGGAGCTAATGATCAGTCAGGTAAGAGTTAGGGAGCGCAGTTGTCTTTTGGAATGCGTGGGAGATTGGTTCAAGGAACCCTCCCCTCCCCAAATACCAATATTCTGAGTCTCTTATAAAAAGTGACATATAATTTGCATATAAACTACTCACATTCTTCAATATATTTAAAAATCATTTCTAGATTATTTATATACTTAACATATTAAAATGTTATATAAACAGTTTTTCAGGACTGTATTGTTTAGGGAATAACAGTAAGAAAACAGTCTGTACATGTTTGGTACAGATGCAATTATTTTCTAAGTATTTTTAATCCTAAATTGTTTGGAATTCTTGAATGCAGAACCAACAGATAAAACGTCTGTCTGTATTTACAAAATGCCAACTAGTATTCTGAATTATTTATGTGTGTCAATTCATTGAATTCTTAACTCTGAGGTTGGGGTCATTATCTCTGAAGCTTAGAGGGGTGTTTTATTAATTTTCAAACAGCCATTAATGGGGGAGTTTATATTTGAAACCCAGTCACTCTGGACCTAAATTCTGGCTTATTATTTATTATTTAAGACTGTTCTTCAAATTAGCTGTATCATAGTATTCAGTGATTCAGTAAACAGACATGACTTAATCAGTGAATGAACCCCAGCCAACCATAAAAGTTACCACATGATCTGTCTTATTTGTAGAGGCCAGAAATGAAATTCACTGATGAAATTTACTTGATTTAGAATTACAAGAACTTTTTTTCTTACAAGATAACCCACCATTATGTTGAGATACTGGTGGGGAACATTTTCTTTGACCTAGGAATAGAAGACATCTTTCTTTCTTTTTTTTTTTCTTTTTAATTTTTAAATTTAATTTAATTTAATTTTAAAATTTTTTTACAGACTGCATTTTGGTTCATTCACTAAGTGAAGATAAAGCATGATTAAAGAGAAGTGGTTTTTTTTTAGATAAGGGTTTATTTTGCATATGTTCTCAAATTATATTCATGTTACATTTAGCATAATTACCCAATTTGTAAATTATTTTAAGTAAAAAAAGTCTGAATTCATTTACATTCCATATCATGATTTTAAAAAAAACAAATAAAATTTATTATCTTTGATAGTGATTATTAATTGCTGTAACCTGACTTATTTTTACTGCTTATGCATACCTCTTGGTAGAACAAAACTCAAGAGTTATTCAGTACAATCATGTATATGGACAGTCTTTCCTATACTTTCAGTTTATATACTTAAGAAGATATTCATTCAATAAATGTGTATTTATTGCCAAATAAAGGTGAAGCATTGACTAAGGTTGAAAAAAAAGTCGTTATGGAGATTTTATAAAAAAAAGGAAATGGAAAATTTGAAGATAAGCACTTTGTAAAATAAAAAAAAAGAAAAAGAAAAAAAGGGCCACCGGGAATGCATGATAAAAAGGTGTGTCAGAATTTCAGATAGTGGCATTGGTCAACATTTACATCAGGTACTCGCGAACCATAATACATGCAGGTAGTTCACTTAAAGAGAGGAAATGTATTTTTGGCAAACAGTTTCACAGTGTCAGTCCATGACTGGTTCGGACCATTGTTTTTGAACCTGTGGCAAGACGGGTATTTGTTGCTGGAGCCACTATGGCCAAACTCTTCCTTTCTGGCGTGGGATGCACACTTCCAGATAACAATGGCCTTATACAGAGGCCCAACTTGTCTCAAGGTTTGCTACCCACTTCCAACTAGCACCAAGCCTGATCATCAAGTTCTTTAATTACACGGATCTTTGGGGATGAATCCAACCAGGATCAAACCCATAGCGACATGGGCAATCAGGAAAGTCCCATTAAGAAAGAAGATTAAAATTTTAATAAAGATATGAAGGAGCTAAGGGCAAACATGTTGCAGAAAGATTGGGGCACAGAATTTTATGCAAAAGGAACACCCAGTGCAAAGTCTTGAGACAATACTGTGCATAACCTTGTTGAGGAAAGCACGGAGGTTCAAGCACAATAAGGTCAGTAGGGGAAAACAGGACATTGGTTTTAGAGGAATAATAGATTCAGATGATACTGAGAATTACAGATTCATGTTAGAGGCTCTGTGAGATGTGAAGACTTTGTATTATTTTGACAGAGTGACATGTACTGATTTCCATGTGAGTAGGGTGACCCTGCCTCTGTGTTGAGAACAGGCTGTAGGTCACAGGGCAGAAACAAGGGAAGGGACTAGGGGGTATTACAATAATTCAGATGAGAGGTGATGGGTGGACTTGGGCTATGGTGGTAGCCACGGGGGTGGTGACAGTAGTTAGATTCTGATTATATTTGGTAAAGGAAAAGAAATGGAATTATTGAGAGATTATAGGTGGGCTATAAGAGAAAATGGAAGAGTCAAGGATGACTGCAAGATTTTTGGTTTAATAGTTGAAACTCTTGCCGTTTACAATGTTGAAGAAAATCTCAAAGGACTTCAAGATTTGGGAGGGTAGAGGTCAGGATGTTCTTTCTGGAACTTGCTAAATATACATGGTCCCTACCTTTGGAAGCAGGATAGGGATATTTTGTTGATGCACTCAAAAATATTGAATCCAAAGAGTGTCCTGGACCTTCTGAGCCCCCAGAATGTCTTTTCTCCCTCACATCACACTAAAGATGATGCAGAAATTTCCTATTTTGCACAATAATACATGCTTCCATGTCCCCTCCTTGCCTTCTGAACAAAACAAGGTCAACACACAACATAATCTGGCTTGCTAAGGGTAGAAATAGTCTATATGCCAAGGAGCGTGCAGGAATCTAGCTAATATTCCTGGCAGGAGCTGAAGGAGTACATATGGGCTGGATCCAGGGATGCTGGATCAAAGGCACTGGAACATCAAGTTGGATAAGGGAAAGTCAGTGTGGAAGCCCATCTCTCATGTTACAGGATTTAACACTCTGTCAAGGACCCTGGGATGGTACTAACATGCTGCTAGATTGGCTTTTCAAGCCTAGAAAAACAATGGTTCACTCTAGTTAGAATTTCCAGAACTGCCAGTGCAAATACTAGGAAAGGAAGTGGTCAGAGAACTGGGAATCCTTGGATTGGTTATCTTACATAGACCAGGAAATCCACTCAATAAAAAGTCATGATCTTTTGGCCAACTCTTTGGGCCTGATGCAATTCTTAGTCTCAAAACCCAAGGACTAAAAGAGAGGCCAGTTCCCCTCAAGGGAGTTCCATACAACAGCAAGTCAAGTCTGCACAGTGATTGTCCCACCTGGGCTTTCCCATAAAGATCTATGGCCATGTACTTGAAGAACAATTACTCTAGGTAGAAAAGATTGTGCAAACATTCAAGAATTGTTATATTGTGTCTGATTTGATACCAAAAGACAGAAGCTGCAACTGTAGTCTGTTATGGAAGAAGATAAAGGCAGTTCACAAATGGAGCCCTACTCCAGAGGGTATCTTGGGGTCTATAAACCCACCTCTCAGTTGTATGCCTAGTCTCTGTATGTATAATTGGAACAGAAATAAACTGGCTTCTTGGCTAGTGGCATAAAAGTTAATAAAGTGGGAATCATAAATGAAATTTTCTAAAACTTTTCCTTCCTATGACCCAAGTAGTAAATCCAAAACATGATATTCTGGAGGGAATGGTAAAGATAAGTACACTCTTAAAAATTAGAGGATGTGTGGTTGTTTGTCTATATCATTTTATATGAATTCACAAGTATGAACCCTACAAGAGTGACTCAGGAGGTTGACAGTGGACTACCACAAACTCAAAATAATAATTCCAACTGTAGCTGCTATGCTAACATATGGGATCTTTGCCTTAGGAGATTAACATAGGCTCAAATACAGGTTGAGCATCCCAAACTGGAAAATCCAAGACCTGAAATCCCCCAAATCAGAAACATTTTGAGAATCAACATGCCACTAGAAATGGAAAATTTCACATCTGACCTCATGTGTCAGGTCATAATCAAACATAAGTGCACTAAACATTAGTACAAAATTACCTTTGGGCTGTCTGTATAAGGTATTTATAAAACAAATGAATTCTGTGTTTAGACTTGGGTCCCATCTGCCAATATTGCATATCTCTTAGAATATGTAAATATTCCAGGATCCAAAAAAATTCCCAAACACTTCTGGTCTCGAGCATTTTGGATAAAGAATACTCAATTTGTACATGGTTTGAAGTTCCTACATGCCACATGTGTTCTTGTCCATCCCAGCAGAATCTGGAGCAGTTAATATTCCAATAAGGAAAAGAGAGTCATTCTATATTCTTGCTGTGTTAACTCTGCTGCCCTTTTGTCATGCACATTCTGAAGGGACCAGTATAATCCAGACCTCCTTCAGATCATCACATTATTACTTTATGTTGATGCAGATGAATGGATAAAGAAAATGTGGTATACAAACACAATGGAATGCTACTCAGTCATAAAAAAGAATGGCTTTGACATTTTCCACATAATGGATGAATCTGGAGACTATAATGCTAGGCAAAATAAGCCAATCCCCTAAAACCAAGGTCAAATGTTCTCTCTGATATGTGGATGCTAACACACAACAAGTGTGGGAGTAGGGAGAATAGAGGTTATGAAGGGGAGTGAGAGGAAGAAAGAGGAATGGGCACAGAGAAGATGGTAGAGTGATTCTGACATAACTTTCCTATGTACATGTGTGAATACATCACAGTGAATCCCTACATCATGTACAACCACAAAACTGGGATCCTAATTAGAATAAGATATATTCCATGTTTGTATAAATAAGTCAATTATACTCTATTGTCATGTATAACTAAAAAGAACAAAAATGAAAGATAAAAAATAATTTATGTTGATGGAATTAGAGAACAGATAAACAAGAAGTGACAAGTATTTTGGAGGCCTTGGCAAGACATCTGCATTTGAGAGGTATAACATATATCTAACAAAGATTCAGTTGATGAAGTGCTTATGGGCCCAGAAATCTAACAGGTGCTCATTTACAAAAAAAGGACAAACTACTGCATCTTTCATTTCCCAACACTGACAAGGAGCATATTGCCAAATTGGTCTCTTTAGGTTCTGGGGTTTGCATATTCCACAACTGAGAATGCTTCTCTGACCTGTGCATTGAAAGACAAGGGAGATGGATAGCTAGTATTGAGTGGAAGAATCACAATGAAGACTTGCAGAGTACTGGAGCAAGTTCTGCTCTTATAGCAGAGAATAATACTATTAGGAATACAGTCCTACTAGAGATGAAATCCCTCACCATGAAGTTAGAGCTGACCATCATGAACCAAATTCTATTAGACCCTTCAGGTCATAATGTCAAACAGATCTGAAAAAATCCATCTTAAGTTGAAAGGTCCAAGATCAGACTGAAGCAAGTCTACAGGGAACAAGTAAGCCACGTGAGCAGGTAGCCAGGAGCTCTCTGACCTTCCTGGTTGTAGTGGTAGTGCCTCAACTGCTACAGATGAGGTACACATGGGACTCCTGCAAACCAGCTTCAAAGGAAGGAAAAGTATAAACTTAGTTTATAAGTGGTGTCTCAGTACCCAGTATAATTTACAGATGATTTGTAAGACAATACTTAAAGGGGGCTCTGAAAGGCACAGAGAGATGAAATCCTCCTGATGGGCAGAACTACAGGGCAGGGGTACGTATGGTTGTTCACTTTGTATGGAGAAAAAACTGGCCAAGGTAAGAAAATACATGAATCCCTGGAGAAAATGAACAGCTTCTTGTCAGTCAGGAATAAGGAGATGAATGGCATATCTGGAAGGTCAGGGACAAGGAGGCCTGAGGCAGAGGCATGGTATTGGATTTATAAGAGTTAGGATGGCGTGTGAAGGTCTTAATCATGCATGGTAACATCTGCCGGAGAGTACACACACACACACACACACATACACACACACGCGCACACACACCATGGAAAAAGGCATTGAATTATCAATCAGACAGAATGAATAGTGTGTCTTGAGCTTTCCCAGGACTTGCATAATAGAATTATTAATGGAGTAGCGTTAGTGGTGGCGATTGAGGTACTTGTTAGACTCAACAGCATAAAATCCCATTAAGACTGATATACTACTCCCACAGCCCAATGTCTAATCTGCTGCCACAAGAAACATATAATGATTCCTCCAATTCTTGAGGAAAGTAACCAGTCATTGGACTTCTAACTACTCTAGGAGGGGCAGCAATTCAGTTTGGCTGGAACTGACATATTCAGGATATGACATTGTCTTCCCTGCCTTCAGATCCTCAGCCAGCACTACTATGTAAGGGCATCTGGGATATTTTCTCTACAAACAAATCCTCACACAATTCATTGGACCCAGGAACCCACTTAGGAAAATACCATGAGAACACAATCACAAACTCCATGAAGAGTATAAAACACTATACAGTCCAGAAATTGCTACCCTGATGGAGTGATGGAAGGGCCTCTAGAAGACATGGCTGAAATACTTGCTTAGAGGCAATACTCTGTCAAGATCAAGTGCCTTCCTGGAAGGTAATATAGAAGACCATTATATAATGCTTTGTCCTCAAGAATTTGAATACATGGAACTAGAAAGTTGATTTAGAAGTAATTTGATTTACCATGATGCCCAGTGACCAACCTGCAGGATTTGTACATTACCTACTCCCAAATTTAAATTCCATGGGTCTAAAGACCTGGTTTCCAAAGGGAGAAGGACACATTGTAAGAAGGACAAGGCAAGGACTGGTAGTGAGGCTGGATATGCTGATGACTATGGAGCTTGCTTTAGACCTCTGTTAACAAAGGATGCCTTGGGGAGTATGGATACACTTCCTCTTGCAGTTTTTGTTTGGGTCATATGATTCTATTTTGAACCCCTGGGTGAGGGAGGGTGAAGTAGGTCTAGAGGATATGTGTTCTTGGCTAAAGTATGTGGGTTTGCTCTCGACTCCATTTTAAGCAGGGTGGTAAGGACAGAATTCAAATTCATTTAGAAAGCCAATACATAATTATGTTTTATGGTGAAAAACATGTTAGTCTATGTGACAGCACAGTGGATTTCTTGAACATATGTTTATCATATTGCTCCATTAGAATATTCATTCATGGTGAGTCTTTAACAATATGTATTAGAATATATATTCAATTCTAAAACCTAAAAAAAGCACAATATATGTGACGTTATTAGATCAATATAAAAAAATAAAACAAGTGTGAGACATTCTCTATTTGTCAGGACTCATAATCTAAGAGATAGAAAGTAAATACATGAGACAATAGTAAACTAACAAGAGAATATGCAATTAAATTTCAAAGGAGTGATACAGACTATATGTGTGGGAGAAGGAGCACATGGCTGGACATTTTCTGTTTTAGTAGATAAGAAAGTTTACTTACACTGATCTAAGATACCACTCATTGAAATTTTCAGACCTCACTTATTTTTAAAGAAAACATAATCTTAATATTATACCTTAAGAATTGAGTTTTAATATTTTCCCACTACACATCTCACAAGAGAAACCTAAATGCTTAATAATTTCTGCTAAGCATTTACATTTAGACAGATGAGTAATCATCCTCCATCCAGAAGTGATGTTACATTTGGTAAAATTCTATATTCTCTCTGTATTAATTTTTTTTAATTTCAGGAAAGGGTCACTACTTTCTGAAGGCCTCAGCCCTGGTGCACAGTGCTATAGGATGTATAAACAATCTGTACCCTTCTCCTTGCATTGCACTTTTAGTAATCCAGGAGACAGGATGCTGGGGGAAAGTCCAAGTCACATGCATCCATTTTGAAAAAGGCCTCACGATTCCCAAGAGAGTTAACAGGTCACTGAAAACAATAAATTTAATTTTATGCAGTGAAGACTATGGAGCCGTTGTTCATTCTGCCAGGATAATACCTGAAATTCCTGAGCAGACTCTCTGGTTATGTCTTAGAAACTTTGTGAACCATGCTCTTGTTTATAGAGCTCTGTCATGCTGTAGTGTACCCAACAGTAAACCTGTAATTCAAGCTTCTCCTATTACTCATGTCATAAATTCGGTATCTAATAAGTTGTTGCTACTAATTGATGGTTGCTTTGCTGTCATGCAAAGGATTCTACTGGTAAGATTATTTGATAATATCAGGTTTATAAGAGGGGATGATTTTTTTCCCCATAAGGCAGAACTAATAGATGATTTTTTTCCTCCTTTAAGATTAAGTTTTATGAATGATAAATTAATTATGTAATATTTGCAACAGTGATTTTTCTTAAAATAATCAAGCTGTTAAAACCAACCATACTGTAATTAAAATCAGAAGAGGAATAATAGGAAACTTTCTCTGAATCATGAAGTGATACTTATGTGGAGTTAAGAAGTCTTCCCATAAATCTCTACTTGCCCTTCTGTGCTAGATGAATACCCTCCTTTGATTTTATTCTAGCAATAACATTGCAATACATTGCTCCTATGCTGCCATAGCATGTGGCATTTACCTTGATGATAAACTTACCTCTCTGAATTATAACTGTCTCCCTAACTAACCTGGAAACATCTTAAAGAGAACAGAGACTGTTTCTTGCTTATTTGTATACCTCCTGTACATAATATAGGCCTGTGTCTTAGTAACATGCTCAGTAAAATTTGCTAATGTTGAACTCCATCCAGGTATATGCCATATAAAGCTGGACTTCAGTGCAAACACAAATCTAGGAACTGCCTTCCTATAGGAGACACATAGAAAAGTCCATTAAAAGTACAGATCACGGGGCTGGCCCGCCCTTCTTGGGACAAGAGCTTACTGATCCATGTGAGCTTCTATGCCTAGCTCCCCTTGCCACTGAGGTTTACAAGACAGCTCAGAAAAAGCTAGAGGTAAGTTAACAGTAGCCTGTAAGTTTAGAAATCTTAATAGGGCCCCATGAAGACTGGCCAAATGAACACGATGTTATGAAGTGACCAGTCCCATATTCTAATCTCCAAGAACTCAGAACAACGATGTAATTTTAAAGATAATTAAATCTTCAGAGGAATCAAAGTTTATAATTAAATAACTATTCAATCATTAACTAAAACACAAAATTATATACCAAAATCTATACCTACTATACAATATAAATTTCTCCAATTTATACCCAAAGACAAAAATGCATTTTACTTAAATGTTGTATGTACTGTCAAACTCCTTTTAATTGCCTCTAGATTGATGAAAGAACTCAGTTACAAACCACGATGCAAAGTATACATAGTTCACTGGTTTCTTTGGAAACATAATATGATGGATTATGGGGATTTCCCCCAAAAAGGAGAAGTTGAATATGTCATTGTAAACTTATAAAAAAAGATAGTAAGAGATGGATATCATATAGATTCAGAATCAAGATATTGAAGGAATTCAGAAAGAATTTAAATACAAATAGAAATTTAGTGTATACTGGTAAATTTCACTTTAGTAAATTATTAGTATTTTAATTTACCCATTAATATTTCAAAATATATCCCTTACGTATATAAAATAATGAAATATATATTTTGTCAAACAGCAGTATAAAACTAAAAATATAAAGAAAAATTAAACAAATCATTTAAGCACAGAGAAATACAATGATGAAATTCACATGGTTCATAAATGTTTCCTTTACCAAAATAATTATTGTATTTAAGAAAGAAATATTTAAAATAACCATACTTTAAAATAGTTAAGAGACCATTGTATCATCTTAGTATTTTTTGAATATTTTATGATAGATTATACCTGTTAAAAATTAATGTGTAACAAAAATAAGTAAAGAATATCTTGACAACTGAAGTTAAATGAATTCACAGAACTGAATTCAAAATGACTCTTTCCTAAGTACTAAGCACTAACAACTTCTTCAGTAATCTGAATTCTCCTTTTCACTTTTGTATTTCTAACAAAAAATAATAATAAAGTAAAATGGGAATTGTGAAATTCCACAACAATGGGGCTAAAATCTCATGCTTTAATCTTTATATATAAGACCACACACAATCGGTTTTTTTATATTCACAAACCCGGAGTTTTAATAATAATGAAATCTCTTCTTCAACTTCCCTACACACCATTTTAGATCATTGAAACAGTAATTGTGTCAGAGATTTCAATTAGCGGAATATGCTTGTGAAATATGGTTAATTATAAAAGTGAATGATTCAGGGGCTGCTTAAGTACAAGGAGGTGGTATCTGGTGGAGGGCAGAAGGGAGTGTTAAGAGATACCCTTGCGGTACTTTGCCTCCCACCCTTCTGGGCTAGGTTTGTAAGACTGTGTCCCTCCATCTGGAGGAACCAACCTCATTAGCTTAGTTTGCTCTGGGAGAGAGTGTATGTCCCAAATTTCAAATATAAGAGAAAATCTTAATACAAGTATCTTCAACTTATACACAGTACCCAGTTTGTGATGGTTTAACTTAATAATTGTTTGACTTTACAGTGGTGCAAAAGTGATAACCTCTCCAGTAGAAACCACACGTGTAATTTTGAATTTTGGATCTTTTCAGGCTACTGCCAAGCAGGGTGACCCTCTCTTATGCTGGACAGCAGCTGCAGCCCTCTGTATTCAGTCATGTGATCCCAAGGGTGAACAAGCTACCTTCCACAGTTGCTAAGCGAGAAGGGTTAGTACTAATGCATTTTTCAACATATAATATTTTCAATTAATTATGGGTTTATTGGGATGTGATTCCATTACAAGTGGAGAAGTATTTATATTTTCAAATCATTCTCATGAATGATGCAGAAAGCTTTGTTCATCCCACCACTTAATAACATCCTATCTTATTTTATTTGATGAATGTCTGAGTTAATTTTGTGAGCACCGACATCCTGGATATTTTCTCCCTGACTTTATATCTCCAGGTGTAGCATAGTACCTGAAACTTCCTGGAGGAAGTTATGTATCTTCTAGGCACCCGCACCATGGAGAAACAGAACACTTGCATGCACATTTCTAAGAAAAGGAGAAACTTTTCATGTATAAATTTTTCATGTGTTGGACTTTAAAGTGAATAACAGTTATTCATTGTTTCATTTAAAGCAAGAACTTTACACTTTGCATAGGCAGTATCCACATACTGGTGAAACTCCATTTAAAAAGTTTCAGTTCTCATTTCTGAATGGGAATGCCAGAATGGAATAACTGACAGTGACTGTATAATGCACTTTTAAAAAGTCTGCTCTCAAGTTACTCTTGAACGAAAACAACCAAAGGTAATTAATATTTCATGCATTACCTAAACTCGGGTTCAAATGAATTAGCTAGACAACACAAGGTGGAAGAAAGGTTACTGTGGACAACTTAAAAAAATTATCTCTATTATGCACCACATTCAAACCTATCAAAGACTAAGTTCCTATTTCTGTTTAGGAGGCAGGCACATCCTTACTAATGACAATGATCTCACTTATCCACAAAGTAAAATCATTAACTGATGATGAGTTTGGAGCATCCTTATTTCCATGGGTCAGTCATCTTCAGAAACACTCAAACCAGGGCCACACAGGTAAAGTGGAGTCAATTTAGGAGGGTTTTAAGTGAAGATCAGGAAACATAAAGGTCTAATTAGTACCAAAATGAATAAAATTAATAACAGCACAGATATTCTTCTGCTCTCTAGTATGAATGCTTGGACCAAAAATTTGAAGCAAAGAGAAAATGAAAGATGAAAAGAAGCAAGGGCAAGTAGATAGAGTGTGAGATGGAAGGGAATAAAAGGAATGAAAGCAGGGAGGCTGGAAAGAGGAAGGAAATGAAGGTGTGTGTGTGTGTGTGTGTGTGTGTGTGTGTGTGTGTGTGAGAGAGAGAGAGAGAGTTAGAGAGAGAAGGAATTAGTCAAAAAGTGTCAGAAATGAAGACATAAAGCAAACCAAAGAAAGTCTAGAAGACAGAGACACACAAACATGAGATAAAGGCCCAGAGAGGGAAAGGAAACAATATAAAATAAAACACACACGTATAAAAAAAAACTTCTTCCAGTAATATGAGTAATTTAGTAATTTCAGGGCTTTTAAAGTAATGTAGATAAAAGACTTTCTCAAACCATGTGACTGCTGGAAACTAGTACCATAAATGCTGGTTTTAATTTCTTGATGTTTACCTTAATGCAGAGATTTGGCCCATAAATCTGAATTCCTCTTTTAGTTTGAACTAAAAATCTAGAAACCTTTAGATATACACAAGATCTCTGCTAAATATGAGAAAGAATTCTTTGTTTTTTTTTTTTTTTTTTTTTTATTTTTTTTTATTTTTTTTACGTTTACATAGGGTAATGATGTTTATTATATTTTTCCCCTCCCCCCCACCCCTCCCACCCCTCCCACCCCTCCCACCCCTCTTTTCCCTCTACACAGTCCTTCTTTCCTTCATTCTTACTGCTCTCCATAGCCTAACTCTAAACCTAACCCTAAACCTAATGCTAGCCCCTCCCCATTTATCCTCAACTTCACCAAAACACATCATAAATTATTTGACAAGCATTGCTAGCATACTGGAATAATATTTAAAAGGAGGACCACCATGTATTGAAATAGTCAAATGAGTACTGAATTGGTAGGGATCAATTACTTTGATGTATTATTATAATCATGCATATATAAATGTGTAATGCATCTATATGTGTGTGTGTGTATACATATACATACATACGTACAAACACAAATATGCTAAATGTTTTAGCAGTCAACTATCCTACTGAATCAGAAATAACAGCTTTTAAAGGCTGTCCATGATTTAGAGTCACTCAACTAAAAATGAAGTCTGAGTGTGCCACATGTCATTTCTTGTAACCCTAATCCCTTCTGGGTATATCTGTTTCTTCTTCCCAACCAACACAACTGGCAGGGACGGCCCCTCCCTGATCCACCTGCTTCCTCTTCTAGGGAGCTACAAGTGCCCCAAATCTGTCCAAATGTAATGATCTCATTATGTCTGTCATTTATCCACCCTGGCAGTTTGGCCACCTTGCTGGTCTTGTTTGTATTCACAGGGTGCCCCAACATTATCATTCACCAGTGAGGGTAGAACAGAATATTTTGTCAGTGTTTATGTCCTAATTTAATATTTCAGCACATAAAATTTTTTTCACATATTTTTTAAAATTTCATATTTCATTTGGATTAATATAGAACTGTTATCCCCTGCCTACATTTGAATGTTCCTTCTAAAACTCAGGCTGAAATTAGTTGCCATCATAAAGCACTGAGAAGTGGGGCCTCGAAGAGGTGATATGTGATGGGGTTATTGCCCTCACGAATGGATTAAGGCCACAATCTCAGGAATAGGTTAGTTCAAAAGGAGGAGTTTGGCCCTCTTTTCCTCTTGGTCTCATCATATGATGCCCTCTGTGATGTTAAGACACAGTGCGAAGTCCTCACCTTATGTGAACCCCTGGATTGGACTCCCAACCTTCAGAACCATAAGTCAAATAAACTTCAACTGTTTATAATTTAACCAGTTGTGGGTATTCTGTTACAGCAGCACAACAAGGACTAAGTCCTTCTCTGGGAATACAGCAATGAATAACATGGTTCTGAGTCAGAATTCATTTGTCTAGGCAATGTAGGCAGTAACACCCATTTCATGGTGCTCAGGATCAAGTGGACAAAAGATATGTGAGGTTTCTGCACAGTTACTAAGACACAGGAAGCACCACAAGACAGGAAAGGGCTCAGGAAACTCATTTTATTATGTGACCCACACACTGGTTGGATAGACTTCTGAAAGCTCTTCTGTAATTACGTTTATAAGAATGTTCCCATTGTAAATAATGCACAATGAGGTTAAAAACCTATTGCAGGCCTGGCCCTACTGTATTTTCCAGAAATTGCCCTATCTCTGTTTTAAATATGGCAATAAGCTAATCAAAGCTTAAGTCATTAAACAGCAAAATTATAAAAAGTTAAGGTATGTGGCCCTTAGAATATATGCCTTCTCTTAATGTCCGATTTTACATTGCTTTTTAAAATGTGGGGATATATTATTAAAGATGGCTAAGTAGAAGTGAGTACAAGCAATGGAGAGAAGTGTTCTTCATATGGACTCAAGGAACCATCTCTGTTCTTATTTATATTTCCTTATTTGATCCCACATCCACCTCCTGCAGACAAGTATCCCCACAGCAAGTCAAGAACCAGGTTGCTTGAAGAATCTGTAGTTCAGCCTAAATGAACACATCTCTACAGAGTGTCTGCTCTGTGCAGTAGGAGCTTATCTTGCAAACTCGGGTCAAACTCCCAGTCAAAATAAATTACTCATTCTATTGTGTTCCCAACATAAATCTATTTTATAGTAATTATTATAGTAAATTTTTTATTATTTTTTAAAGCTGTTACCTTTCAAAAACTATAAATTCTGTGTCCTATTGTAGAATACACAGAAACATTTATTCAAATATGCACTTATTCAAATTTTTTTCATTAGCACCTAATATGTGTCAGGCACTAATTTAGGTGTTGTGGATATTTTAATGATGTCAGAGATCACAATTCCTGTTCTCACAAAACATATACTGTGGTGAAAGAGACAGACTAGAAGCAAGGTAAATAATGGTTAGATTGCATGTCAGAAGGTGACAATGATTTTTTACACACACACACACACATAAAAATAAATAAAAAACAACAACAACAAAAAACCCAAAACCAAAACCAAAATAGGGAAGGGAGATAGGGAAAGCTGAGAACTAAAAACTTGTCATTTTAAAGGTCAGGCAAAATTGTGCTGACAAGGAAGCATTTAAGTAAAGACATGAAATAGGTGAGAGGGTGAGATACTCAGCTGTGTGGGAAATGATATTCCAGGCACAAGGGGGGGCATACCAAGGTCAGAGGCAATGGCAAGTCTTGGAGGTTAGATTGTGGAACCCAGGAAGGCAAGAGGCAATGAGAGAACAGAGAGAACAGACCAGAAAAAAGACTTCATCTTTTCCTCTGAAAAAAGGGAAACCAAATGGAAGGTTCCTGGCTGCTTTGTGGAGTGACTGTGAGAAAGAATTGGAGCAGGGAAACCTTGAAGAGGCAAGTATAATAATTCATGGGAGCAATGGTGACTGGGGTGTGGGAGGCAGGGCAACTGGTGATGGCAGTGGAGGTGGTGAGAAATGGTCAGACTGAAGATTTACTTTTTGGAATTAGAGTATCATTATATTTGGACAGACTGGATACAGTGTACAAAGAGAGAGGCAAGGAGGACTTCAAGGCTCTTGTACTTCCCCATTTACAGTATAGGGAGGCGGTGGGCATGGTCTGATTTATGCTAGAAGATTTTATTTTCAAGTTTGGTTGTATGAAGTGTGAGATGCTCCCTGGGGACCCATTTGAGATGACTCTATAGTCTGAAATTCAGCAAAGAAAGGAGAACTGGATATGTAAATTTATTTACATGCAATAAGCTGAAAGCTCGGAGTGAATGAAATCACTAGCAAAGAGGATCAAGGACATGCCTCTGGGAATCCAGTGTTTAAAGACTGGGTAATGGAGGAGGGAACAGCAAGAAGGACTAACCAGTTATAGTCTGAGAGGTAGGAGGAAAATCAAGGAGGCTGTAGAATTGGGAGATCTAGTTTTCTTTGAGGATGGCCATAAGAGAGTGAGCCTTCAGTCCTTCCTTCAAGCTTAGTAATCCTTCAGGACAGACTGCAGGCTTTGTGCCACTTCCACATGCAACAAAGACTCACTCATGGTCCTTTAGGGTTGTGTAGCAATTACCATGAGCACTTAAGGCATCCAGGAGTCTACGTTTACTCCATTCTCACAGGATTAACCTGGAAGAACAGAGTTATTCTACGATTTCCACACTGGGGGAAGGTGGAGATCATGTTCCCAAGGGTATCTTTCAATTGGTTCCCTAAAGGTTGCACCCCTACTCCTGCCCTTGATTTTGCTACGAGTCCTCTAGAGAGAGCTTCCCTATCCTATCTCTGAGTCTTCCCACAGATGGTATGGTGTGTCCTGTGCTGAGAACCACCAGGAGGATCCTAAAGGAAATTCACGCCCAAATGGTATTCTTGTTATCTACCCTTTTCTGAAGCTGGCTGCCCTAGTCTTTGATTTTGTCTTCCACTTTTATTTTTATTTTTATTTTTGCAGTACTAGGATGGAGTCCAAGGTCTCTTGCATATGCTAAAATAGTGCCCCTCTACCACTGAGCTACATACTCCATCCTGGATTCCTTCTAAGTATTCACAAGTCCTGGAAGTGATTTTGTGGCTTTATGATACAGGGCACTCCTGTCCACAGACTAACTCAGTGCATCCCCTCATGGAAGCACCTCAGGAATGGGCAGCATGCACTTCGTTTCAGTTTTGGTTTCTCTTCCCAACTGAAAATGACCAAATGAGACCAAGGGAGATGTTAATAGAATAGCTCCTCACTTTTAAATTTGATACACTGATAAAATACACAGATAGAGGAAGACCTTTATTGGTAGTAGAAAAAGCACATTAGAAACAATGAGACCAGGTTGATTTGTAGTTGAGGGGCATGGAAGCTTTTCCGTCTGAAGAGTCATGGTTTTAAAGCAGCAGAACTAGATTACTAAAATGGTTAGATCTGATTAGTGTACTTATTACGATATAATGAAATTCCTTAAAAAATAAATGACAGAAAAGGATTAAGGAAGGAACCTAAGAATTTGGAAGGAAAGAAGGTGTAGGCACTAAGATAGCTGTAGAGAATCAACAGGTTAAAGAGAAATGTCTTTCACTATGAATCACTAACATAATTTTATTCTGGAAACATGCAGCTAGATAATGTACAATAAAACATTTCTCAAATGAAGGTACTAGAATTAAGAGAATGAAATAGATTCCTGGCCCTTAAAAAGTTGGTGGCACATAAAAAAGGCAGAATTCCATATATGATCAATTAAAGTTCTTTTTATATGATGTGTTCCTTTTGTTATCATCTCCCCAACCAAGATCCTCAAAGGCAGAGGATCCGCTTCCTTTTGAATGAGTAGACAGATGGATGAATGAATAACCAAAGAGCTGTGATTCAAAGTAATAAGTGCTTTAAAATAGATAAGTAGAGAGGTACTTTGGGAACACAATGGAAGAAAATATCAGTCAGCCTGGGAGGTCACAGAATACTTCAAGGAGGAGATAATGTGAATCCTGAGCTTTAAATGACGAGCACAAATCACACATGGGGAAAGATAAAGGAGGGAATTTTGTTAGGTATAACCTAATTGCAGAGTTGAGATGAAAAGAGTGTTTTATAACAAAAATGAGAAGTAGCTTTAGGTATAGGATTTCCTTAGGAAACAGTATGGTGACAAGACTGGAAGAACAAAAATTTTAGGGTGGGGTGTGGGTGCTTAGGAAAAAAAAGCATTTCCTTCTATAGGGAAGAGGAAAATTAACAAGGAGGAAAAACTATACAAGAAAAATCCCAAGTTGAAAGGTGGAGAGGATGTCAGAAGATACGTTAAATAAGCAACAGGTACAGTTTCAGTATGCTTTGAGATGGATCGGGGAGGGTGAACCCACAGATCAGGATTAAAAGTGCTATATAGAAAAGCATTTACTTAGTCAAGAGAGCAGCAAGAACTGATCTTTGTACTCATCTCCAAGGTCACACAGCTAGTAAGTTAGCGAGCTCTCAGAACTAATGAAGCTATTAAACCAGTGTTCTTTCTCGTCAAATTCTAAATGAGAATTCACATTAGAATTAGAAGTCACCTGAATACAAAGTTTTCATTTTGTCAACATGATGGCACATATTTATTTCTGTTCACACTTACAGTAGGAACAAAATAATAAGGTGTTAGAAAAATTGTTTGTAAGCATATAATACAATTGAAACTATACCTCAAATAGGTACAGTTTACTTAAAATCTAACAGAAAGAAAAAAAGAGCTCTTTCTGATGACTAAACTTAATGTATTCCTTCAAGGAGGACTGAGGAGAAATGAGAAATGGTGTTAAGTAATTTTGTGTTGTGCTGGGGATGAACTGAAAGGAACAAATAAACTCTGAAATGCCTGAACAAGTTGAAAGGAGCCTTAGCATCACCTGTCATCAACACACCAAAGTTGCAAAGAGAGTTGTGTAACATAGAAGTTGACAGAGATTATAGGTTTGTTTGAGCCACAGTAATGATTAAATATTAAGAACACAGTCTAGATGGCTATAGAGTCCTCTATGGAGGTACATAAAATGTGTTTGAAAGTGTCCTTACCTAAATTTTCTTTCTAATGATATGTGACAAATATTTAAGGGAGATCTGGTTGATTTCAAACACTTATAAGAGGCAAAAAGAAAGTCTCACAAAGATGAAAAAGCATGTGATTTTTACTACAACTGTCAAAATAACTTATTCTGCTCTGCTCATCAAACAACCCCTAAGAATTCATAGATCAAAATAAATAAATAATAAAAATTTTAAAAAAAAGATAATTCCAAAGAAACCACACTTGACTTTTCTGCCAACCTCTGCCACTGAACAATAGCAATGGAGAGAAAAGCTTTGCTAGGTAAGTCATGGAGTCTAGTCTATGGTCTCTGAGTCTTGTGTTCTCAAACTTTAAATGTTCTTTATAGATCTTGTTAAAAGGTAGGTCTAGGGGGGAGCCTGAAGGTCTACATTTCTAATAAGCACCCAGGGTTGCTGCTGTTGCTATTGCTCTCAGACAGACAGTTCAAGGGTCACTTTGAGTCCCAAGTGGGACATGAGCTTCTCGACATGCCTGTATAGCACTTTTCTTGTATCGCCTTCAATCATGTTATTCTGTAATTTGCTGAATTTATCATCAATGCTGTTCATTATGTACCCACTGTAATACCTACACTACAGTGGCACAGAAGCATCACTGAATGGACAAATATTGAAAGATACATTTATTCCTCAGATAAGAGTGGCAGTTTCTTGCTGGTAAAAAGATTTATGTTACAGAAAAAAAATGCTAAATGGATTTAAACAATCTCCTTGTAGGTCAGCTCTAAAAATCTCAAAGCAATAGTGCAAGTAGTCCTCACATGCAGTCTGCAATGTTGATATTTTGCCTCAGCTCTGATTTCTAGAAATGTCAATGCCTTGGGGCTTTTGACTTCTATAAACCAATGGTTGGTTGAAGCCACCAGTATCCTTGGGATAATATTTGAACCTGGAGGAAAAAAAAGGTAAAGAAAATAAAGGCATTTTTCTTGTTCTTATTTTGTTTCTGAGTCTCTTAACTCTATGGACATTTTTTTTGGTTCCACAATATATTTTGGAAACAGAGATGGGTTATAATTTAAAATAGAATATATACCATTAATGTGGGGAATGCACTGTGTGTATAAAAATATATATAATATAAAAATATATATGAACTCAAAAAAGTCTACATGAAGAATACAAATAATCCAATCAACAAATGGGCTAAGGAAATGAACAGACACTTCACAGAAGAAGATGTACAAGCACTCAACAGATATATGAAAAAATGTTCAACATCCCTAGTAATAAGGGAAATGCAAATCAAAACTACCCTAAGATTTCATCTCACCCCAATTAGAATGGCGATTATCAAGAACACAAGCAACAATAGGTGTTGGAGAGGCTGTGGGGAAAAAGGAACACTCATACATTGCTGGTGGGGTTGCAAATTAGTGCAGCCACTCTGGAAAGCAATATGGAGATTCCTCAGAAAGCTTCGAATGGAAACGCCATTTGACCCAGCTATCCCACTCCTTGGCCTATACCCAAGGACTTAAAATCAGCATACTACAGAGATACAACCACATCAATGTTCATTGCTGCTCAATTCACCATAGCCAGATTGTGGAACCAACCTAGATGCCCTTCAGTTGATGAATGGATAAAGAAACTGTGGCATATTTATACAATGGAATATTACTCCGCAATGAAGAATGATAAAATTATGGCATTTGCAGGCAAAATGGAAGAAATTGGAGAATATCATGCTAAGTGAGATAAGCCAATCTCAAAAAACTAAAGGACGAATGATCTCGCTGATAAGCGGATGAGGACATATATTGGGGGGTGGGAAGGGTTAGCACTAGGTTTAGGGTTAGGTTTAGGGTTAGGGATAAGGAGTGTGGTAAGAATGAAGGAAAGAAGGACTGTATAGAGGGAAAAGAGGGGTGAGAGGGGTGGGAGGGGGGGGGGGGGGGGGGGGGGAAAGGGAAAAAAAAATATGAATCAAACGTCATTGCCCTATGTAAACGTATGATTACACAAATGGTATGCCTTGACTCCATGTACAAATAGAGAAACAACATGGATCCCATTTGTATACAATAATAATAAAAAAAATAATAAAAAAAAGAAAAGTTCAAAAAAAATAATAAAAAAATATATGGTCTATATGTTTATATATATATATACTAAACATATATAGTATATAATATATAGACCATATATGCTATAAAATATAGTCTATATATTTTATATATACATACATATTTATATATACATATATATGTGTGTGTATATATTTATATATATTTATATATATATTTATATATTATTTACACACACAGGCCACTGTCCTTTCCTTCTAAATTGATTTTCATGCACATGATTTAAAATCTATTTGAAAATATCTAGAAATGACACAAATGTCTATTTTTTTTCCCCTCTCAAAATGTCACCCTCCCAGGTGATGAGCTATCAAGGACCTTGTAGTTCCGATTTACACATATATACACACACACACATGCACAGAGTCAACCCTCAGTATCCTCGGGCATTGGTTCCAGGACCCCCTTAGGTACTGAAATCTGCAGAGGCTCAAGTCCCTCATATAAAATGCTGTATTAGTTTTATATAACCTATGCATATACTCCCCTATACTTTTATCATCTCTAGACTATTTCTTATATTTACTACAAGTAAATACTATGTAATTAGTTGTTCTAGTATATTGGTTAGAGAACAATGGCAGTAAAATAAAGTCTGTACATGTTTAGTACAGATGTACTTAAAATTTCTTTTTAATCTTCCCATCCATGGTTGGTTGAATTGAAAATGCAGAACCTATGGATACTAAAAAACCAATTGTATACATACAGTATACAAACGGGAGAAACAAAACCATTTAGTCTTCTGAGTTGAGCTGTGCTAGAAGGAATGGATTCCATTTTTAGCCCATTTAAAAAAGATTCTTAAGGGCCTCACATGGAGGTTAAGTTACTCATCCCTCCTACACTGAACAAGCAGAAGTAAAAGGCCCCTGATAGTTCATCACCTGGGAGGTGACATTTTAAGAGGAAAAAAAAGTAGGTATTTATGTCAGTTCTAGATATTTTCACATAGATTTAAAATCACATGCATGAAAAACAATTTTGAAGAAAAAACAAGTGGAATCTTTGTGACTGGCTGTGCAAGGAATGAAAAAAATGTGGCAGGGTTTGTTTGTAGGTCGGGATGTGTTTCAACTTGATTTATTAACTTATTGATAAAGTTTAAATTAATATTCTATCCAAAATGTGGGTGGTTACCCCAATTAGAATGGCGATTATCAAGAACACAAGCAACAATAGGTGTTGGAGAGGATGTGGGGAAAAAGGTACACTCATACATTGCTGGTGGGGTTGCAATGTATGCTGGGGTTGCTGGTGTAGTGCAGCCACTCTGGAAAGCAATATGGAGATTCCTCAGAAAGCTTGGAATGGAACCACCATTTGACCCAGCTATCCCACTCCTTGGCCTATACCCAAAGGACTTAAAATCAGCATACTACAGAGATACAGCCACATCAATGTTCATTGCTGCTCAATTCACCATAACCAGATTGTGGAACCAACCTAGATGCCCTTCAGTTGATGAATGGATAAAGAAACTGTGGCATATATATACAATGGAATATTACTCTGCCATGAAGAATGATAAAATTATGGCATTTGCAGGCAGATGGATGAAATTGGAGAATATCATGCTAAGTGAGATAAGCCAATCTCAAAAAACTAAAGGACGAATGATCTCGCTGATAAGCGGATGAGGACATATATTGGGGGGTGGAAGGGGTTAGCGTTAGGGTTAGGGTTAGGTTTAGGTTTAGGGATAAGGAGTGTGGTAAGAATGGACGAAGGAAGGACTGTATGGAGGGAAGAGAGGGGGGGAGGGAAGGGAAAAAAGAATAACAGTATGAATCAAACATTACCCTGTGTAGATTTATGATTACACAAATGGTATGCCTTGACTCCATGTACAAATAGAGAAATAACATGTATCCCATTTGTTTACAATAATAAAAAAAAAATGTGGGTGGTAAAATGACATGCTGGCTCTGTTGCTTCTTAATTAAAAGACCGTGGATTAAGCACTTCACTTCCCTAAACTCAGCTCATGACTTAAAATTAGATAATGTCATTTGTCCTGATTGCCTTTTAGGCTTGCTGTATGTATTCATTTAGATACTGTACATACTGTTTCAACAGCTCCTTCAATACCCACCTATTGAACATCTATTCCATAGTAAGTTAAATGCTGCAAGAAGCTAAGCAAATAGACATACATGATAGCATTACAATTGGTCAAGTTTTCTTTTTAAACAACAAACTCCTTTGTTTCCTTTTATTCTTCAAAAGCTTCCCTGGTATGTTTTAAGACACTTTTCTACCCTAGTAAGTATAATACGGTACATATAAAATAATCTCCCTCGAGTGTCAATGTCGGGAGTCCAAGCCACCTGTTAGCTCTGAGTCCCACTGTTACTAAGAGGTGAGTATGAGGAAGGTGCGGGAGAGGGGCTGACTGGTCATAGATGCCTCTGCCTTCTCTGGATGGACACAGCTCTTCTAAAGTAAATCTGTATCATCGTCTTCTGTGCTTATCAGTTTCACTTCCCCCTTAAAGTGGCTTATAGGAAAAATGGGTTTTCTTTAAGTGTCAGTTTCTTAGATTCTAATTTATAGATTTGGCCATAACATTAGAAAGTTACACTGGCAACATGAATATAATAAACGTGCTACTAAATATCCAAAATATACACCAAGTCCTGCATTTGGAAATGATAGTGCTAAAAGTAAAGAGGAGGGTTTCTCTGTTGTTTTAGTTAACTTGTCATTAAAACTATTAATCAAATTAACCTGAATGATGAATTTATGGAATGCTTATTATTAGGAATAAGCTCGTGTTCATTTTATCTTCAGTTGTTATCTCTGGAAGTCTTTACCCAACAAGGAAGTTCCAATAAAATTATAATTACTAAAGTAAATATTATTTAAAAAAAAGAAATTGGGAAGAAACTCAAATATTAAAATGAAATATTTAACTAAAAAAGACTGTAGTAAATAAAATGTGATAGAAGAAACAAGAAAATCCACAAATCACAAAACTTTGACATATTGATAAAAATGTTATTAAATCTATTACCTATTGAATGCAGAGCTCATAAAATATTTTAACAGTTTAAAAGTTACAAGAAAATAACAAATGGGGCTGGGGAGATAGCTCAGCTGGTAGAGTGCTTGCCTCACAAGCTCAAGGCCCTGAGTTCAATCCCCAGTACAGCAAAAAAAAAAAAAAAAAAAAAAAAAAAAAAAAAGTGCCAGAAGAAAATAACAAATGATGTTTTGGGGTTTTGTTTGTTGTGGTTGTTGCTGTTATTTTGCAGTACTGGGAACTGAACCAGTGGTGCTCTACCACTACACTACACTCCTAATACTTTTTAAATTTTTTATTTTGAGAAATGGTCTCACGAAGTTGTCCAGGCTGGTCTTGAACTTGCAATCCTTCAATCCTTCTGCCTCAGTCCAGAATGAGAGTTTTAAATGAAGTAAAAGATGAAATAAAATAAGAAAATACATCAAAATTAAAGATTTTATTACAAAACTTAGCCAACAAATTGGTAAGCAGTAATAAACCACAAAAGACAGTGGGATTTGACTCTAAAATACTTAAGAGCCTTGAATTCATTTGTCTCTCTAAGGAGTCACATAGGAAAGCCATTTCAGAAGCGAGAATATATTTTCCTAATTAGAGGAAGGGGGCTGGACTGATATAAAACCTTTGCCAATGCATGAGACAATTACCAATATTAGTAGATGCAATAGCATGAGGTTCAGATTAAGGATAATAGTAATAAAAGAAAAGAGCAGAGATAATGCAATGGGCATGATTTAGAAAGACGCAAGAGAGCTTTCTCGACACCACCTGTAACCTGAATTGTGTTAGAGGAAAGACTGGAAATGCTAATAAGGAATATGATTAAAGGTGGGCCTGTGGTTATAAATTGCTTTTTTAATGGTGATGATAGTAGCTGACATAGAGTATAATAAGAAGATGAGAATGTCAGTATCATTTTTATTAGTGCCATGAACAATATACAGTATATTTAAATTAGCTTCATTTGTATTAGTATTTTTGTAAGTAGTCTCTCTGGAAGCAATAACATGTCCAATGTATTCTAAAAAGAAGGACTAAATAAGTTGCCAACGTTCTCTATGAAATAGCCATAACTTTCATACTGGGGAAAACATGCCTCATTTTCTAAGGGTACTCAGAAATTCAGGCACAGATTGTAATTCTGAATCGCAACAAATCTGCAGAGTAAATTAGAAGAGCATTATAGGGAATGGATAAAGTTGTACAAAAGTTGCACAAAAATTGAAGAGAAACTAAAAATATAAGTTTTTAAAAATAAACCAGTACTCCCCCTCCCCAAGATATATATGGAATAATAATTAAGGATTATGTCTAGGTCAATTTAAGACACTTAAGAAATGGTTTGGCACTTCTTCAGCCTAAATATTATTCCGCTTACCATAAATTATTGTAACATTTAAAATGATCAGTTTGTAATTCTCTTAATTGGTTCTTATTAAAGAAAAATAAGGGAATTTGTTTCATGTACGAATCTTCAAAGAAATTACCAACATTTTTCTGAATTAGTCTAAAAACAAAATAGGATCAAATGGAATTTTTGACAGAAAAAATGATTTCTAAAGAATTAGGAGAACAGGAAACATTATCATTTCTAAAAAAAATATATGCTTGTTCAAATTTTAGAAAACTAAGTTTTTGAAAGATAACTCTGAAGGTTAAAATGTGGAGCTTTGAAAAAATGTAAGCAATGATTTACTTCTTGATTTCATGTTCTGGACATTACTAATTGTGGATGAGAGAAAGCATAGCCTGGTGAGAGAGAAACTGACCTATGGTCTGGAGTCTTGATTACTTACTAGTTTGTAGCTTTGTGTTATTTACATATGCTATTTATTTCCACTTATTTTTCTGAAAATTTGAATAGTCATAGTTTCTACTTCATAAGATTATTGTTGAGTATTAAATGAGATAATTGGATGAAAAAGAAAACTTGAGTGTACAGCACATAAGACCTCAATAATTTATTATTATAATCATTAATACTACAACATGCTTAAATAGTAATTTCTATTTTTCTACAAGGTTACATTAAACATTTTCCCCCATAAATTGTGCTTCTCTGTTAATTCTTCCTTTTCTCTCTGAGTTATGTGTTTTTTCTTAGGTCAATGCGCACATTAATTCCCTAAAAATTCTTTTTTTTCCAAGATATTTTCAAGATATATCACTAAAAAGATACCTTTTTTCCCTCTGAATGATTTGTTTCCCTAAAAGTTCTGACAGTTATGTTCACTGGGTGATGGTCCTCTGGTCATGGTACTGTTTCTGTGGTAGACCACCAGGAAACCACCTCACAGTGCTGCAAACATCTCTTACACTTTGAGCACTTGATTGTTTAAATTTATCTCAATCCTTTTACAGGAGACATAAAGTCTCCAAAAGAGAAATTTTAGACAAGAGTAGATTTTAAAAGCAAGAATTTAAATGAGCCCAGTAGTTCAATAGTTTAATCCTTCCTGATTGTGGGGTGTACTACATGTCCTGCTTTTATTAAAGTAGTCTGTAAAACAAAATTTTTAATGATAAGATTAATAACATAGGCAGGGTCTAAAATTCCCTATAGCAAACTTCTACAGAGAAGAGCATTAGGATGAATTCTAATAGGTATGTGTTCCTTGAAACAGATGGACTGGGACAGAATAAGTCATATGCAATAGGAAAGTAACTAAGACAACCTGTGATCCAGGGAACCACAAAGCATGGTTGCCTGGAAAAAGAACTATGTGAATTGTTAATGCATACCTTCTAATTGTAAGCTTGTCAGATACTGTAACACATCCTCTATTTTTCAAACACCTGAGGAACATATGCAGACCACAGTTGTTTTTAAAGAGGTGAACTAAATAGTGAATTTAGGACTTTCTGGAATTGCATCAGCAAACCATGAAAATGGGCAAGGGGATGAATCATGAATCATCTTGTTCCTGACAGAAAATGTGTCATCAGCATGTTTTCTTTTTCATTTTTTCTCAAGCATATTTTTCATCATTTTTCTTCTTTTTTACTATACCTCATCAAAGACTCTGTAAGAGAAAATCTAATTGGAATTTATTCTGCAAAACCAGGTAGAACTTTCAGAATAGTAGGTCTGAGGCATTAGTTATGATATATAAGGTGGAAACATATGGACCCATTCAAAAGTTCTATTTGTCACATTACCTTCTAATGTGTAGGTTAAAAAACCAAATTGTGACTACCTGATGGAATTACCTAATTCTATAAAGTAAAAAGTGTATAATTTAGGATCTGGGTGATTCATTAATCAGGTTCACAGATGGCAGTTCAGTTCACTGACCCTCAGTAAAAAATCCAACCATGTAGGTGTTTAGAAAGTGTGTGGCAGCCTATATTCCATGAAGAAAAGGGGGAAATTAGTCCCATGATAGCAAAATGTTATTTGTTTTGTTATCAGAATATTAAATCAAATTATCAATCCAGTTGTTCCCCTTCTGCTTCTCTGGTGTATAGACAGAGCCTAGTAAAATAAGCCCTTTGACTTATTTTTTATTCTAAAATAAGGACCATGAGACTTGAAAAGTACAAATCATTCTAATAATTAAAGTCAATTAATATGAGAAAAAATAATGTAGGGCAGATCTTACCTGAGCTCCTGGATCAGGGAATCCATTGGTACTATTGAAAAAAAAAAAGAAGAAGGAAAAGAGTCCAATTAGTTGATGATTTCAAAACTCTATGATTGAAATTTTCACCCACCTAGAGATATTAACCATGAATGGTTAGTACAGACCCCATGTGGTTTCTCACTGAATGGCTTGATTTTTCTCTTGTTGTCACCCCCTGGAGATAAGAGGACAGGTGAGGATGTCCTATGATGGCTTACTGTATTTAGTATCTTAGGTGGCCGTGGGGTCTTGTAGTCACATTTTGAATTTTCTAAGTACCTGTCTTTAAAAGTTTATTGAAAAATTGTAAGAACATAAAAGATCTGAACTACTTTTTTAAAATAAAATTTATTTCAATAGGAAATTATTCACAAATACTTCAATGTTATTCTGTGTGTGTGTGTGTGTGTGTGTGTGTGTGTGTGTGTGTGTACTTGGGTGATACTGGGGATTGAACCCAGGGCCTCATGCATGCTGAGCTAACCCCCTACCACTAAGCTACACCCAGTCCAAGATACATATTTAATGACATTAAACAAGTATTCAAACAAAACTGTCAAGGCTTTACTAAATGCATATGTCCCAAGATTTTATTTCAAAAACTTCCTGCCTAAGGAAGAAAGAAATAGCTTAAAAGCTTCAGAAATGTTAATACCAACGACTTTTTAAAATGAGACACTTATAGAAAAAAGGGCTTTGGTTTTCTGACTGAGATGCTGGGAACTACAGGAGCTCATGTTTATAATACCTGCCTACACCCAGGATAAGCAGCATATGGAGGGGAGGCAACAGGTGGTTTTCAAGATTACTCACGCTTCACAAGAACAGTCGTTTCACTTCTAGAAGAACATTTTGGCTCTATTTAGGACATGTGTGCATGTGGCCAAAAGAATTCGAAGTCCAAAAAAGAATTGCAAATTTAAAGACCCACATTTAGAAAGTATGAGAAAGTAGTGTGCTTTGAGACATCAAAATAAGAATCTGAAGATTCCAAATACAATCTCTAAAATTCTGATATTTATGGGCTTTGTGAGCTTACCTTAAATAATGAAACAAACTCTGAAATTTGTACAATATTGAAAATTTAGTGCCTAGAAATACTACATTTTAAATATAAAGGTAGAAAATATGGTTACTGTCAAACTGATTTAAACTAAAATTGAAAAAAAAAAAGACAGTATAAAACATTTGTTAGGGTGAGAAAAGTCCTATGTGATGTACAGAATTATTCTGTAGTTTGGGTATCAATGCTGATGATAATAACTGGTCACATCTTAATTAAAAAAATCCTTGAATGTGTTAAAAATATTTGGGATTTTGGACTTCACTTAAACAGCAATTGACTACCTTGACATATATAAACATATAGCTAACAAAAGTGTTCAACTTGATTAGCCATTTTCAACTGTAAATGTCAAAACCCAGATAAATGCAGGGTGACAGCTGGGCTCAGCTCTTCTTAAGCCAGGTAGACCCTGAGGAAGGTGGGGTGGGGAAAACAGCTATCCAGAGTGTTGTCAGAGCCATGGTGAACCTATAGTTTCCCACTTAGAATTAAGGGTCACAAAAATATAGCTAATTATAATAAAAGTTATTTTCCTTAAGGGGTGTTATTGCCAGTCAATCCTGTTTTCCAGATGTTTAGATCATCAAGGGCCTGTTTATATTTCAATATTACATTACCATCTGTTGGTTACAAAAAGAGAGGGATAACCGGCAAGTTAAACCTTCCAAACATTACTTTACAGAGCTGCTGGAAATTCCCAGCAGGCTTAGTCAAAAAACAAACATCATCATTTTACTTGAACTAAGTATAGATTGGGAGCTACTAAACCAGATAACATGAAATCAAAATCAGCTTTAGCAATAAACTAACAATTCAGTTGTTCCCTTGGTCATTTGAGGTCACTTTTATAATCTGAAGGTCTCCATGAAACATTCCTCCCTTGCTGAACCTTAGGATGTTTGCATGATGTTCAAATATACTCATGATTATATTTTGTAAAAATTAGCATTATATATCACTTGGACTTTCCAGAGTCCTTTAACTCTTGGTTCATAATATTTTGTCTCTCAATGCCAAGAGCCAGTAGGCTGGCGTGGTTTGAATAAAAAAGCCCGAGGAAGGTGTAATCATTCTGACTACACGCTAGGGACAGAACACCGGCACTCCCATATTTCATGTATGGTGGCACAGTGTCAGGGAACCTGTTTGCTAACTCACCTCCGTTCCTTTAGAGCGAGTCCGCAGCGTTTTATCTTCAGCCTCTGCATCCATCTGTAACATGAACACAAAGTCTTGAGGTCATGCCTTTGACATTAACCAAAATATGAAACATGCAATTAGAAGTTCATTGTGAAAAACAGAGTGCCCCTTCCTTGCCCTTGAATACCATTCTGACTCTATGGGGCTCTCACTGTGACTGCCCTTGCATACCAGTAGTTTGAGAGACACATCTACAGATGCTGGAAACCAGAGAGAACAGCAAAAAGAAGGCTGATATCCTTGTCCACAAGTGTTTGTGTTTCAAATGTATCTGGCATTACAGTGATTAAAAAAAAAAAAAAAAAGGAGTGATCAGCTGTGGTTGTGAAAGGAATAAATCTCAATGCTAAACCAAAAGGTTTCAAATGGATTTACTAAAATCAGATTCTTTTACATAGACCTTTCTAAGGAAAATGACTGTCTAAATAAGCAACTTGAAGCCAAACTCATGTAAAGCCCTCAGAATATATCATGGAAAAATTCTGTCAACAATAACCTGCGTTTACTCCCAAAATTCAGAAAAAAAAATACTGGTTATAATCATCTGATGTAAAAGGAAGGTGAAGTCTAAGTGAGTTCTGGGGCAGTATCAAATTCCCATCATTACTAAATATTTTAAATGCAATCAAATAAATTATCAAAGAGATGCAAGGACTTTCAAGGCCTTTTATTTTCATAGACTCTGACTTGAAGACATCTATCCATTTCACTAGAATCCGCTAATCATTGTCTTCTGCACACTGTCAGAAAGAATTCTTACATATAAATAAGTTGTTTTGTCTGTTGAAAATAAGAGGCAGGCAGAAGGCGCACTCGGTGGCTCCATCCTTAAATCCTGACATGAGCAGAGAGGCAGTGTGACTGCCATGGTAATGGGAGCCGCGTCTCGCTCTCCGAGGCTAGGTTGTGATTGAAGGCACTGACCTGCCATAGACTTATAATAGGGGAGCAGGTGTGGCAATGATGGACTTTAATTTCCTTTAATAAACCTTTTATGTGCCACACTTTTACTGCCATTCGACGCTCTCCAAGGTCCTGCACATAATAGGTTCATTACTTTTGATTACTATAGTCTATTGAGACAAACAACTCCAGAACACACTATATATTATGTTCAGTAAACCAATATAGACTATTTATCCATTGTGCATTTTTTCACCTGCAACACTACAGATGAAATTAACGACAGCTCTTGTAAGCTAAAACTATTAAAACCACCAGAACTCTTTTGTCATTGCTTCATAATAAACCCCATACCAATTGTTGAACTGCTTTTTAAATTAGCAAACAAAAGTGTTCACCACTTTGGTTGAACAGCAGCCGCTTTCGTCTAAATAAAATGGTTCATTGTTATGAATATTTTAAAACTACACAATAAGAAGAAAACAACAATAAAAAGAGGTGATTTTTTTTTCCTGTTGATTATCCTTCTTTAAAACTGCACAAGTTTATGACAAATATGACAGTGCCTAAGATTAAAATGCTTGGTTTCCTCAGGATGGTGAGCACTGCCTTGTGAAATCCCTCTCATCCCAGGAACATCCCTGTTGTATATAAGTGGCTCAACTCATGCAAACGCCCTTTCCGTGTGCTACACAAATAACTAGATTAGGGAGGATCGGTAGCACGTGAGGGTTAAAAGATGAAACCCATCAAATATTTCTGAGGAAGTTATTTCCATGGGAGAGCATCCACATAACACAAGTCTATCATCCTGCTACACAGGTGCTATTAACTCTTCCCAGTCACCTGAAAAAAATATCCCAAAAGAAAAGAGGTTGAATTCCATGAGTTTCCTTACTAAAACTGAAACAAACACTGCAAAGAATGCCAGAAGTTATACAGAAAGTAGCTTCAGACGCATGCTCACATGCAACCTCCTAATAACTTAACTAGCTTCTATTTTGCAATTCCGCTATTCAAGGGTCTGAGTCTTGTCCCCACCCCATGCAACCATCTCCACATTAAAGTCATTGGAAGGAATGCATAAATATCATGGACCCTCCCCATGAATGTGCTCGGAATGCTGGTCTCATAATTGTATTTTGTTGAGCTATTGTTCTCCTGTTGGTGTAGCACATTCACCCTGTATAAACATTTAAAAACTGATAAGTCATTCATAAAACTAAGTTTTCAAATTTAGCTTGTGAGTCAAGTAAAAGCAAAATAGATCAAAGCCATTATTTATGAGCTATCTATTTCACCTTCATTCTGTCCTTCAGAACTTAGGAACTAAGTTTAGCTTCTAATCATGTATAATGGCTCAATGGGAAAAAAGAATAGACACCTAAATTATTTTTCTTTTTAGGTGTGGGGAGTTTTAATGCTCATGAAATGGTTTCTCTTCCTCATCCATCCCAACTCAAAAACAGGTCTTTTGGATTGGGGATGTGGCCCAGTTGTAGAATGCTTGCTCGAGACTCTGGATCTCATCCCCAGCATTATAAGCAAGCAAGCAAGCAAACAAAAAACAGGCTTTTGTTCTCTAGAGCTTGTACATAGGAGTAGAAAATTCAAAGTATTCTTAATTTGGATTATTTCCAGGAACTTTAATTAATTGCAAATGGAAAGACTTTATTTTCATAAAATGAACCCTCATCTTCAATGGTACCTTGTTCAGGTTGTGGGTCATTCAAGGTGGAAAGCGATTTCTACCTCAGTACCTGTCTTGAGGCCCAGAGTTGGGAGTTCATTACCATACTCTCTAATTTCCAGAATCACAGAAGAGTCACATGATCATGGTGTGATTCAAGAAAACGACCTAAATAACATGTACTGCAAACTTGAAATACTACTTCTTGGAAAGTTTATTTTTTTTTCAACTTCAAAAGAACGTTTAGTTATCTTTATTTCTTAGGCCCCCAATACTTTTGAAAAGACTGCAATTAACTTTGTAAACTCTGAGTTATTCCTTTTCTTTATTGGAAATTTTATTTTTTTAAAAAATCTTGTCCTTCTCCAGATTCCATAGTTTAAGGATGAAAACAAACAGAAGATATTTCTGAGATTCCTACAATGGGTTCTTTCTGTCTTCGATAATCTATTTCTCAATAGGGATAAGAAAACTGAGGGTGAGCTTTGTCATTCTAATTTTTTCTGATCTGAAAACCCCTACTTTAAGAAAAATCTCATTTAACCTACAAATATGAACATACTGCATATAATATTTAAATAGAAAGGAGAAAAAAGAGGTTCTTGCTCAGCATTTAATTCATAATAAAGTCACAAAGAAAACTTTTTAAAAAGTTTCATATTCTAGTTCTCTGGGGGAAAGAAGTGAATACATGGAAAAATGGCAAGAGGAAAAGAAATTTATAAAATACCAAAGGTTAAGAAGTAAATTTGGAGGACGAATGTGTAAGAAGCAGAAATGGAAATAAGTAGACACGCAGTGAAGAAGAAACCGGACCTTAGAATAACATGTAACTATTTAGATGAATTTGGAAAACTCCCACTTAACATCTTTATATACTTAGAAACATAGATAGAAGTGTACAAAATGATTTTCTAGTTACTTGTACTTGCCCATATTTATTTACTGGAACTTACATCAGGGGCAATGAGCAAATCTCTTTCTTGTTACCCCAGGGCACAGATCTGAGACCTTCTTTTGGGCTGAAGAGAAAATTTCAGAATTGCTTCTTTGTGGAGGAAGAGATTCAAGAAGCAATCTATAAAACTTGAAAAATCAATTTTGCTTTCACTCATGCAATCCTCTTACTGGTATTTAGTTCCTTTTGATTTTATTTTCACTCAAAATTCTATTTTAACCTACTGACAAATAAATAAGTAAATAATAAAATTTTAAACAGCCAGTAAGGTGATATACACCTGTAATCCCAGTGATTGGGAGGCTGAGGTAAGAGGATCAAACATTTGAGGTTAGTCCTGGACAACTTAGTGAGATCCTGTCTCAAAATAAAAAATGAAAAGGGCTGGGGAAAGCAGATCAGTAGTAGAGAACCCTGGGTTCACTCTCCAGTACTGACAAAACAAACAAACAAATAACACCCATCTCTCCAATAAATATGTAATCACTTCTAAAAAACTGAGTAAGACAAATCCCTTGGATGTTGAGGTGTTTTCTCCTTTCAACAGAGCTCTATAATACCACCTCAGTATATATTTATAAGACACATTTACAAGTAGTCTTGAGTTTTTTAATATTTGTAGAAAAAGTCCTGGTGATCATCATGTTTGAAGGCACTCTTTGAAAACCCTTACACAATTAATCTTAATGCTGTCTAGTTAGCTCATGCATAGACTTCTAATTTGAGAAGTCTTTTCCATACATTAACTTGCAGTGATTTCACCTCTCAAGCAGATTTCATTGTGTGCCTCTTCTGAGATGTTTGAATGGGCAATGTGCTTTGTGTGCTGTAGAACATCACTCTTGTGAGATGTTCTTTCAGGACTGAGAAACTCATGGTGGTGGTGAGAGGAAGTTCTGTGACTGCTGAGAAAAGGTCCTGGGATCCGCTCCATGAGGAACACTTTTTCCTCAGGGATACTTTTCACAAATGAAGTTGCAAAAATGACAAAGAGAAACCCAGAAGTAGGAAAAGGAAAATTCCAAAATGAACACAATTAGATGAAGCCAGTATGTTGGGATTAAATTTGTCCAGATTGAGGAACAAAGAACCCTACATTGAGTGACCTTTCTTTTGATGATTCTGGCCTCATTTTGTTCTAAACATAGCTTTGGAACAGCCTAAAATGGTAGCCAAGATGCTTACCTGTCACATAAGGAAAAATTATGGGAAAATAAGCTTCAAGATTGAATGAAGGAGAATGTTGACTTCTGGAGAGCAAGGGTAAGCTAGAATGGTTAAATGTGTTTTTTTCTCTGCTCTTACTCTTTTCTAGTTTTCTTTTCATACATTTATTCATTACTCAGGAAGAATAGGAAAAAAAGTAAATTTTAAAAAATTGAAATGTAACAAAATTTTTTTTTTAAAACCACCCATGATGATACTTGTAATTTTTTGAAATTTTCATCCTTTGTTTGGGGCACATTATTCTTGATTCCAACTTTCTGTTCCTGTATGTCTCTTATTGTGCTGTCTTTGATTTCTGTATAAATGAATTCAATGATGTTTATGCTTTAGATTTTGATAATTCTCCTGTTTCCCCTAATTCTTCTTCTTTTTTTTTTTTTTTTTTTTTGGGTGCTGGGGATCGAACTCAGGGCTTTGGGCTTACAAGGCAAGCACTCTACCAGCTGAGCTATCTCCCCAGCCCCACCCCCTAATTCTTCTTATCTCCCATAAATACAAACTCAAGGATGAAGCAAATTCAGTTTGCTATTAGATTAGTACAGTTCCCTGGGAAATAGCTCTACCTGAGGGCCTCATTCCTGCACATTACCCACAGATGATTTTTAAAGAGAACTTTCTAGAGTCACTGGGAATAAAAGACATCTTAGACCTGAATCAAACTTGGGTACTGTTATAAGGAGGAGGATTTATTTTGACTCTTCCTTCTGATTTCTGAGTTGTCACTGCTGTTGTAGACTTTGTCCTGTAACTTTGTACAACTGGCAGTGCTGAATATAAACCAAAGCCATATGTTTGTGTCCTTTTGCCAAACGACTCCAGTAAATAGTTCTATTATTCCCTTAGGTAACCAATATGTGCCAAGGATTTCTATTAGTTGCCACACCATGGTCTCAGAGTTAGCTTTGTGACATTAGGGGCCAATCGCCAGCTTTATATTTCAGGAGATTTCTTTTTTGCATTTTTAAAATATGCCCTGTTTAAAAATAGGGTAAGTAACACACTAAAAGGGTCTTTAGGTTTTTTCTTCTTACTGATATTTTGAGACACCTCTGTTAAAAAATATGTGTTAGAAAATAAGCTCCTTCATATAGGGTTACATTATTTTAAATAGATTTGGCCAAGGACTACTGAACATACTTTTTACTGTTTGTAGGAATTAATTGCAGATGCCATCTATAGTACCTTTAAAATCTTGCTTTACAAAAATCTTACAATTGCTCTTAGTCTTTAAGCAAACAAATTTCTAATACAAATTGGATTTTTAAAACTATTTTAACAATTAACCTTTCTTTAAGGGCAAACATGCTTGAACAAATGACACATACCAATCAATATGCAAAAGGATTCTTTCAGAGAATTTTACCTGTTCAATAGTTTGAAATATTAAGTTGACTATGCTTAGAACAAAAATCACAATTCCAAATTCAGTACTAACAATAAGTTTGAAAGCAAATTCACAGAGATGAAACACTGTTGTAGAGAAAAGCCTTTAAATAAATTCTTTAATTGAACTTGTTTTCTTTCAATATATCTACTTCTTAATAAAAAAATGTAGACATACCACTTCTTTCTCCAGGTAACTCGTGTGCAATTCAGTTCACCCTGCTCCGTCAGAGAGACTAAATGTCTTTGTTCAATTTAGTAAGAAAGCTTGAAACTCATTCTGTTAAGAGAAAAAAATAAAAGAAGAAGGCAGGAGTAAGTATCTGGACAAATAAATAGAAGAGTAATAATAGACATTGCAATGAAAAACAATGTGTTGACACTTGTACCTATGATTTGGTTGGAATATACTATGAAGTTGGTACTTTGGATTATATTAAAAACTTGATACTATATATCAATTAGAAAAATATTTTTATATTTTCTATATGTCAGGTATTCTATTAGTTGAGAAATTAGATAAGGGACTCTCAATAATAATAATAATTATCATTATTATATTTTATGATGCTAGGTAGATCAACCCAGGGCTCTTTGCATACTAAATAGATGTTCTACCACTGAGCTATACCCCACCTCTATTATTGTTTTTTATTTTTTTAGTGGTGCTTGGGATTGAACACAGGACCTCACATGCTAAGCAAGGTATCCACCACTGAGTTACATTTTAGGTCCTATTACTTCTTTTATTTTCACTTTTAACGACCAAGAAGAAGACTTAAGACTAGATTTGCTTAAGAAATTGCAAAATAGAAAATATATCCTTTTGTTTCTTAGGGTTCTTCTAATGAGGCCATAATAAAATGCTACTAATCCTTTGGCAAATGTTTTAAATTGTTTTCCAAGGAAACAATTCACCCTTGATTTACTTTGTCATCAGTCACAATATACAGAGCTGCATCCCCTCTATTGGCCCCAGGGATGGAAACAGAATCTGTTTTCAGGAGGCCATTGGCCCTTGAGAGAAAACTGAAATTCCATGTAGTGTACTCAACATGCACAAGAGGGCCTGTTTATAGCAATGCCACATATACAGATACCACATGCTTTAAATGTTTATGGTTGGCAGTTCTGGAATTTTAAAACACAAGTCACCAACCTTCCTTTCAGAAGATTTCTGTCATCTGGTCTTTTACCCCTTGCAGTATATTGAAGAGCCCCGCCTCTGAAGCATAGATGTCTGTGTTACTTGTAGTCTTTGACCAGACATGAAGCAGATGCTTCGTCAACCTAAGTCTGCAACTGTAGTTCCTAGGGAAACATGAAGATAAAACTCTCTCGTAAGATATAGCAGACTGCTACACATGGTGTAACAACTGAAAACTAGCACAGGAGCTTGGGAATTCTTAGTTTGTGTTTGATTGCAACTTTAAAAAAAAAAAAGCTTTCTCTAACAAATGTTTTTGGCCCATTCTACTGCACCCTCAGTTCAGAAAGAGTTCCGCAGCTTTCCACCTGCCTATTCCCTTTTGTTTGCCATACACTAACCTAAAACAAAAGATCCTGGAAAACAGTCACACTGGCGAACAAAGCTCTTTCTAAATCCTGAAAGTAATGGCTTTTTGTCTAATACCCTATCGTGTTATGTATTTATTAGCAATACATTTTCCATTTATTTTCTCAAAGATTGCCAATAAGAACTGAATCACATAAGGGAGTAGCTGTAAAGCCTCTGAGTTCCCTAATGTCAAACTCATTAGCATCCGAATAAGCGCACAGCAGCACATCATCTGCACAATTGCAATTTTTTACTACTTTTAATAGCGTTTCTCAAAGGGCTCATTTTCAACTTTCTTCAGTGGTTAGTTGGGTCTCAGGGGAAAAGGAGCTTCCTGACGCTCACAGCTTCCACTCAACAACCCGGCCGTTTGCTGTCAGATGCATCAGCCCTCTGCCCTAACCCCATCTGCTGTGGCTCCCCTCCCTGGGGAGGAGGGCGGAGGCAGCACAGCTGAGATCGGCTTGGAGAAGTGTGCAGAGGGCATGGAGAAAATATAAGTTTAGGAATATGATTTGACACATAAGGGCTCAGGAAGTCGAAGCACACCAAAATACAAATGGGAACCAGGAGCCCTTCACGTGCTCTCATTCCAAGCGGCTGTCATAAACAACCCTGCTCACCTGCTCTTTGGAAGCCCACCCTTGGCAGATACCAGAAGGAATCATCCACTCTCCCCGCTGCATGTGTGCTATTATAGCAGGAGATATCTTTAAAACTCCATTTTTTTTTTTTTTTTTTTTTTTTTTGGTGGTGCTGGGGATCGAACCCAGGACCTGTGCTTGCAAGGCAAGCACTCTACCAACTGAGCTATCTCCCCAGCCCCTCCATTTTTATTAATTGCCATTCTTTAATCTTTTTTTGCTAAAGATCTTAAAGTGTGTTATAAAACTTAAGGGTTTAATAAAATATTAATGGAAAATACACATTTTTTAAGACGGTTTACTCAAGACTTGGAAACCTGACCAAGCTCCCAGAACTTGCAACAGAGTTAGTTCTATCCCCCACTTGCCAAGATGAACACTTGCATTGAAATCTATATTTTTCTGGAAAGGTAATCTTAAAGATGAAACTATATGACAACCAAGGTGTTAGTAACCTAATGGGTTACACAGTTCTTAAGTGTGCTTTCTAATCATAACTTGGCTTTATTTGTTACATAAAGTCATCACCAAGTACACTATTTTTCTGCTTTTGTATCTGAAAATAATTAAGGACTCTCAGGCCTTATAGATGCTTCATGGATGAGTACCTGCTTCTGAAAAAGACAGTTCTTCAAACCTATGGTACAATGTAATGAATATGCTGTGCTTTTTTTTTTTAAACAGAAAATATTTCAAATTGTATTGAGTCAATGATTAGGAAATGTCCATGTTTCTATCTGGGATCCTCAGGTCCCGGCCTCCCAAGTCACTGCAATTACAGGTGTGCACCACCGTACCTAAAGTGATACATGTGTCCACTGCATTCCTATAGCTTGACACAGATTTACTTATCCAAAAGGATGTACTAATTCAAAAAATCCTCCAAGCTAAACACAGTGAAAAATTTGGTTAACTGACAAATGAATTTAATATAAAATATATATAGCACTTATGGCTCAAAATATAACTAATATGAGGTCACTGCCACCACCAATTTCCTGGAGTCTGCCTTCTAATGAAACCAACCCATTTATTCTCAGTGAGGAAGGAATTGCATGGCGTTCTCTCTGAAGATTGGAATGTTAATGAAATCTCCAAAGACCACTCACAGATTTAATTCTTTAACAAGTAAACATGACAATGCGGATATATTTACTTTAGTATTGCTATCCCTTGAACCCCTGTTTTTTATAATTTTCAACAGTTTTAATCTCTCAGTCAATCTTAGTTATTTGTTTATTTATTGGTATTGGGAGTAGGAGTACCTAGGAGTACTTTACATCTGCACTATATTCCTGGCCCTTTTTATTTTGAAGCAGAGTTCAGCTAAGTGGTTGAGGCTGGCCTCAAATTATTACACTCTGATCCAGTGATGGAAGAGAAAGAATCAATGAGTGGGAAATGTCTGTCTCTATCCAGGATCCTCTGGTCTGAGCCTCCTAAGTCTCCTGGATTACAGGTGTGCACCACCATGCCCAGCTTGTTCTAACTTTAATATGTCGCCAATTGTTCATTAGTTAGAATGATGAAAAGGGGGGATTATCTTTGTCTGTTTCATTTTTTTGAATAAGGCAAGTTCTTTATAGTTCTATGTTTCTAGATTTATTTTTATATTAATCAGTATGATAATTTAAGTTATAGCCAATTTTGTATCATATAATGTACTATTATATTACATGTACATAGTCATATATATTTATATATAATCTTGATCATATCTTTATCTGGAAATACAATGGAATTCTTCAGTTTCCCATTTTTGATTTGGTGCCTTGAAATTTCTAATGATAATTTAAGTCCCTTATTTTGGAATTTCAATATAAGTGAACCATAAAGTTGTTTTTTCCATCATAGCAAGAGAGTCTGTATTTAGAAATTGATGGATAAAATTTTTGTGAGTCTACTCCTACTTAATTTTTATGCCACTGAAAATGACTTTCTTCTGTTAGCTCCCTAGGTTATTAGGGAATGTGCTTCATTGGTTGGAGTAAATGAAGATAAACATTGAGTTTCATTTTAGATGTTTTAGGAAAAGAAAATACTGATTATTGGTCACAAGCTTTACTTTTACCACCAGCCCATCATTAGGTGCCTGATCACAGTAGGAAGAGCTTTTGCAAAACTGGAACCACTCTGCAGGAAACACAGCTCCCATAGTAAAGTAGGTCAGTGGGATCACTTACTTTTAGGAAGGATGTTTCAGATTTTAAATCACTATATGCTCAACAAGATGAATTTTTTTTTACATTGGCAAACAATTTGTTCCTAATGATCCACTTTTAATACTTTTGACTTTCCTAAGTGATCACTGAAGTTCAAATATGAATAAAATTTCATGCAATTCAGAAGTTAGTCACTTAAAAAGAATAAAGTAAGATTTGTCAAACAATATACTAAATTTCCATTGTAGATTTAGTTGATTTCCACTGGTTTGCCCAGATTTTGAAATCTCTGCTCTACAGAACCTTTCAAGGAATTTTAAGTGCAAGGAGTGCTATGGCAACTTTGATCTGCTCCCAAAACATGCAGTTTTTGCTTTGCAGATTTGTCGAAGTCATCCAGAGCATCAAAATAACTTTCTGGTTTCCTCTGTGACAGACAGGAAATAATTGTACTTGCACTAGTAGGCATGACAGTATTTGTGTTTGTCCTTTCAGTTCCTGTAAAAATAAAACACAGATCTCTTCTGCTTAAACTCTGAAGCAATTCCAATAACTTATACAAGACCTATATTTCTCCTTGCAAGATGATTTAACTTTCACCTGATTTAAGTAACAAAATAGCCCTCAAAGATACTTAAAGCTTTGCTGTAATTAACATAACTGCATTTAGATGCCATTCATGACTGATAATTCCAACACCTTGTGGGAAAAAAAGTTGCATGCTGTAAACATTATAAACATATTCAAATAAGCTTAACACAATCTGCCATGCTTATTTCTGCCTAGATCATGGACCAGCGAAATGGTTAATGCAAATGGATTTATAATTTGCTTTGGGGGGCCAGTTTCTTCTCCTTATTTATTAGCCCAGCTGATGGGGCAGATTTGATGAGGCACTTCTGGAATAATTGAGTCATCACACAAAGAAGGCTGCTAGCATTCAGAGTGGTTTTATCAGCAGCAAGCAGGCCTGATTACTGACAATTACACTCTGATCCGGTGATGGAGGAGAAAGAGCCAACGAGTGGGAAATGTCCGTGTTTCTATCCAGGAATAATTTCTACATTCATTTTACATGCTAAGTGTTTCCTATCTCTGCATAATAAACTGTAAACAGGAATAGATGGCACAATGTCCCTTAATATTTCCTGGTAATGAAGACACAAATGTACAGTGAGTGCTGATAAATATAGATGAAACATAAGCTATTCTCCCAGTCTGTATTGTTACCTTTAAAACAAATGCATTTTTGTGGTAAAAGCATAATCATAGCTAATGCAAAAAAATGACAGAAGATTGAAACTGTCCTTGTAACTACATAGAAACTTTGTAAAAGTCCTGTTAATCACTGCTGCTTTAGAGGCTGGTGAGCTGAAGGTGAGATTCTAGAAACCACATCATTTTGTTTCTCAATAGTCAACTGTGAAGAACTCCTTGGGTTACACTCAGCAGAGGACAGCATGACAGTGACCTCCATTAACACTCACAGAAAGCACATCTCAATGCTAAACTGAGACAACAACTAAGCTGGCACAAGAAGACATCTTCCCTAGCATGGATTTCAATTTCCCTCCCATCAGACCTTTCAACAAAATGTTGATCATGAATAAAAAAGTTAGACCAAAGACTACATGATCTGTCATGTAGAGCAGTGCATTGCTGTCTTCAGTGTAGTGTTTTAGCCATTTATTTAGGACATGGTTTATTAACAAAACACCATAAGCAAAAAAATGCATCTCATGGAGACATCTTTTAAACTAGTTTCTCTTCTGACTCAGAATTGAGTTTGAAATTCCCAGAGAAAAGCAATGTCCAGACTTCTTAATGTGCTACTACAGATTTTAGTGGCAACACTTTAATTTCCTGTAATATCAGAAGTTTCCTCTTTTAAAAAGCCAATCAGGTGTGAAGCCACACATAATGAACCTGCCTAGGTCTGTTTGCTTAATCTTTTCTCTAAAGCCCCTTCCTGGATTCCAAAGAAATAAAAGTTATTCTCTGTTCTCCTGTGGTAACTATGGAAACTCTGTTTTATTAAACTAACCACTTAACTTCAAGGCTTGTGTTGCAACTAAATGTGCTATTTTGAGTAAATCTATACTAAACAACCTTATAATGTCAAAACACTTCTAATAAAGTTCAAAGAGCACTTGTTGATTCAAAAATGAGGCTTTTCATTATGTAAAGGGAATTTTCTCTATTTAAGCTATTTTATTATATAGATTGTCACACAATATCCTTGATATCTTTGGAAATTTTCCATTTTCCTTATCCAATTTTAAGAGGTTCTTTAGAATTTTTCAACAAGTCTGCTGTTTTTCTCAACAGTAACTGCTTTTCATTAACATCATTACTATATTCTGTAAATATGAATTAAGATAAAAGAATATAGTTATTTATCCTCATTATCCGACTACGAATATGGAATGGGAGAATCTACTGAAGTTTACAAAGTAGACCTGCCTCAATTATTGAGGTCAATGTGGTAACAGATTTTTGCAGAATGGTCCTTGGATTTTATTCTTACTATAAATTAGAATGTTTCATATAGATTATTTTAAATACAAGTATCTTTCTCCTAAATTTTTACTTATTACTGGTTCAATTCATGGTTATTGAGCAGCAATCTACATGTTGTTCCATGCTAGACAGTGGGCATAAAAAGATCTATAAAACACAACTTTTGTCCTCAAGTACAAACCAGCAAGCTATGGATTCCAATAGGATGTGGAAAGTATTAGAACAGAAGAAACAAGAGCATAGACTCAGAAATGCTTCCAGAAGATGATAATTACAGAAAAATTTATCCCTAGTGAGATTCAGAGAACTTTGACTAAAATAAATAAATGTCTCCAAAGACCAATTGAAAGGACACTAGTAGTCAGATAGGCTTGGTTTAAACAATGCATTAAAGCCATATTTTTATATAGCTACAAAAGAATCAACGAGACTAGATGGTCAAATTAGACAGTTGAAATTAAATGTTTTGAATCTGTTGATTTCATTTGTAACTTTCCAAGAATATTTTTCAGTGTCAGAACTATAAAATGTGCCTGTGGAAATGCATTTGTCATTCATGTTGCAGTTGAGAGCATCTTCCAGAATCCTACATTGCAACAGTCTTTTGATGGCACATTCATCTTGACTACTGTGTTCTACCTGACAGTCTATAAACTCAAGTCCATTTTCTTTTCTCAAGCCTTGGGTAGCCCCATGGAAGTGACGGGCTATGTCTTGTTGACCTTTTGAGGCAATGTAACTTTATGTCTCTAATAGTTGCTCAATTATTATTGAGTTAAACTGTAATAAACCCAAAGTAATCCTTTTCAGGTGTTTGAGTAATAGTTTATTAATTGGATTTAATACAAAACATCCCAGATGTTGAACATCTGGGATACTACAGGTTTTGTCACTTTGGTGACTATGCTAGCTGAAGAGAATTTCTTTCCTTATGTTGAAAAAGTCGATCACAAAACACAAAGAAGTACAAGTGTGAAGAGTGACAGATCTTATGGTCAGATTTCCCCCAATGTCTCCTTTTACCTCATTTATGTGAAAAATTAAGCCAATTTAAACTGGTCCTTCTGTTGAAATAAAAGCCTGAAAAATAGAAATATGGTTTGTCTTATTTTTCCAAATTTGGAAAGAAAACTGTCTAGGAAAGCCTCCAACTCATTTAAACTCTATGTCATACCTACTTCTGAAACCTCTCTTTTCTCTCTCAAAATTTGCCAGAATGTCTTGACTATTGTGCACTTACATTTTATTTTAAACCATGCATAGTCATATACTCCAAACTGATGACATTTGTATTGAGGAGAAAAATGACACAGACATAAAGAAAAATGAAACTACTGCATTCTTTTTATTCCATTCTTTTTTATCAAAACAGAGAATACAGAATTTTCTAAATAAATATAGCTCATCTTTGACCACCCTCCCATAAATACTTTATCTGTACTCTCTTACACTTCCTTTGAATATTTTTCCTTCATAATCATGGCATACCTATGGAAAGACATGAAAAAAGTGAAGCTAATAAGATCCCTACCTCCTGTGTTCATATTAGTAGCGAGAGGCAGAACAAGCAGCAGTCTGCTTCCAAGTACTAAGCTCTATTTCAGCAGCAGAGGTGTATACTTCCACCCCTGGATATTCCATTCCCTGCACTCATGCTCAGTTCAACACACACTCATTAAAGGGTTTGATAAAAACAGGTACATGTTTGCACCTCTGATGATATAGGCACTATGTTTAAAAAACACGTAGGGAATTTGGGGTAGGGAAGAGGGAGAGGTATCACAAAGCAGAAATTTCTGAGTTAGCAATAAGCATCATTCAAATTCACAGAATAAATATTTCAGTTTCTACAGACTATCCATTTTGGTCTCTCAAGAAATTTTTCCTGGGGTTAGGGCTGGGGCTCAATGGCAGAGTGCTTGCTTCGCATGTGTGAGGCACTGGGTTTGATCCTCAGCACTGCATAAAAATAAATAAAATAAAAGTATCCTGTCCAACAACAAAAACAACAACAAAAAAGAAATTTTTCTCTTCATTCAAACACAGGAACTTCTTCATAAGTTTATATATCTGTAAAATACATCCCATCTATTAGTTGACCTCTTTTCTTTATTAATTTTCTATTGCTGCTGTTAACAATTTTTTTAAACTTACTGGCTTAAAACAGTTCAGACTTACATCTTACAGTTCTGGAGGTCCTAGATCTGGTGTGATCTCACCAGGGTAAAACCAAGTCAGCTTTCATTCCTTTCTGGAGTCTAAGGAGAACTCATTTCCTCACTTGTTTGAGTTATTGTCAGAATCCAGTTCTTGCTCTTACAGGGCTAAGGTCCCTGTTTGATTGTTTGCTCTAAACTGAGAGCCATTCCCATCCTTTAGAGAACCCTGAATACCCCTGGCTCATGACCCCTTTCCTCCACCTTCAAATTTGGCAATGGTGGACTGGGTTGAGTTCTGAGCATACCATATCCCCCTGACTCATTTTTCCTTTGTCTTAAGGACCATGTGAACAGTTAGGCCTTTTTGAATAATCTATGGCATTCTCCCCATCTTAAAGTTCTTAATTCAATCACATGCTATTTGCCATGCAAGGTAATATATTCACAGATTCCAGGATTAGGACATGGATATTTTGTGGGGGTGAGAGAGGTGGGACATTATCTTATCTACCACATTCTTTAGTCACCTATGTGAATTCTCAATGTCTTAAAGCCCTAATGCTCTTCATTATCAGATATGTGAAGACCTAAATCAAGATGAACAGGTGTAAGCACTCCTCAAAGAATATATACAAATATAGCCCAAATTACCACAAAGATACAAATGTTTAACAAGTTCAAATATCATTGCTGGTCCTCTAAAGTTAATTTCCTTAACTTCTCAGATTTTTGAAGGACATTGAGAAATTTGGGATTGAAGGAAAAAAAGAGAGAAAAGAAGTGGGACTACTCTTTGAGGGGCAAGTTTATTTTTAAACAGTCTTCACTTACCTTCCCTAACAGCTATTGGCTTAGAATTGGAGAGTTTCCATTGCTTCAGAGAAGCATCATCAGAGAAAATATGGGGGGGGGGGGAGAAAACTTAATTAAACGGCAATTATCTACAGCTTATTAACTATATAAAATAATCCTTTCAAGTAATTTACTGACTATCAGAATATGGGTTGGGGTACTACTGATCTTCAATAGACATAATATTATCTGAAAGAACTCTCGCTTAACTAGGAAAACAGGTGTCTACTGTTATCAGAAAATGCTTTTTAGATTTGAGCCCTTTTATATATAAGTACATTTGAGAACCTTTTCTAAGGACACACCTGAGAGTGAAAGTGAATTATCAATGACAGTCTTTCAAAAAAAAAAAAAGAATCAGTGGTTTAACACTAATTTCTAATCAGATCCTACAGAAAGGAACAGCCCGCACGGCAGCTGTACTTTTCCCAGGGTTAATTACCTTTCACTGCTCTCTACTAATGAGTCAGCTGTTCCTGTCATCGCACACTACACTGGTTCATCTGGAGCTCTAGCTGTGGACAAACACAGGAGTGACAGTCCTATTTACATATGGGGGGGTGGTTGTGCAAAGATTTCAGAAGGATTTTTTTCAAACCCTTTAATGCTCATGTGTTTTCATGATAAAAATATTTTTTACCAATAAGGTTTTACTTGGTCAAATATTGTTTGCCTACCAGGTCACAGGGTTCATTACTAGTACATACAAAGTAATGCATAAGCCTTGGAAAGAGGCAAACTTTATCACCTTCACAGAAAGCTTTGTCTCTGACCCCTCAGCACCATGACAATCACCCTATCCAGATGAAAAAAGGCTAGCTTCGGAAGTTTGCAGCTTCCTTCACTGATAAAAAGACCAAGACAGAAAATTAAAATCAGAAGTAGAAAACAACCTGAGAAAAAGACTCAAAATAGCTTTGTACATGAAAAGTTAGACAGTTGAAAGCTTAAAAAATAGATTTGAAAAATGCTTTTTATATATATCTAGATCATTGTTGAATATTTTATATGTACATGTGTATCTATACATATAATAGATGGTTCTTTTTTACCCAGATAATAGCTCTTTCATCCATAAATGGCTCTGCTTTCCATCTCATGATGTAAATACAGTATGTGCTTATGTAGTTTCGAACACTGTAGCCAAGAAGTTTACACATTTCTTTCCCCTTCTTTACTCCATTGGAGGCAAAGAGGGGTATACAAACAGTAAAGTATCAATGGAGTTCTGCTTTAAAAACCTCCAAAATGCCTCTAGTTAAGAATGCTTTCCCAGGATAGAGTTGTGGCTCAGTGGCACAGCACTTGCCTGGCATGTGTGAGACACTGGGTTTGATTCTCAGCACCACATATAAATAAATAAACAAATAAATAATAAATAAATAAATACAATAAAGGTCCATCAACAACTTATATATATATATATATATATATATATATATATATATATAAATATATAAAAACAAAACAAAAGAATGCTCTCCCACTGGCAAGTTCCCAGCTCTAAACCTTAAAAACCCAGATCAGTGGTTCTCAGGTTTTCATACGCTTCAGGATTATCTGGGTATCTTGTTAACAGACAGGTTCTAATGCTGACACTTAAGGTCCCACTTGACATGGTGCATTTCTCTAAGAGTCTGGGTATTCTGACTGATCCAAGCATAGGCTGTGCTGAATAGCAAAGAGACCAAGCAGTGGTTCTCAAGCATTAGCTTGCATCAGAATCACCTGGAGGACTTATTAAATGCCAAGTGAGTTCATAGGTCTGAAGTGAGGCCCCAGAATCTGCTTTCCTAACAAATTCCCAGGTAATTCTTGTGCTGATGGTTTGGGTACCAGACTGCCTTAACTATTCACTATTAGTTGCACTGAAGAATCTTAAATTCCAAAGGCTAACTACTCGGCACCCACATGAAACAGAAGTGCTTCCACTTTATTCTAGAGCCATTTATTTGCTCTGGTTTTACTACTTCATGATAGAAAGGAACAGATAAAAAGTGAATGTCTGGCCTATCACTGAAGTACACTCTGAGAACCACTTTATAGCTTATTGAACTTGATCCTCCCTTCAGATGAAGCCATTCATGTCAAGAAAGAAACAGCAATTATGTACTTCTTCATTACAGGTGTCATTATCAAATGTAAGCTCACAAATTACAAATCTAAGACTTTGCACAATATTTAAATTTGCTGAAAGCAAATAAAATATGGAAATGAATTAATTACAAATTATATCATAAAAATAAATTTAAATGTCAAGCAATGATGCAAATTTCCTTGAGACATTCAATGTTTTACCACCCCTAGTAAATTCTGATTTACTTTTTAAACTGTACAATGTGTTTCTCATACACACTGGTATGTGAAGTGTGTGTTGATTGTTGCTATTTTGAAGAACACATTATACTGAAAATTTGTAAGATGGAAAAACCTTTTAGTCTAATACTAAAAATATTATTTGCCTTGCTATTCATGTAAATATCTCGGTGCTAGGGCTCTCACAAGGGCATTTTGCAACATTGGTCATGGGAATATACATTTTAGAAAGAGGGGAGTAATAAGAGAAATTATAGAATGAAATATCTGCTGAATGTATATTAGTAAAAAAATGGAAGGTGATTCTCAAACAGCAAGTTACTCACTGAGCAGAAGTTAGGCATGTTAGCATTGATCTGCTCAGGCCAGGAAAGATTATTTTGTGTCTTAAAACATGAACTTATTTATCATCACTACATTAAAGTCGGGAGGATAGGGCTGTAAGCACATGAGAAAGATTTTAGAGGAATCAATGCCCCTTCTGAATTGTTGTTTTGCTGTCCCACAAATCTATTTTAAAAGTATCAATATCATCTAAATTAAAGAGGATAATATCACAACCAAGAAAGCTGATGAATATCAATGCACTGGAATGATATTATTTAATTAATTAATTAACTTTGGCACTCAAATCTTCATTAAGCACCTATTCTCCTGGAGAAAAGTGGAAACCATGCCAAGGGATGGAGTCCACAGTGAGTGGAGAGTGTCATATAGTGTATGCCACTCTAATAAAAATGTTATTATTTTTTTTTTTAGGAAACATATTTCTGTTGAACAAATTAAGAGTCTACAAAATAAAAATCTTCAGTGAAACATGGGTGCTGAATTTATTTCTTGATGACTTAAGATGACAACTGATGGGTTTGATAAAAGTTCTGCCCCAGAAGTATAAACATTTGCTACAGTGGAGAAGAATGCCTAGACCTGAAAATTTAGAATGGAGAGCCTGGTGAATCTCAGGATCTCATGATCCCTTTTCTTGGGTGGTTTTAAAGAGTTATAATGTATCTGCCTATATAAATCTGGTCATTTGAACACTGGGTTTATTGTTGTCTCACATGACCAATCAGAGGTTAGTACTGTTCTCTTGAGGCTTTTTATCCTATGCTTATTCAATTGCAGTCTATTATTTTCATCAGCCAATAGCCCCTCACTATATCACAGTGGCAGATTACTGAGGGAATCTGACCTTCTTGGTTTTCTTTTGAAATTAAATTTTTATTCAACTATTTTTGTTACATATGGACAAATTATAATTGCATATATTTATGAGGTAAAGGTGATTCTATGATAAATGTATAAAAGATAGATTTACTGAACCAAGCTAAACAACATATCCATCATCTCAAATACTTATCATTTGATCACCTTGTCTAACTGAAACACTGTACCTTTTGACCAACATCTTCCCTTTTCCCGTCAATTCCCCAGCCTCTAGAAATCATCATTCTGCTCTTTGCTTCTATGTTTGATCCTTCTTGGTATTCCATTATGTACCTTTTGGCTATGTTACTATTTTTCCCAAATAAGTATGTGCAAAAGTAAAATGCCTTAGAACTATGGAATCCCTGATTTTAAAGGTCTAATTTACACAATGTGTTTTCAAAATGAATGACAACAGTGCTCATGAAAGGAAGACCATGCTCCAGAGTAAGCTGGCTAGGTTTTCTTTTCATCTCATTAACTCTTCTCTAGCCTGAGTTCTGTATTAGAAGAAGCTACACACCTGCCCTGTCCCCACACCTGGACCACTGTTCTCATGTTCAGCAGCCACTCCAGACTGGAGGCTCCTATGGGCAATGACACCCCTCTCAGCTTCCCTTCCATACCAGGGAGCTCAGCCAGAGTGTTGCCTTTTTGAATGAGGACTGACTAATTACTAAGAAAACCAGGAAACTATGATGAGGCTACTGCCTCTGTGATGTGCTTTTAGAAAAAAATGCATCAAATATTCATGAATAAAATTGATGCTGGTGAAAACATTCAGTTTAGCGTATAAGACTAATAAGTGCAATACTTAAGGTAGATAATAATATATCATTGATATTATATCTGAAAATGAGTGAAACAGGAAAGAATCTTATGAATAATTATAAATCAAAATTCATTTTACAAATTAAGAAAAACTGACAAAAGCATATGTAATACTACTATATTATAACACACATAAAACTATTATTTTGGATGAGATGTTCACAATTAAGTTCTGTCATGAGCAGGTCAAATACATGTTAAAATGAGAAAAGTGACTGCATATTAAGAATGCCAAAAAACAAACAAACAAACAAAATTAAAACCAAAGTGGACAGTTCTGGAAAACAAAATATAATTAAAAGATAATTAAAAAGCATACAATATAATTTATCGCAAACATTTAAATGAATATACTGAAGGACAGAGAGATTTCAAATTGGACCGTGGTGGGTAGTGGGAAATAGAAAGTAGTAGAAGATGCGTACAATGATCCAAAGAAGGCAACAGGTAAAAATGAAATTACATGAGGCTTTCAGCAATGGTTGCAAGTATTTACACTGATGCCTGACTCAGGCACTTGGACAAGGCTTCTTACCATTATATTTTCTTACTTAAATCGCACTGCAATTGAAAGAGGTGGAGGTTATTATTCCTAACTTAAGGTGAGTGAACTTAGGTGGTACTATTAGTAAGAGCTAGCATTCAAAATCATATCCAATGCCAGGGTTCTTCTTGCTTTGTAGCTCTGGCTTAAAGGGGAGTCAGAAGCTAGATGCTTGAATGTCTTTCTCTGAGCAACTCACAGAAAGACCCATAATGAAGTAGCTCAGGGAATGAAAACTTTGGTGCTGTATTTAGACTGGAGATAGACTGGCTAGAATGTTAGAAAATCAGTAATAAGGACTAAGTTAACTGAGACGCTGAAAGATGGTAAATGTCATAAAGCTGGCTTATTAGGGAAGACAGTGACAAATGACCTGGGTAATACTCTGTGGATGACTGGAGATTGTGAGCCCTGGCCCAAGGCAGCAGAGTCAGAATGTTGACACTCCCAACACTAAACCAACACCAACTCGAGTCTGAATCCTAACCGGCAACTTACTGTTCCATGATCTCAGAATTGTATTTAACCACCTAATCTTCAGGTTCTTCAACTGGTAAAAAGGACAATAACAGAACTGCCCCCAGGGTTGCAAGAACTCGATCAGATGCAACGCATAGAAGTGATGCCACATGGTAGATGGTCAGTAAAATTCCATGATGACCAAAGAGATCAGTACTTATGCAAAGCCCCGCTGGTATGTATTCCATAAAGAACACCCCTATGTGGTCATGATGAGGATGTGTGTAGGTAAGAATGACTGAGCCTTTAGGTATGTTCTTTAAGAGGAAATTGAGCAGCCTGGGAAGCTGAGACAGGAGGATCATAAGTTTAAAGCCAGCCTCAGCAACTTAATGAGATTTTAAGCAACTTAGTCAGATCCTGTCTCAAAATAAAAAAAAAAATAAAAAGCACTCAGTGGTTAAGTGACTTTGGGTTCAATCCCTGGTATTAAAAAAAAAGAAAGAAAATTCATTAATAGAAGGAAAATTTGTTAATATCCATTCAAAAGTATTTATTGACTATTCTGTCTTTTTTAGCTGCAGATATAAATTATATATGTATACATGTACCTATATGTATGTGTATATATGTGTGTACATATATATACACACACATACTCAATCCACACAACTATATCAATCAGAGACTATTAATTGTTCCCACCTTTAAAATGAAAAGATAAAAATACTGAGGACCTAAGTCCTTGCCCAGGGTCTCACACCTACTGGGAATTGGACTCTGGTTCCAGGCCCATGAGTTCTATCATGGCAGCCTGTCATTATCACAAGATGGGTTTGAGATGTGGGAATGGACAACACAGAAAGTGCATTCCCATGTGGGAGCCAAACCCAAAGCCAAAGACTCAATAGATACACGATGCAGTTTATAGCAGTGAAAAGTGCTATGGAGAAATAATATGGGTGAGAGAATGGAAGCTATTTTAGACTGAGGGAGGAACAACTTATGTTAATTTGAGAAAGAGTGTAAGAAATGTGCCAGAATGTGAACAGTTAGAATCCATGTCTCTAGAATATATAGGAGATTATTACAACTCAATAACAAATGAATCCAATTAAAGATGAGCAAAGGACTTGAATATCTCCAAGAAAGATATACAAATGAATAATAAACATGAAGAGATGCCTAACATCATTAATCACTAGGGGTATACAAATCAAAACCACAATTAGATACCACTATATACCCATTAAAATTGAAATAATGAAAGACATAATAAGTTTTGGCTAGGAAATGAAGAAGTCAGACTTTCATAGATTGTCCATTGGAATGTATAATTGGGAATCAACATTTCTGCAAGTGGTTAAAAAATGTTACCACATAATCTAGCAATCTGACTGCTAGGTACATACCTAAGAGAAATGACAACATAAATCCACACAAGAACTATGCAAGAATGTTAATAGTAGCATTATTCATCATAGTCAAAAAGTGAAACAACCCAAAGTTGATCAACCAATGAACGGAAAACAAGATGTGGTATATTTAATCATTGAACTACTACTCAGCAGTAAAAAGGAATGACATACTGATACATGCTAATTAAGACACAAATGAGCTTTGAAAATATTATGCTAAGTGAAACAGTCGGTCACAAAAGATCACACATAGTGTGATTTAAATGTCATGAAATCTTCAGAATAGGCATATCTACCAGGCTAGAGTTGGGAGGAGGGAATTTAGGAGGAGATGAAAAAGAGGAGGTGCAGAAGATTTTGTTTTATTTGAGTGAGGGGAAGAAAATGTTCTGAGCTGACTGTGGTGATGGATGCACAACTTTGAATAAACTAAAGGTACTCACATTAAAAGAGTAAACTGTATAATATGTGAATTATATTTCAATAAGTCTGGAAAAACAAACAGGCAGAGCCATATAGACCATACTAGTAAGTCTGCATTTTATTATAAGTATAATAGGAAGCTCTCAGCTTTGAACAGAGATGTAAAACAGGGAAACCTGTTTCTAGACCAGAAGTTAATAGGGCTTGGGAAGATGGGCTTAGACTGGGGTAGAGGTGGGTAAACACAAAGAAAAATCTAGCAAATGAAATTCTACCAGTATGAAACAAGAAAAATATAGAAAGAAGTGAAATTGAGCGGAAATATTTCTGCTGCCTGCTATGATCCAAACTCATTACTCCCAACTCTCCAACATGTGTCCTCAATGGAGAAAATCCAATCTCTTCCCTCTCTCCTCCTACCCCTTCTTCCAGACAGCTCCAGATGGAAGAAGAGTCTCCACTTTTCCTTTAACCCTCCTAATTGCCTGCATGTTTTAAGACAATTCAAATCCAAGAGGAAAATCCCCAGCTCTTCTGGTTCTCTGGTGCAATCTTCTGAGATGCTATGCCGATATCAATTAGAAATAAAACTTAGGCTTAGATGTAACCTTTTTAATAATATGATGTCAATGTGATAGGAAATAAAAAACAACACATTAAAAGGAATTGTGGCTTAAAATCATTTGACATTGAGTCAATATAGAATTTTGCAAAAAATTTTGAGGCAATCAGTTCTGAATGGTTTTAATACCTCATCCTCATTCTTACAAATGTACCTATTCACATCCACACCTTCTCCTTTTTTTGTGGTTGTAGAGAAAGACATATCCTCCTTCTTTTTAACAGTAGGTTCTCTACCATGCTGTCATTATATTTGCTTCCTACTTCCTCTACTCTTTCATATTTTCAAAGTTTTCAACTTTTCTGCTCTGCCTTCTCAGCATATAAGCATATTTATCATCTATGTTGCTATCTCTGTTATCTGAGTCAAACTTAAAATTCCCAGAGAGTTCATTTCTTTTCTCACCTTGCTTTCTGTACATAACTCATGGCCATCTGGCTTCCACCTCTGATTCCACTGAAGTTCCTCTGGCTAAGGTCACCAGTGACCTCCTCTCTGACACATCTAATGGTGCATTATTAGTCATTTTCTGAACAATTAACACTATTGCCCAGTTTTTCTTTGAGAAAATGCTTATATCTCTGTTTTCATAATACTCCTGGCTTTGTTCAGCCTACCCTAAATGCCTTCTTTGTTGAATCCCTTTTCCAGTTTTCCCATTCAAGTTGGTGTTTTCTCAGGGTTCCCAATTTTGATTCTTTTCTTACTCTATATATTTTCTTCAGAAACCACAACCAAACGGTCATCTCCCCTTCCCAGATCTCACTGTTGAATTCAATATCCATAGATCAGCTGTAGACTCAACATTACTACTGGGTTGGCTCACATTCTATATGTACAAAAGAGTCCAAAAACTTTTTCTCCAATTAACCTTTTCTTTCTGAATTGCCTATCATGATTACCTACCTATTCACTGGGTTATCCAAGTCAGATGGTGGTCAGTTATAACTCTCTACCAGTTCTCAAATCTATATGCTGGGCTTATTATCTCTTGCATAACTTAGTTCAACACTGTATCATGACTATAGTCTGCTTGTGTTGCCCACCATCGTGTGAGCTCTTTGAATACTCATGTCTGTACTCTCACTGGTTGCTAGAATGTAGGAAACTCTCAATGAGTTTGCTGAATGAGTGGATTCAAGACTCTTCAAGTTCCTCTTCCCTGAAGTCAGACCTGATGATACCTGTAAGCAAAGATGGCTATTCTATGCTTCAGGCAACAGCTTCATCTTTTAAAGGAAAAACAGAACTGGCTATGCCTGGTGAGATGCTCTGGACTCACATACTTTAAGGCTGAATAGTAGAGTGGAATTGCATGTAGCCATGGTCTGTTTTAACTTTGCACAGGCCAGGGTGTTGTACAAACCCACTATCCTATGAACAATGACCCAAAGTTGGAGCTTTGCCTAGAACATTCTGGTCTACTCTGACTCATTATGTTCTTGAGGGCACCTGCCATGGTTTATTTCATTCTTTATATTTCAGAAACATTCTAGGCACATAAATATTAGTAAACTGTATAAGAATCTAAGTAATTTGTCCACAATTTTCTAGCTCTTATATTTATATTTTTTCTTCACTCTCCTGGAAACTGAGTACATAAAAAATAGAAACATTTCAAATCCTATCCACCTGGAATAAAATACTTTAAACTCTTATTAACTTGATGTGGTATCTACCTAGGAAGAGTTATAATATTGTGGTTGAAACTCTTCATTGTTAAATTCTTTCTATTTTTAACAAACACTTATGCATTTCTCAATATGTTCACAGTTTCTCCAGTAGGTACTGAGAATAAAAATAATTTTAAATACAGTTTTTCTTTTAAAGGATTTTTTTCAAGCCTCATTAACTTGACTCTTTTTACTTATTATTCTACTTTCAACATGGTATTTGCAAAAGATTAAAAAATGCCCTCGGGTTAATCTTCTATAATAATTTAAGGAAACTATATGAGTATTATAACATTAACTGCCTAATTAAGATCTAAAGTACAAAAACAAATACTACAATGTGTCTAAACATGTTTGTAACCTGTAATCTATGTTTCCTAATTTTTTTCAAGCAATGAAGCCTTCTTTCAAGTAAAATCTTAACAACAAGCCCATGGAGAAAAAGCACAGAAACAGAATGTGTAGTGATTACACACCTTCTCCTGCAGCCATGGTGCCTGGGTTGAATCTGGGCTCTGACCAGGCAACCCTGAGTCAAGGGCAGGTGGCATGTTCTCTCTATGGTGCAATTTTCTTACCTATAAGTAGGGGATGAGAGCAGACTTCATGCTATAAACTGTTGCTCTGATGATGTTGGTTGTGAGAATTAGAATTTATAGAGAAAAAATATTTAGTAGAGTGCTTGGCTCTATGTCAGTGTTATATTATTTTAGAAAAAAAATGTTTTCTGCTTGACACCAAAATACTCAGAAGAAGAATTCAATTATCAGATTCTTTTAAGTATCTGTGTTTATACTCACAGAGATAAGATTTCTAGCTCTTTGACCAAATGTTTAACTTTTGGTCTGATGCTTAGCATCAGAGCTAAAACTCATGTGGTTCTCAGAACAGACTACTTCTGATATCAAGGTTAATTGGTGTGCTAAGTATGTATGTCTTGAAGGGGTATAATGAGTGCTTATGTTGCTTTGAATTATTTTTCAAATATATAGGATACTTAAAAAGTTTCTAGAGTTAAAGAATTTGGGGGATGAAAAGGACCCCAGGGATCACCCTTAATGTAACAGATGTTATTGATAAGAAAAATAAAGCAACTTGTCAAGTCGCTTCATCAGGATCATTCAACTTCTTGGTGATATTTAACCATGATAGAACCCAGATGTGTCTGGAACCCAGTGTCAACTGACAGCTACAGTGTTAATGCTGACTTTCTACCTAAACTCTGTTCCCAGAAACTATGCAAAATAGAGAGAGGGTGTGGGTTTTGGGGACAGCTCATATTGGGCTCGATTTTCAATCTAGCTGGTGACATAGGAAGCTCATCTCAATGTCTATCAGTCTTAGTTGCATTCTCTATAAAAATGGGATATGGTCATGTTTAGAATTAAATGATATAATCCATGTAAAGAACTTAACACAGTGCCTGCCACAGTGTAAGCACTTGGTAAATGTCAAAGATCATTGTTATTATTATTACAATAATTAGAGTCATATATTTCATTGCTGTGAAAAAAATTCATGTGCACAATGTCAGTATCAGAAGTTCTTTTTTTTCTTTTAATTTGCCAAATGCTAGCAAATAGTTTTTTGGTTGATGGCTTCACAGGGGTATGTGTGTGTGTGTGTGTGTGTGTGTGTGTGTGTGTGTGTTGTGTGTGTGTGTGAGAGAGAGAGAGAGAGAGAGAAGGGAGAGAGAGGCGGGGACAGGAGGGAGGAAGGGAAGGGAAGGGAAGGGAAGGGAAGGGAAGAGAAGAGAAGAGAAGAGAAGAGAAGAGAAGAGAAGAGAAGAGAAGAGAAGAGAAGAGAAGAGAAGAGATCCACATATGTGCATGTTTTCTTTATTTGATAAAGTCAAGTCCTGGGATCCTATGACTTCTCCAAATTCTCTTTCACTTACTTGCATTCCACTATGCTGTATTTTATATACTAACTCTAATCTTCTGCAAAACCTGATCCTTGGAATCCTATGGCTGATAAAGTTTGATTATAGAAGAAATGTTCCCAAGTAAGTGAATCAGTTATAGAACTTCAAATGTTTATGGTAGCAAAGAAGAGTCATATGATTCTACCTGCCATGGGAAACTGATTAGTGCATGCACGACTTCATAAAAAACAAATGAACAAACAATAACGCTTGGAAATTTGACCTTTAAACCAAAAGGTCCAAGTAAAAATGTGCAAGCTGTTTAACAGTCTGGAATCCAAAGCGGGAAGATTATTCAACTGAATGTATTTCAGAAAAATTAAACTGGTGGAATATTCCATTTGTTCAGAAAGTCTAGGAAAAATATACTGAATTTACCTGTAAAAACTAGTATAAGCAGTATCTTGATGGCTTTTGTGTATTCATTTTGGCTAGACCTGGAACTCGCCTTTTGGGAGTAAAACGACAGAGCTTTAATCCCTAGGAAAAAAAATCTCCAAATACATCATAGAAACTAGGATAATCTTTCATGAAGTCAGAAGCAAAAAAGAAAGAAAAAATAACTTCCTCTACCATTAAAAATAACCACAACAGCAACTCCAATCCTCATTCTTTCATTTCCCCAGGTCTGACATTCTGCAGATGACCGCCCTTATTTGTCCCTACATGTTTTCCAAAATATAAAAGTGAAATAGAGTCCCAAGGGCACTGTACTTGAAAGGTTATGAGAGTTAGAGAATTTTAACCATGCCTGCCAAATCAGCAGATGGCTTGTGATTATAATTATATGCATCAATAAAACGAATAATCTTTACAAAATTTGAATTTCTACTAAAGTAAGGGATTTAGTAAGCAGATGCAACAGAATGCATTTTCTTTAACCCTTTTGGTAGGCACTGGTATCTTTCACACACAAAAAAGATCAAGGGCTCTGTATATAGTAGGTTGTATACTCTAATTTTTGCCCTCTTTCTGGAGTACTCTATTGTCAGTCTCAATCTTTTCCTGATTTCATTTTCTTCATGAGCATATTTCATCCTCACCTCATTTTCACCCTTCAGAATGGAAATGTTAAGACTAATTCCCTACCATTGTTTGATATTTGAAAGAGGTAAATTTAAAAGAGGTAAATACCTCCATTCTCAATCATACCAAATATACCATAGAAACAAAAAAGCGAGCTGTAGACGCATCTTTCTAGCTGATGGTATTCTTTTACAAATTAGGCTTTCAATAACAAAATTGTTTTTTTGTTTTCATATTCTCTTTAATCTATGTTCCAGGAATGAAAATACTGTTTATTCTATTTACACAATTAACCATTTAATTTTGCTCTGGTTCTGCATAACATTATAAGTAATGGTAACTAAGTTTTGTCTCAGCCAAGCATGAATTCACTCATATAGAAATTGGACACACATATATATAACACATCCGAAAATGGAATTAGATAAGGTTTTAACACATTGGCCTTTAGCTGTGCTTTTTATGAGGTTCTGAAAACCTCAAAATTTAGAAAATTAAGTTAAACTGTGTAATTTTTAATTTTGGAAGAGGTTAAAAAAATGTTCCACAAAAATTTTCATATATTTTTTGTGAAATTATAATTTCCACGTTTTTTATTGAATTACCATGTATAACTGTTTATTAGAATAGTATCAATACACATTTCACTCTAGCAGACCAAAAAACATATTTAAGAATGTTTAGATAACTTGATTTAGCACAGATATCTCCAAGAACTTTATATTTACACTATACAAATCAAATGAATTTAAGTGTTCTGATCTAAAAAGTTACTACACTGTTATACTTTATTCAACTTCAATAAGTTACTAATAAAACTTTGAAAGCTTGAACATTTTTGTGAGTCAATGATATCTTCCTGTAGATACAAAATCTATGAGATCAGAAATTCTTAGCAGTAATACCCTTCCAAAGTTACATCTTAAATGTGTAAAGTCATAGCTTATCAGAATAATGATTCCTTGCAACTAAATTCTGAAGAGTTAAACCAAAAGGTAATAAATTCTTGCCTGAAAGCATATAAATTTGGCACAACACTTGGCAAAACAATACACAAATAGTTATAAAGAAATCCAGATATCTCAGAGCTCACTGGAATAAAGTTTTATCTTTTAAGATAAAATATTCAGCAACAAACTAGGCTCAAGTTTCTTTAGATAGATAATAAAATAAATAAAATATTTTCTTCATAAAGTCTAGGAAGAAAAAATATTCTTAGTTCAAAGTTTAAATGAAAAGAAATAATCTACACCAAAAACTTATTAAGTAAATCTTGAAGGGATAAAAAATAAAAATTATAAATAAAAAAATTAGGAATAAACCCCATGATCTCAGTAGTTACAGAACTTTGATATAATTACTTAAATTATAGGTGCTTAATTTTTTAATTTAAATGAAATTAAATATTTCTTCTTACCGAAAGTTTACTGGAATTCTAATATCCTCTTTTGATAACTACTAATGAAACTCTACATAAAAAGTCAACTTAATCACATATACTTAGTATACATTTAGTGTTTTTAACATGTTACCTTAGACTTGATATGAGCCCGCAGCCACATAAAATGGAATTGACACAATCCTTCAAGAAATCTCACAAAATATGTGGCTCTGAAAGTGAAAACAGAAGAAAGAATTCTGTACTGGTGGAAGCAAATGCACAGGAAGTGTGCACCATGATACTGGCATGCCCTTTACTGTCTCAAACTCTAAGGGCAAGTTCAAAAAACCAAACATACATACCAGGGGCTTTGCATACCTTATGTTATTTAATTTTCACATAAGTTGTAAAGCAAAATGTATTTCCCACTACCACTCTTGACCCCCATGGAACAGATCAGGAAACTGAGGATCAGAAAAGTTAAAGAACTTATCCAAGGTCACAGATTAAGTGAAAGACCCTGGTTTCAAACAAAAACTGGAGAAGGGACTTGTAACTTTGTGTCACTCATATGACACTTATAACAACTCCCTTATTCTCTAGGAGAGGTTTTATTGCTCTTGTTAGATGGTGGATTCTTAGGTATAGGAAAGGTCCCAATATTGCCATAGCACCTAGTACAGTCCTTTGAACCAAGCAGTTTTTTAAAAAAATTTTATTAGTTGTAGATAGACACGATGCCTTTATTTTATTTATTTATATGTGTTGCTGAGGATTCAACCCAGTGCTTCACACAGGCTAGGCGAGTGCTCTACTACTGAGCCACAACCCCAGTCCCTGAACCAAGCAGTTTTAATACTCATTTATTAAATAAATGAATTGAAATAAAAGTTCAGTAATAGGGTTTTTTTCCTATCAACACAAATTAAAGTTTTCAAATTTCTTTAAAGAAGTAATCTATATAACAATAAAACCAGGCTAATTTTCTTACACTAAACAACAACAATCCAACAGACACCTTTTAAATACAGTACTAGAAAACTAGTTTGCAAAAACCAAAAGTAATGATCTGTGCCTTCTAATCTTAATTACAACACAGTGCTATATTGTTTTGAAGAACAACAATTATGTTATTGTGAAAGTGAGTCCACTCTGTTTTATCCACAGAGGTACAACTTATAGACTTAGGTCAAGTTTGTACACCCTTTGCTATATCGGTGAGAATGGGAATAAAATATTTATAGCCATCCAAAAACTGTGTTTTCTGAAACATTCCCTTCTGCATTAACAGGATGAACATTAGCAACTATAGACAAATAAATTATAACACATGAGATTCAGATAAAAAATGTTCAGCATAAAAAGATAAACTAATATATTTATACTGCCCAAAAGAGAGAACTAGTTGCATAACTCTGCCATAAACTAAAATTGTTAGGTAGCAATTGTATTGATTTTCAGATGACTTGCTATTTCCATGACTCCTACCCCATGAAAGGCATGAGGATAGGATGACATGTTAGAAAGACCTCAAATTAGTAAAATCAAAATACATCTTCCCCAGATATATTTCACTTGAAATGAACAAGACACTATTATGCTACCTTTTTTATGAAATTTATTTCCTTCTGAAATCTATTATGAAAATAATACTTCAGAGTTTGAAATACATGTTATACACTATTCACACACAGAGTCCTAAACACATTTTATAAGTAAAATCAATGTTGGGAACACATTTGAAAGAGCGAAGTACAAAAGTACAAAAATGATAAAGAAGTATGTGAACTCTGATCACCCAGACCATATCATGAACCTATATTATGAATCTCTCATGAATATTAATGAGCTATTTATTCTGTATCAAAATATTCCATATCCTTATATAAATAAAATGTTCCACTGTAAGGAATGCAAGTTAGCAAACTGATTTCTATATAATAGAATTTTAATTCAGGAACAGATGATTATAAATGCTGTTCTAATATCAAATGACAGTGGCTTTAAAAATTAAATCTTGATGATATTATGAATACATCTACTTTAAACACCACACTTAGGATAACAATACTTTTTTAATGTTTTCAACGAGATTGTCAAGAATTTATTAAACCGCTGACAATTCACTTAACTGACAGTTTTTAGAATAAAATATTTAATTTACCTGAATGTCTTGTAACAAAATCATCCTCTCTTGAACTAAACATCCTCTGAATACACACATCTAAGGCAGACAGACATTTCAGCAAGGCAAATAAGACTTTCTGGCAACTTCCTGCTGCCATATTTCTCTAAAAGATTCCTGCAATGTTACACTTCAGTACTGCAAATGCATTTTTTCCAAGGGAAACAGCCAATGCTGCTTCAGTGTCAGATAGCTTTGATTTTTCCCCAAGTACAGCAAGCAAATAACCACTAATCCTATTCAATATTACAGACTCACAGCAATGATTTTATTTCCAGATTTGAGAGGACAGAAATATACGAGGAAATGAGGAGCTTTTATTTTCTTGTTTTGTGGTGTTTGATTGATTGATTTTAAAGATACTGATCAAGGAAATAGATGTCCCATATATGATATTAAATATATATTAGAGGTTGGGACGATTTTATATCATCAAGGATGAACTTCACTGTGTACATTCATGCCCCACATTTCTACTATCTTTCACAAGCAGTAGGACAAACTAAAATTAAAGTTGCCTCATGCATTTGAAAGTTTTCAAACCTGAACCCACACTTGATGGTAGTTATTTGTGAAGCATTCTTTCTCCCACACATAGCCTACCTCTCAAATTCATGTTCTCTTGCCTTTTGGGTACACTTGACTTTTGAAATTTATAAACTTTTGTGAAATAGCAAAGCAAAACAACAATATCAACAGAATATGAACACGGATCACTGAAGCAGTATTTTCCAAAAGTGATAGCAAAATCCCTTCATCCTGACCTACTTGTCGAGAAGGGGACTTTCGGCCCCACGGTTAGGCTAAGATTTGTTCTACTTTCTCCCTAGGGCTTAATTGCCAGACTGACTTACCGGTGCCTCCTAGCCTTTGTTCTGCCTCTCACGCTGACATCAGGGAAGCAGTGATGTAGAATAAAGCAGGGTGGGCTAGGTTAGTCCAGTGTTTGTGTCGTTGTGTGGTGTGCAGGGACACTCTGTGATACTCTAGTGAGCTGTAAGCTTTTTTTGTAGGCTTTGTGTCATTTACTTAACGACCAATCTCATTAGCTGCCAGGGTACAATGGGCTGATGCATTTTCTATGTACATACTCCACACAGTGACCCTCAAGGTTGCCGAAGGTCTATTTAATCAGTCAAATGCTGAATATATTTGCAGTAAATCACTAAAAAAATAAAAAAAAATTAAAAAAATATGGGACTGCCGAGGTATCTTACAGGCTTAATATTTACTCCTGGTTATTCACAGGTAATAAAATGCAAGCATATTTAGCCAAAACAAGGGTACAGCCGGTGGAGAGAAATTGTCTACTTTACACTGATGACCTTAATTTTAGGAAACTTTCAGAATCAAAGGTATTTCCTCTTAACTAGGGATCCAAAAATGGTCAAAATTTAATTTCTGGTTTAGTTTAATCATATTAAGCACAGTAGGAAAAAAAAAAAAAAAAGCATCGCTTTCCTGAACAGTTTCCCCTTGCTCCTAACTCACCCCCACCTCAGTGCTACCCCCTGCCCAAGCAGTATCAGAACTGGCAAAGTTACATTTCTGCCCCCTTTGAGTTCCAAGGTAAAAACCCTTTTAACTCCTATGAAAAATGAAATGCTGAGAGCACTATGAATGACGACAGCTGTCCATAAGTATCAGGGAGAGTTCTATTGTCCAGCTTGTCCCTGGGTAAAATGAATACTTTACAGCAGAGGCTGTTCAGCTTGGCTAAAGAGTGTGGGGAGAAGGGGAGGAGGTCACTGGAGATTTCGCACACTAATTTAATCTGGGAAAAGGACAGGCTCTGCATCTCCCTTGAACAGACTGGCAGCAATCTGGGCCCCCACAGAACTATCTCCTTTTGCCTGTGCTCTATTTATTCCTTATCTCTGTTTACCAACCGCTAGGTCCCTTTCATTCACACCACGAGGCCGTTTTCCTACTATCAGTCAGCAGCTGACACTGTGGAAGAGCCTCAAAGGCAAAAAAAAAAAAAAAAAAAAAAGAAAGGAAAAAAAGATCAAAACTAAACCAAAGCTGTCTAAACAATGCAACAGTACAAGTAAATGCATAAACCCTGATTCTTAACCCAACCCACAGGGTGCAAACAGAACCTTTATAGTAAATCCAACAAACCCACCACGGTGAGCTGTGGGCCACAGAAAAAGAAAAGTCAAAACACCATTCATGAAATCACCATCCAAAAAGAATGGTTAAAATGTACACATGCTACTGAAGCAGCTTTGCTCTCAGGGATTATTCTTATCTCTATCACAGATCAATTAACTGGCAACCAGGAAACATTTACCTTGCCAGAAATGATGAGCTATACATTTCTAAAGGAAGCCTCACTCCAATTAAAATGCTAGCAGTTAAAAAATTTCAGTGACATGATTACAAGTTAAAGGGAATACAACGACATCAACTTTCTAATACTTCATCACATTGATTGAACGTAAGAGATTCAAGAAACTTGGCTTCCAACCTCCACTATATTTTATATAAAGACACTAAAAAGCCCTGTACAATCCAGCCAATTCAATCTTTTTTCCATGTCTTATGAATTGTACCTTCTTATGTCAAAATGATTATAGCAGGGGTATTGGGAAAAGATTACTTCAGGTACAACTTTTTAATCATCTGAAGCACTCTGCAGGGTGTGACTGAAAATAGAGACTGGGCAAAGACTGTAACCAGGATTATTTGAACCTTATAACCTTTGAGTAAGTATAAATTTTGAACCTAAGATAATGATTCATTTGTACTAATGCTAATTACTAAATAAATTTGAAGATTCCACAAATAGGAGAGGATATCTACTTAATACAAATGTCACTGAAGTGAATATTTCATATATATACATACATATGCATGCACATGTACATATTTTAAGCACAGATACACAAACTGCCTCCCATGTATACATATGCTAAATGAGAATGTGTATAATTTCTAATGCCTAGAAATTAGTTCCCTAGGTTAAAACTGAGACTTTAAATTTCCCTGAGTTTTTTAATCATTTAAATGATTGAAAATGATTGGTTATTGTCATAAAAATCAGCACCGTATTGACTCAATCACTAAGACCTTTACCAAAAAAGGCAAGACAATGTAGCTCATTATCTGGGATGATCAATTGGACCAGATTTCAGTTTGTGTTTTCACCTATATGCATTATGAGCAATGAAGTCTTTACTACTTGGATCCTTTTTTCCAAATGAATTAATGAATTAAATTTATCCTTTCACCAGCTGCTAGGCAGCAGATGGAACCATTTCTGAAGCCTTGTTGAATTCAATCCATAAAACTCATTTCCTAGGATTAGCAGTCCAAAGTTTCTTTTAATGTTTATATACCGCTTGGGATTTTGAATTTCATGATGTTAAACTTTCAATTTAACTATTCTTTTTGCATTTCATATCAAACAATTATGATCTTTTGGATTTCTATAGCAGACATGGCAGGTCATGTAAGGACAAGAATTAATTTCAAGAGCAATAAAGTCAGGCAAGTTACATTTTTTTGATATGTTTGTTCACATTGCTCTACTACCATAGAGACCATTTGCACTGTGCTTTTATATTAATGTCAACCTAAAGAGTTATGTATTTGACAGCTATGAATTTTGTTTATTTTCACGTAAATAGTTTAAAGCTGCAACCAGGAATTCCCATTAATATGAAAGTTTAAAGTTTTGCTGGGTTTTGCAATTTAATTCTAAGAGTAAGATTATTACATTATCTATAAATAACTGCTGTATCTTCCAGGTTAATTTATCTAATAAGAATTTAATCTTGACCTTTAAAAATGTGATAAAACCAATTACACATAGTATGTAGATATGTGTTTTATTACAGCTAACTTTTAAGGAGCAGACTACCATGGACAGCTCCAAACATTTGTATTCTTTTCTAGGTCACTTGCAGTTTAATGTAAGAGGAACCACAAAACTTTAAAATCTTCCTGGTTCATGTTGTAGCAGAATAGCAACAGCCGCTCTTGAAAAAAAAAAAAGTCTCCTTTAAACCTAACTAAATGAGAATCTCATAAAAAGTTCTAGTGTACTTTGAAATGTTTAAAATACAGCTATCCCTACTCTCTAAGGTACAGTTATCCAAATTTAAAATATAAAAGCTTTTAAGCTTAAAATGATGCTCTTGCTGTAACATAAATATGACTAAAAAATAGTGAATCACTCTTATGTGCAATAGTGATTTCCGCTAATTTGGCACAAGAAATCTATATTAATCTAATATTGTAGTAAGCCAAGAAGGCCACATAATAATCATCACTGAGTAATTGAACATTTGAAAGAAGGAGAAAAGAGAACATTGATAATCTTAGGTTACAAGCATAAAAGTAGAATTCTATGTGAATGATGTTTGCAAGAAAATTTTAAAAGTTAGGGAGAGCCTAATTTCACTCCCGCTTTAGATTCTTAATATAATGATTCCCACATTATCTCTTTATATTAAAGACTTGTTCATTATTTTTCTTTTTAACTTACCAGATTTTGTAGTGCTAATTGTTGTATAAAATGACTTGATGTAACTATTTGTGACAATAAACCACTTTTCTTTAAAAAAATCATGATTAGTTACATGACATACTTTGCCTATTAACTACTTTATGCTTTGATATATAAAAGAGATCACTATACCCTTTAGAAAACTTTGATTATTCCCACATATATTATCACAAGCATCTTTAATAAGTGCTTTGTTAAGACAAAAGGAATATAAGGCAAAATACTATTTAATCAAGGTATTTAAACTTTTTCTGTGTCCCTAAAGTAATATTTTTTCCCAAAGGGATATTTCTTTGAAATCATACTTCTGCAAAATTTTGTCAAGGTTAGTATTAAGTCTTTCTCATTCTTCAGCCATTTTTAATATTATTCTTTAACTTTCTGAGAGTCTTCTGACATCTACATCTATCAAAAATGAACTGTATCATCTTTTAAGGAGACTGCTATTATTCAATGCTCTAAATATTTAAATACAAGATTATGTATACCATACTCATCAATTTCCGTTTTAGGGGGACTTCCCACAAAGTCTTTCCAGAATTTCAACTTTTCAAAAAAAACCAGGAAACCTCTTTTTCATAGTAGCTGTTTATGTAAAATTTTATTAAACCTCCTATCCCCCAATTCTCCCCGCAAAGATCTCAATTCCAGAGATGTCAGACTTGGGATCTCAGTGTTAAATTTTGTGATCTCAGAAATTAGTTTTACTTTACTTTTTTGCAGAGAAAAAAGTGTACAAAGTCTCATATCAAATACACTCTGTTGCAAATTCACACATTTCAAAAATGTATATCAACAAAAGCATTACTGATGCAGTATAAATGCAATTGCACCATGACATTTTATTCTGAAATCCTCTCAAAACAGATACAATAACCTTTTTTTTTTCATAGAGAGGGAGGGAGAGAAAGAGAGAGAGAGAGAGAGAGAGAGAGAGAGAGAGAGAGAGAGAGAGAGAGAGAGGAGAGAGAGAGAGAATAACACTTAAAATAATGTCAAGTACACAACACTGCAGAGACCAAACACAGAAGTTCAAAATAAACATCAGAGAAACCACAGACATACTTCTGAACTTCAACCTTTGGTAACAATCCACCCCATCCCACCCACTCCAGAAACAAAAGTAACTGTTAGGACTCAAGCCATGAAAACTTGCCCGCAGTCTGAGTGACTTAAACACCGGCATGAACAGTATGCAGTTCAAAAGTTTTAAACTTACTTTTTTGTGTGTTTCCAAAACTTATATTTCTCTCCTCCCTTGTGTGCTGGAAGGAAACACTAAAGCTCTTTCTTTGAAAGGTAGTTCCCATGATATGACATCCAGTGCCTTTGACTGCTTAGAGATAAGCACCTGCGTGTAGCCCTCCTTACGTCACACCTCCCTATTCAGACCTTCTCAATATGATTCACATTTGCACATCAACAGCCTCATGCGCATACACAGATTTTTTTCGGCTCTGGGCCCAAAACTTTCACTTTAATTTTCATCACATGATTGCTGTGGCATATGTCCTTCCAAACCGCCCATATATCAGTCATCATGCAAATGAGATGGAATATCACTCCTCTGCAGCAGATGGCCAGGGATGATAACAATGGCTCAACAGAGGAGATTCAATGTCCCTGACTTTATCGCCACGGCAACAACAACCTAAAATATATGTAATGGAAGTGGTGCTTATTAATTTTGCAGGCTCGAGTGTTCTGATTTTGTGAGTGAATGGGCTGAGTTAAAAAGGGGGCTGTGTCCTCCTGCCTCTAGAAGACTATCTATAAAAGCCAGGGACCTGGAAATTATTTTCAGTGACTAAGAAGGCAACAGCCTAGCAATTATTTGAGTAATTAGGTGTAATTCCTCCCTGTAGGCCTTGTACCCTCCTGTGCTTGCTTCACAGAAGCTCACGAATTAGACAGGCACAGATACTGAAAAGAAAAGTGCCTCAAGATACAGCGGGAGAGCTTGCAGGAGTCCTGTCACTTGGCCTCCACCAGGCTTGGTAAACACAAGCCCCAAGCTATAAGTAAATAGAGGCCCCACTTCACAAACACAGACCAATTAAAATGACAAAGGCAACCACACTTCGGGGTGGAGCTTCAGAAAGCTTTATTCTGCACTGGGCTCCATGTGAGTTGCACACAGAATGGGCTCTCAGTTCAGGGCACCTAGTGCTGTTTCTATCACTAGCTGTCGCGATTGGACAGGAGCACACACATCTCTCTGCAGGTTGTTCCATTCTCACTGAGGATTTTTTTCCACGGAATCTTTTATCTCTGACTCCAAGAGGATATTATTAGGATATAATACTCCCAATAATATTTTTTTAATTAAAAAATGGAAAAAACAACCAATCTTTCAAAATTTGCAACAAACCCTTTTATGTTTTAAATAACTAGCCCACTGCAAGGACCAGTGGGAGCTTTTATGAAACGTTGCAAGGATGAAAAATAGAGTGAAAAATCTTGTCTCCAAATATTTTCCTGGAAACTCCTTTGAAAACCCTCCTTTGCATCATTTTCTTAACCAATTAAAAATCTTTCTTTTCCCTGTAGGGCTGAATCACATATTAACATTATTTGAAGTTTGAATCTACTTATTTTTCATAGCTTTTAAGAAAAGCCATTATAGAAGTATCATCTTATAAGCCCAAACTAGATTCTAGGTCTATAATGGGAAAAAAGTAGACATTCATAAGAACTTATTGCCTAAAAAAGAATAATTGTAAAAAAAAAAAAAAGAAGAAAGTAAAAGGAATTAGACACTTTTTCCTTCTCATATCTTTCAAGCATTCAACAAACCTCAGACCCAGTGCTAGGCTCTCTGTACAGATGAGGAGATGAGGAACATAAAAGATCTGAGTCTTCTCTTCCGGAGAGATCTACGTAAATGTTTCAGTCTCCTTCATCCCCTCCCCTGTTGTTCTCAATGTGTTGGTTTTTTGAGAGGTGCCCTCACATAGCATGAACATAGGGATAGGAATTCCCTATCCTGGGATGATGATGTTCTCCAGGTCTACATTGATCAAAACGAACTACTTCTTGCTTAAATTGCATAGGAAATTAGATGCTTTACAACCTGACTTTAAAAATAGTTGCATTTCCCAAGTGAGGGGGTGTATGCACTGACACTCACTTTCCTTCCTAACATTTGGGTTAGTATCAATTCATCAATGTTTTGCAATAAATTTGGCACTGTAAATAATAACTTGCCTAGTGCAAAATTTCATTGTGCTATTTAAAGGTAAAACTCCAATGCAAGGACAAATCAGGAGCAGCAAATATCTAATGTGAAAATTCCCACACTAGAAATGTACAGAGAACAAACTCCACTCTATTGAATCCCTATCCCGAGTTCTCAACTAAAGCTTTAGTCAGCCTGTACAAGATGCTCACATTGTTGCCACAGGTGCAGTGTAGCAATAACGCAATTTCTAGCAGTCAAGTCATCTGATTAAATTCAGTAACTTTAATGCATATTATTATGACTGAAATAAACAGTATGTATTATCAGAAATTCTTAAAATGATAACTTTTTTGAGATGTAAATAACATATCATACTATTTATCTATTTAAAGTGTACAATTTAATAATTTCTAGTATATTTGTAGAGTTGTACAACTCTCACTAAAAGTTTTTATCATCCTCTACTATTTATTCCCCATCCACCACACTCCCACTTCCTAATTCCTTCCCTCAGGCCCAGGCAAACAATGATCTACTTTCTATCTCTGTGAATTTACCTATCTGGGATTTTATAATAATAAAATAGTACAATATGTTGTTGATTATTACTGTCCAGTTTCATTTACTATAGTATTTTTAAGGTTCATTCATATCGTAGCATGTAAAACAGTATTTCATTTCATTTTATTACTGATTAGTATTTTATTGTATATGACTATATCCCATTTTATTTATCCACTTTCAGTTGATGGACATTTGTGAATAATGCTGCTATATATATCCATATACAAATATTTTGTGAACATGTTTTTATTTATCTAAAGTATATACCTAGGAATAAAATTGCTGGATCACTTGGTAATCATCATGTTTACCTGTTTGAGAAACTTCCAAAAAATTTTTAAAAGTTTCTCCACAATTTACATTACCACCAGCAGTGTATGAGAATTCCAATGTCTCCACCAACACTTGTTACTGTCTGTCCCTATTATTAGAGACATTTTTGTATGGAGTGCTATCTCAGTGTGGTTTTCACTAGCATTTCCCTAATGAGAAATGATACTGAGCATCTCTGATGTGCTTATAGTCAAATATCTGTCTTCAGATTTTTTCCCCATCTTCAAATTGAATTATTTTCTTTGTATTATTGGATTGTAGGAGTTCATTTTCTTTGGGGGAGGGTACTGGAATTGAATCAGGGGTGCTTTATCACTGAACATGGACAGTCCTCTTAATTTTATTTTTAGGGTTTTTTTTGTTTTTTTTGTTTGTTTGTTTGTTTTTACTTTGAGATAGGGTCTTGCCAAGTTGTTGAAGCAGGCCTTGAACTTGTGATTCTCCTGCCTCAGTCTCCCAAATCACTGAGATTATAGGCATGTATCATAAGCCAGTGGAGTTCTTTATTCATGTATCCTAGATATAAGTTTCTTATTGGATATAGAACTTGGAAAATGTTTCTCCCATTGCACAAGTTGTCTTTTCACTTCCTTGATTTGTCCTTTAAAACACAAAAGGTTTTAATTTTAATGGAACACAATTTATCTTTTTTTGTTGTTGTTGTCATTGTTACTTGTGCTTTGGTGTCATATTTGAGAAACTATTATTAAATTCATGGTTACAAAGATTACATCAACATTTTCTTCTAAGAGTTTTGTGATTTTGGTTTTACAGTTATGTAAAACTTGATTTACGTTAAATTAATTTTGAATATGGTGTGAGGTAGGGCACCATTTGTTGAAAAGAGTACTCTTTCCCACTGAATTGTTTTGGCATGCTTATAGAAAATCAGTTGTTCATTGAGATGGGATTTACTTCTAGACTTTCAATTCTGTTCCACTGACCTATATGTCCACCTATATGCCAATACCACACTATCTTGATTGCTGTGACTTTGTGGCAAATTTTAGAATTAAGAAGTATGAGTTCTCCAACATTTTTCTTCTTTGTCAAGATGGTTTTGGCTATTATGATTCCCTTGAATTTTCATATGAATTTTAGGATCAATTTGTTAAATTTGTAAAGAAACCTTGTGGCATTTTGATGGAGAATGCACTGAATCTGTACATCATTAGGTTAGGGTTATAGATTGGATATGAGGTCTCCTGTGTTAATGTGGGTGTATTCAGAGGTAAAATGATTGAATTGTGAGAGTTGTAAACTACTCAGTCCATCCTAATTTGAATGGACTACTTGGGTGGTAGCTGAAGGCATGTGGGGTGTGACTGGAGGAAGGGGGTCTCTAAGGGCATGCCCTGGAAGGGTTCATCTTTCCTATGACCCCTTCTGTTTCCTGACTGCCTTGAGCTTAGTAGCTTTGTCTGCTGCTCCCTTCTGCCATGATGTTCCACCTCACCTTGGGTCCAGAGCAATGGAATTGGCCAACCATGGACTGAAACCTCTGAAACTGTGAGCCCCAAATAAACTTTTCCTCCTCTAAGTTGTTTCTGTCAGATATTTTGGTTATAGCAACAAAAAGCTAACATAGTTTTTGCATTGCCATACTAACAATTTTATAACTATTAATTCATTAACATGTTTTCCCCTTTATTTAAAATTCTTTAATTCCTTTCAACATTTTACAGTGTTCAAAGTATAAGTTTAACATTTCTCTTGTGAAATTTCAAAAGTATTTTATTTTTGAAGCTATTAAAAATAAAATCTGTGTTTCATTTGCTCACTGCTGTTGTACAGAAATACAATTGATTTCTATATGTTGATTTTGTAAACTGTTCCTTTGCGGAATCTGTTTCTTAGGTCTTGATAGCATTATGGGTGGATTTTTTGGGATTTATAAATATGAACCTATATCAAGGATTATGTCATCTGCAAATGGAGATAGTTTTACCATTTCCAGGTGACCTTCATTTCATTGTCTTATCTAACTGCCCTGGGTAAAACAGAAGTGGCAAGAGAAGACATTTTATTCCAGATTTTAGAGGGAAAGAATTCAGTCTCTCACTATAAGTATGTTGTCAGCTAATTTGGAAATTCTGAAACTTCAGTGTAAAAGCATTTTTAACTTGAAAGCTAATTGCGGCCTGGCACAATAACTTGCCCTATGTTGGTATAACCTTTAGGGATACCATAAAGAAATCCTCTACTCTTTAAATTTTTATAAGTAGCTGGTATGGTTTTTGTTCTGGTGTTAGCCAGACTTTATTCCTAAAGGGATAGCTTTATCCCAAGCTGTTTCTCTATAAACTCCTGAGATATGGATAGAATGTTCTGATGCAAGGCATTCACTTTCTCTAAATTAGGCTACTTTAGTGGCTTGAAGTATACTTGAGAAAATCAGTGCAGCCTGTCAGAACTAAATGGTAAAGTTTTCTTTTGAATATTTCAAGTTCTGACAATGCAGGTCAGCTGGACCCCAAGTCAAGTGATGCTGCAGAGATCAAACTACTGGTTCAATTTCTGGGTCTTCCATTTTCACACCAACATATATGAGCATGCTCTGTCAGAAACATGTTTAGACAGCACACCTAAATTCCACCTACATCTCGAGGTTAAGCCAAACAAATTCAAGGCACAAGGATATTGCCTATTCAGTTGACATTTTCCACATTTAATCTCTATATGAACTCTGCATATAAAATACTGCAAATTTTACTTAAATATGTATATCATAACAGATTACTAAAAACTGCCATCAAACTCATAAGGACAGTCCATTGAATTTTTCAGTTAATATTTTTTCTTTTGTCCTTTGTAATTTTTATAAGGAATTGATACCAGTGATGAATGGTTGCTAATGTTGTCTCTTCCAAATTTTTACGAAACTCTTATCATTCAACAAAGGGAAGTTTTCTTCAACTTAATCAAATCAGTAAGAAATGTTAAATATCTTCCTTTTATCAGGTGATTATTTTCATTAAGAACCACATGAGGTCAGGTGTGGGGGTGCACGCCTATAATCCAGAGGCTCTGAAAGCTGAGGCAGGAGGATTGTGAATTTAAAGCCAGCCTCAGCCCTTATCAACCCTAAGCAACTCAGCAAGACCCTGTCTCTAAATAAAAAATAAAGAGGATATGGGAACGCGATTCAGTGGTTAAGTGTCCCTAGGTTCAATTTCAGGTGCCAAAAAAAAAAAAAAAAAAAATGTGAACACTAAAATAAAGATTATATTATAGTAAGGAGTAAAATATTTGCCAAGAAGCCTGGGGTATCTATATTAATTTCTGTGCATTCATACTTATAACTATACTTACATCTATGTCTACATCTATACTTGTCTCTAGATCTATTGTATCTATACTTATATCTATATCTATATGTCTATATGTCTATCTTTTCAATATGGCCTTGATGTCACTTGGGTGGAGAGTTTACTCCTCAATGAACAGCTGAATTACATATAGTACATGCATTGTTGACATCTGTTCAGTCACGCTACCTGCCTTGTTCTCATTTACCATGCAAAGCATGGAATCACCAGCTACATAAAATCTGGATTAAGATCCCTTTACACACTTCAAGGTATGGTGAAATGGAGGTTTTGGATTAGGAATGACAGGTGATTAGAAAGGGTCACCAGGTAATGTGATCATCTGCTTCATCCCTTAGTACTCTTGATCCTGCTGGATCACATTTCCACAGCTGAAAACCCAGCTCTGGCCATATACTGAGAATGTGTAAAAAGTCATTCTAGCTGCAGAGGTCCTTAATGTATAATTTCTCTGCATGTGCCCTCTACACACACACACACACACACACACACACACACACACATATACACACACGGGGGGGAGAGAGAGAGAGAGCTATTTACTCTAGTTAGATCTATTAAACTAGGTTTATTCCTACTTTCATAGAGAAGTAAGTAAGACCTATTAGGACTCCACTCAGGAAAAAACTCATTTTCTGGACAATAATTTGAGTTCCAGGTGGACTTCTAGCTGTGATTTGACATAGTAAGCCATCAGTGTCTCAAACAAAGAATTCTCTGCAGCTTCAACAATTAGTTTTGTTAAACCTGTTTGAAAGAAATGTCTCTGTGATGGAATTGTTAGCATTTAAAACAACAAAAAGAAAAGAGCAAAAGAGGAAGACTGGTTTCAAAATGACTGGAGCAAAACAAGCCTGTTGGCCACCATGAATGTTCTGGGATTGGAGGTGAGGATGATATGGTGCTCCGCATGTTCAGTCACTGCCCCTGACTTTTAAAGAGGTGAGAAAACAAAACACATCTAAATAAATCATTCACAGAGACTTTAAAAATGGGCAACATGTTTGCAGAGATCACACAATATTTTTCTTACACTTTGCTGAACAGACAACATGACCAGAGGCTATTTTGGACCAACTCCCAGGAAATAGGCAAAAATGACAAACGATGTGATTTGGGGGGTTGTCTCGGATTTGGTGAGTCTCCTGTCACTCAGTATTCATCTCCGATCTGCACTACAGTCAAGGGCCCTCTACAATGTGGAAAAGTCCAATTCATTGAAGAGGTTGCTCAGTCATTTTGATGGTCTAGGATTCAGGATGCTTTATTTCAGTCTCATTGTTTGTTCTATGATTAGTTAACCCCAAAACCTAAACTTCCTCAAGCTTAGCAGGAAGTTCAGATTTTAAAGTTCTCATCCTATTGTGTCACTGGCTAGTCACCTTGCTGAGAATTACTTCATATGTTTCCTACATGGTCTATAAAACATACTCATAGCACGTGCAGGACCCCATGATCAAACAAAGCCTCTACCATTCCCAAGCTTGCTATATCCCTTTACAAATCCCTTTAACTGTGTCTTTCCAATCCTGTTTCCAAGATCTTGTTCCAAGTTCTCAATTTCCATTATCTGGTATCTTAATATAACTCTAGGATCTGATCTCTCTGAAGCACAGGGGGGTAAAAAGTGCTTCCTTCCAGGATATCCTTTTTCCAGCCCCCAGTACTTCTCTTTATAAAGTCAATCTAAATCCCAGCTACTCAGGAGGCTAAGGCAAAAGGCTAAGAGGCCACTTCAAGACTGGCCTGGGCAACATAATGATACTCTGTACCAAACCCAAAACAAAACAAAAACTATTTCAACTACAAAACAATCTAGCCATGTCCATCCTTATGGATTTCTTTTACTTCCTGGACAAACAGCCAGACTCTGCTTCCCACCCTCTTGTGAGGTTAGGTGTGGTTATGTGCCAACACTAGGCAGCAGTATGATGCATCTGTCACTTCTGGTCTGGCCCATAGGAACTTCCCAAACCAATCCCCAAGCTTTGTTTCTTCTGCCAACTGCACAGAGATGGCCTCCAAAGTCAGATGTTGAAGATGGTAGAGTCCCATGAGTCTGAGCCCTGAATGACTGTGTGGACCAAGCACCCCACTTCCCTCTCAAAATAAAATAAATTTTAGGACATTTAAATGATCAAACATTAAACTACAGAGTCACTGTACATTTTTGTGCTGATTTCTTATAAAGCTAAATTTTTCCTATTAAATGTAACTTCTACCTAAAAAGTCTGTGTTATATGTAGATTAAATCTCAATTTCCTCGTGGTATTTAGTCTTTCTCAATTTTTGTCTTAGCCTTACCTGATAATTTCTACACACTGAATAGATAACTTTTCACCATTTACTCTAGGTATCATGATCTTTGTGCCTCAGAATGCCTTTATTTCATCTCTAGACGTCACTGGAGAGGCATCAAATGTGTCTGTTTGTCAGAGCATTCCTTTCAAAAGCAGTCAACACCTTTCCTACTGCTCTACACAGCCTAATACGATAGTTTTATTCTTCTCCACATCTATAGAGCTATGTCATTGAGGTGGTGTCTCAATGCTTCTTTGAAAGGCTTATTCCGTCTTCTTAGTTTTTAGTTGCCCCACTTTGGGACTGTCACAACTTGCAGTTTAAACACTGTGCTGGAGTCATGTGTTCTCTAATATGCAGAAGCTAGAGAAAAGAAAGAAAAGGGACCTTGTGAAAATATGAGTGAGACCATAGAGGAGAGAAAGCAGGCAGGGGGAGAGAGAAGGGAGGTGAAGGGGATGTACAGGGAAATAAAATAGACCAATTTATGCTATGTGCATGTATGAATATATCACAATGTATATCATAATATATAATAACATACTATTATACATATTACAATATATAATATACTATTAATATGCTGTTACTACGCTATAATAATATACTATTTATATAATTACAATGCACCCATAAAAAAGTTTCTTTTAAAGTTATCTAGAACCAAATGGCAAGTTTGGTTCACAAAAGCTTTATTCACAAGTTTTGCCATGTAGAGACCTAGAAATTCCACTCAATAAAAATATTGTCTATAAAACAAAAAAAAATAAAATAAATATTGTGCTGGTTGCCATTTCCTCCACACAACCAGAGTAGGAACTCATAAGTGATGAGTATACTATATACAATTTGGATAGAACAGATTCTTTTATTACATATAGACAGAAGTGTGGTTGTTCTGGTGCTCCCCCATCTAGACTATGTCCCAAGTAGATATACAGGTAGCTCAAAATAACTTCTGACTTTCCAGGGAAACAAGCTAAATCAAACAATCTAAATTTATAATGGATTTTTTCTCCCATAAATCCACTGGAGTTGAATATCATAAGTCAAAAATGCATTTAATATACTCAGGTACCCAACACCATAACTTAGCAACACAGTACACTGTAGTGGATCAGTGGTTTCTCTCGTGATCATGTGACTGATTGGGAGCTGCAGCTCCCTGCTGCTGCCCAGCACTGAGAGAGAGGATTGGATCCTATAGCACTAGCCCTGGAAAAGACTGAAATTCAAAGTACAGTTTCTACTGAATGTGTGTAGTTTTCACACCATTGTGGAATTGAGAAATTATAATTCAAAACATCCTAAGTCACAAACCATCTATAACCATAAAATGTTAAAGTAGATTCATAAACCATTGACATTGCAAGCAGATTCCAAAATTACCTAAGGCAAATACTCACCAGACCTGAATTTCACAGAACATCTTTGACAGGGAGGTGCTCCAGTGATTGTGAAAAGAATTAATTCTGTCTTTGCAGAGCTCATAGCACCAAGTTTTGTTCCTCATATTTAACTATTATTATGATGAGTAAACTTGGTTTTAACATTTTTCTGTGCATATGAAATCCTTCTAATTTCAGATAATACTGTGTAGATTCTTATAAGTAAAATCATTATACTTTTCTACACTCTTTAAAACAGTGATGCTTCCTAACTGAGTTTATGTCCAAGTATTTTGGGTAGGGATGTCCTATTTTTTGAATATTAGAAAACAAGATAGTAAGGAAATTGATAGTCCTGAGGCATTTATAAACAATATATCTCCACAATGTCTTCATCGGTGGAGAAGGGAACATTCATCAAAATGATCATTCTCATTAGGTCTATAATGTCAAAAGTTCAAAATTTTAATATCCACTGATCCAAAAAGAACAAATTAAATATATTACTTACTGAATTTCCAGTGGTAAATTATTTTTAATCATTTTTGAACATTTTTATCTGACTTGATTTTCAGAGAAGTTTTAAATTCACAATGAAATTTGGAGGAAGGTACAGAGCTTTCCCACACACCTTTGTCCCTGCACATGCATAACCTTCCCAATTATTAACAGCCCCCATGAGAATGGTAGCTTGTTTACACCCACTGAACTTCTCTGTAGACATCACTATCACCTGAGGTTGACAGATTACATTGGGGTTCAATCCTGGGGTTAAACATTCTATTAATGTGGACAAATGTATAATGGCATGTACACATCATTAAGTGTCAAACAGTGGTTTCACTGCCCTAAAAGTCCTCTATGTTCTACATACTCATCCCTACTCCCTGCTACTTCTGACATCCACTGATCTTTTTACTGTCTTCATAGTTTTGCCTTTTCCACAATGCCACATAGTTGGAATCATATAGTTATATATGATATAGACTTTTCAGATTGGTTTCTTTCACTTAGTAATATTCATTGAAGTTTCCTCCATGTCTTCTTGTGGGTAGTTAGCTCATTTCTTTTTAGTACTGAATAATATTCCAATGTCTGGGTGTACCACTGTTCATTTATCCATTCACATACTAGAGAACGTTTTGGCTGCTTCCAAGTTTTAGCCACTAAGAATATATGCACCATAAGCATCCATGTGCAGGTTGTGGACATAAAGTTTTCAGATCCTTTGGATAAATTTTAAGGAGTGTGACTGATGGATCAAATGATAAGAATATGTTTAATTTTGAATGAAAACGTCAAACTGTGTTCCAGAGTGGTTCTATTGTCTTATGCTGACACCAAGAATGAATGAGAATTCCTATGGCCAGACATCCTCTCCAGCATTTGGTGTTAGTGTTGTGAATATTTCAATTATTTTAATTGCTAAATTTTTGATTGCTTATAAATATCTAAGTTTCAGTAAAATCCATGAAGTTAAGTCACTAGATTTAAATATGTGTATGTATATATCTAGTTTATGTTTCATTTCATTTGCTATCATCTTGTCATCAAAGTAATAGTATAAATTAGGATCCAAGATGGCAGACTAGAAGGTGACTGCATCTCCTGTCGCTCCAGAACCCAGGATTCAAGAAGGGGAAGAATTGAGAGACTCGGACTAAAATAGAGCCACAGGGTGAGTCTCCCCCACTGGGTGAAGCTCGGCCCGGGCGGCAGGCCCGGATAGGGGCAGCTTCTGAGAGCAGGGCAGGGCAGCTAAAGTCTTCCCCAGGTAGCCTTGTTCCCTCTGGTAGTGGGCTCCTCCCACACGGCCAGCTTCTTGGAGCAGGCACCCCAATGAGAGCCTTTCTGCACAGAACCAGCTCTGAGTCCCGGAGCCAGCAGTGAGCTCTGGCCTGCAGGTAGCTTTAGGGACCGGACAGGGCAGCCAGCAACTTCCCCAAGCAGCCCTGCTCCCTCCAGTGGTAGGCTCCTTTCACGGCCAGCTTCTCGGAGCAGACTGCCCAGTGAGACCCTTTCCGCACAGAGCCAGCTCCAAGTCCTAGAACCAGTAGCAGGCTAGGGGCAGCTTTCTTCGGAAGCACTGCATTATCAAGTTCCTCCAAGACTTATGGCTACTGAAGGCTGGGAGGTGATATACTGGAAATCTACAGGGACACTATAAGTCAATAGAGGAAATCTGCAATATCTCAGAGTCCCACTGACATCTGACCAATATGAGAAAACAAGTAAAGAAAATGTCCCAAACAAACCTAGATACTATATCAATAAAACCCAATGACAGCACAGCAGAAGAAATGTCAGAAAGGGAGTTCAGAATGTATGTTAATTAAAACAATCAGGGAAGCAAATGAGGAGATGAAAGAGCAAATGCAGGCATTGAAGGAGGAGATGAAGGAGCAAATGCAGGCATTAAATGATTGCACCAATCAACAGTTAAAAGTGCAAATATGGGAAGCAAGCAATCATTTCAATAAAGAGAGATAGTGAAAAAAAAAAACAAACAAACAGAAATCCTTGAAATGAAGGAAACAATAAACCAAATTAAGAACTCCATAGAAAGCATAACCAATAGGATAGAAAACCTGGAAGACACAACCTCGGATACTGAAGACAAAATATTTAATCTTGAAAGCAAAGTTGACCAAACAAAGAAGATGGTAAGAAATCATGAACAGAATCTACAAGAATTATGGGATATCATGAAAAGGCCAAATTTAAGAATTATTGGGATTGAGGAAGGCTTAGAGAAACAAACCAAAGGAATGAACAATCTATTCAATGAAATAATATCAGAAAACTTCCCAAATCTGAAGAATGACATAGAAAACCAAGTACAACAAGCTTATAGGACTCCAAATATACAAAATTACAACAGACCCACACCAAGGCACATTATTATGAAAATAACTAACATACAAAATAAAGACAGAATTTTAAAGGCCGCGAGAGAAAAGAATCAAATTACATTCAGGGGGAAACCAATAAGAATATCAGCAGATTTTTCAATCTAGACCCTAAAACTAGAAGGGCCTGGAATAACATTTACCAAGCCCTGAAAGAAAATGGATGCCAACCAAGAATCTTATACCCAGCAAAACTTACTTTCAGATTTGAAAACCAAATAAGATCCTTCCATGATAAACAAAAGCTAAAGGAATTTACAAAAAGAAAGCCGGCATTATAGAACATTCTCAGCAAAATATTCCATGAGGAAGAGATGAAAAACAATGATGCAAATCAGCAACGGGAGGAACTAGCCTAAAGGAATAGCCAAATAAAGGAGAAACCAAATCACGTCAAAAAACAAAAATGAGTCAAATGACTGGGAATACAAATCGTATCACAATAATAACCCTGAATGTTAATGGCCTGAACTCATCAATCAAAAGACATAGACCAGCAGTATTAAAAAGAAAAATCCAACAATATGCTGCCTGCAGGAGACTCATCTCATAGAAAGAGATACCCATAGACTAAAGGTGAAAGGATGGGAAAAAACATACCAAGCACATGGACACAGCAAAAAAGCTGGAGTATCCATCCTCATTTCAGATAATGTGGACTTCAAGCCAAAACTAATCAGAAGGGATGAAGAAGGACATTACATACTGCTTAAGGGAAGCATAAATCAGCAAGACATAACAATCATAAATATCTATGCCCGGAACATTGGCTCATCCATGTACGTCAAACAAATCCTTCTTAATTCCAGAAATCAAATAGACCACAACACAATAATACTAGGTGATTTTAACACACCTCTCTCACCACTGGATAGATCCTCCAAACAAAAATTGAATAAAGAAACCATAGATCTCAATAACATAATCAACAATTTAGACTTAACCGACATATATAGAATATACCATCCAACAAAGAACGAATACACTTTCTTCTCAGCAGCACATGGATCCTTCTGTAAAATAGACCATATTTTATGCCACAAAGCTACTGTTAGCAAATACAAGAAGATAGAGATACTACCTTGTATTTTATCAGATCATAATGGATTGAAATTAGAAATAAATGACAGAATAAAAAACAGAAACTTCTCCAATACCTGGAGATTAAATAATACGCTATTATATGATGAATGGATAACAGAAGACATCAGGAGGGAAATAAAAAAATTCTTAGAAGTAAACGAGAACAAAGACACATCATATCAAAATCTCTGGGACACTATGAAAGCAGTGCTTAGAGGAAGATTTATTTCATGGCGCACATTCAACAAAAGAAGTAGAAATCAACAAATAAACGACTTAACACTACAGCCCAAAGCCCTAGAAAAAGAAGAGCAACCAACACCAAAAGTAGTAGAAGACAGGAAATAGTTAAAATCAGAGCCAAAATCAATGAAATTGAAACAAAAGAAAGAATCGGAAAAATTAACAAAATAAATAGTTGATTCTTTGAAAAAATAAACAAAACTGATCAACCCTTAGCCACACTAACAAAGAGAAAGAGGGAGAAAACTCAAATTACTAAAATTTGGAATGAAGAAGGAAATATCACAACAGACACAAGTGAAATACAAAACATAATTAGAAGCTATTTTGAAAATCTATACTCCAACAAAACAGAAAACCTCAAAGACATCAACAAGTAAAAAAAAAATAGTATAAATTATTTTGGATATAAGCCTTACAAATAAATTGTATGTAAACATTACAAACTTTTGGGGCTAATAGCAATGTTTCTACTAGAAATAGCAAAAGTCCACTTAACACTTAGCAGTCCAGACACTGTACTAATTACTTGGTGTTCCTAATGTCACTTACTTATCACAAAAATACTGAGAACTGTGTGTTCAATCTTCATTGTACATATAGGAGGCTGAGGTTTGGACTGGAAAAGGAAATGTACATTCAAAGAGAGTAATCTCTTCACTATGTTGAGTCAAAAAAAAAAGTTGGGGCCTAGCTTTGGTAGTAAATCAATAGGTGACATTCAACCAGGTTTTGCCCTTAGTTTTGGATTCTATAACTAAGGCAAACAAATGGACAGTGTAAGATATAGACGAAACAAAAGCAAACAAAAAATTCAAAATCAACAATCTCAAGGATTGTTAAAGGAATTTCTAGGTTTTAAGACAAGCTAGATTCAGCTTAATTTTCTCTCCTCATCACATATTTATCACTGAAATGGACTTTAAGGAGAAGAGCAGAATAACATTCTGACTCTTAGGGGGTTCAAAGTGGGAGGTGCCCCAACTTGCACTTCTCACAGTTGCCACCTCAGGCTTAAAACACAGAGTTAGAGCAAAAACACCCGAGTCAAACACCATGAAACAAGTCCCAGCACAGTTGCATATATTCAAGTATGCACTGGTTTATCCTCCCAGAATGATCGACATTTTTCTATGGAAATGCCTTCTTACTGATGGGTCTAGTGTGGAAATCTCTGTAAATCATAACATTTCACATATTTAGGGTTGGACAAAATAGTTATGTTGACCAGTTAGAACATTTTTCTAGGACTTTTGGACTTGAACTCTGAGAAAACAAACCTTAGTTCTTCATGGTTAATAGAGATATAAATCTGAAGTTGTTGATATTGCATTTCCAGTTATACAGAAGAAATGGAGTAGAGTTGAAAACAATGAAGCTCATTGACACAAAACATAAGAGGCATAAAGGACAAAGGTCCTCGTTTTATTTTTTCCTGAAACCCAAATACTTTCTTGTCCTGCCCACAAGATGCTACTTTTGCTCTCATGGTTTGAGTGAGATTTTTACTGGCATAAACAAGAGTCCTAATGACTATACAGAATTTATTTTGTGTGTAAGAAATGGAGTAACATTCAAGTATAAGTTTCAAAAATGAGAGAACACAAATATCTTAAGAGTAGTGTATTAAGGATAAATCTAGACTGCCCAGAGTATCTGATTTTAAAAATGCTCAGAGAAGTAAGACACAGCATAGAGCAGATAAACTGGTTCAGGGGTGATGTGAGAGGATGGCTTTCAAACAAGGATGATGTGGGTGAATTATCACCTATAACTGTTCATTTTCCAGAAAACACTTTTATTGATCCCAGATCCTCCTCTGATCTCCCAGTGGAGAATGAGACAAGGTGCCTGCCATCATGGAGGAGCTTAAATTCCAAAATAAACATAAAAGCAAATAAGTAGAGATAATGACCATGCATGAAATAATGCAGTATGGGGAGATAAAGTCAACCTATCAAGAGGGGTAGCAATCTATCCCCTGTTAAAAGTGGGATTAATCATGGAAGGCATCACTAGAATACAATGGTTGAGACCTAAAAGATTAAGATGAGTCAGCAAGCAGAAGATCTGAGGAAAGAGAACTAAGTAGAGGACAAGGCAAGTACAAAGACCTAAAGAGATAAGGAACATGGCAGGTTTGAAAGAAAATAGGAGGTGCCTAGGAGGAACAGAGTGAACAAAGGGGAGAAAAGGAGTGAGGTCAGAGTCCTGGCAAAGGTCACACAATTCAGGCTATGGCAAGGTGTTTAGAATTATTTCAAGTGCAACGAGAAGTTACTGAAGGACTCTAACTAGTGGAGAGACATAATTTGACTTGTAGGTTTGGAAGATCACTCCAGCTACTGTATGGCATATAGATAAAAGGGAGATAGAGGGCAAGCAAGAAAAGAAATTAAATACTATTGAACCAATGCAGGGATCCATAAAGTAGCTTATGTTCTGAAATGGTTGCTGCAGAGAAGGAGAGACATGATCAGATTCAGGAAATAGTTTAGAAATAGAATGCACAGGATTTGTGAGATCCGAATAACTTCTTATCTGGGGCTTGAGTCACTGTAAGAAAAGGAGTTCATTTGGTGACAAAGAGAAACTAAAAGGAACAAGTCTTGGTGGGGTCAGGGAAATACAGAGTTCTCTTTGGTCAGGTTCACATTAAAACATCTGTTGGGAATAATTCTGGGCTCTAATGGAAAGTCCAATGTAGAAGACATGATATGAATATCATAGCTATGAAGGTAGTATGTAAAGTCAGAGGGATCAGGTTAAGATTGCATAGAGTAAGTATAGCCAGAGAAGACTAGAATTCCAAGGACCACAATGTAGAATTGTCTAATATTTAGGAATAAGAAAAAGAGACAAGGCAGTAGAGTAGACTGATCAGTTGATGTCACAGAAGTCAAGAGAAAGGTGTTTATTAAGAAAGGACGTGTGGTCAACTATATAAGTCCTGGTGAGTGTTAAATGAGTTAAGGACAGAAAAGGCCATTCAACTGGCAACTGGGGGTCAATAGGGACCATGTAGGAGTAGTTTTCTGAAAAGTTGGAATAGAATAGCATGGAATTAGAAGAAAATGGGATACATGGAAATAGAAACTTGTGTAGACCAATCTATGAAGACACACTACTATGACAATGAACAGACTGACAGGGACATAAGTAGTTGCAGCTGGGGTCTCCAGTGCAACAGGACGAAGGTGGAGGAGATGGCCAGGGGTGCTTTCAATGAAATGTCCTGAGGAGCTGTGATGTATATATACTTGTAAAAGAGGGGACGGTAATTACTGTAGATCCTTGAGAAAAGCAGTCTTTGTATGACAGTAAGGTCACAGGTATGACATTAAGGATAATCCCTTGGGAGGGCGGGATTAGAGGAAAAGATCACTGGAAGTGAGCAGGATGAGAAAATGAGAGATCAATGTATTGAGGGGTGAACATGTTGCCAAGGGTGGAAGGTGTTCAAGAGGAAGATCACTGCCTAGGGTTGGAATCATCCATGGATATGCTGGAATGGCAATGAGGAATAGCAAAGGGTAGTTAAGAAGATGTGACCCTCCAAGAAAACTGGAATTTTGGAAATTTGAAGAAGAAAAAATAGACTGTAAGTAGCAATGGGGAAAAAGATCCATCAATTCTCCCTTCAAACTAAGAAGCAAAGAGAGAAAATAATAAAAATAAACTTAGGGATGATAGTGTCCTTGGAAGATGGCATATTAGAAGTTCCATGTCCCCAACAGCTTTTTAATAGAGTAGGAAATTATATACATATTATTAACTAACCAAAAAGAAACATGTAGAATAATTACTATGCAGCCTGTATTTAAGATGCTTTAAACATTTTCTTTGCTGCATACAAATATTAAGCAGGTTATGCGTGTCAACATACCTCACCTGGGAATCCAGAGGTAACACATGGCTGTCAGGCTCACTGGAAAAAAGAAAAAGCATCGTCTGGCTGCCAGGCCCTGAGCTGATCTTGGATGCGCTCTCTTGGGGCTTTCCTTTACTGCTGTCTCATTCCTGCCTTTCATCCCCATATCTAATTCATCCAGGGATAGACATCTGAGATCAAAGTGAGATTCAAAGGAAATAGGGAAGGAAATTAAGTGTAATGATCATAGTTGCCCCTCTAAATATAAACTTGGCAACTCATTCTAATCTACAAGTTTCCTTTTGGGCACAATAGGAAATGCTAAGAATCTGTCACTACCTATCTGCTGATTATGACAAGACACAAATACTAAGAAAAATCAGAGAGCATTTTGGTCCAGTGTGAATGTGTGCATGTGTCTGTACATCCTAAAATGAATCCCATTCTTCTTCACTTCTAACAATTGAGTACTGACGTAGACAGCAATCAAGTGGCTTTCCTGAATCTCCTCATTCAAGTAATTCCCAAGTTTTCAAGTGCAGACAGTCCCCAACTTATGATGGTTGGCTTAATTTTTTTTGACTTAACAATGATGCGAAGAATATATACTTTCAGTAGAAATAAAACTTAGAAATTTGAATTTTGGGGGCTGGAGTTGTGGCTGAGTGGTAAAGCACTGACCTAGCACATGTGAGGCACTAGGTTCGATCCTTAGCACCACATTAAAAAATGAATAAAGTTATTAAAAAATTTGAATTTTGATCTTTTCCTAAGCTAGTGACATGTGGTATGATACACTTTTGTGATGCTGGGTGGTAGAAGCAGTTCCCAGTGAGCCATGAGATCACAAAGGGACATAGCCCATCTCTACAGTACACTCCGTTGCTATGATAAAATATTCTGTGGGTCAGGTGGGTTAAATGAATTTTTGACTTGCAACATTTTCACCTTAACATGGGTTTACAGGGACCTAACCCTACTGAAAGTCAAGAAATGTCTGTATTGTACTAAGTACTGACTACAGAGGAACAGACCAGTCCTTTTTTTTTTTATTTTTTTTTTATTTTTTTTTTTTATTTTTTTTTTTTACGGTTACATAGGGTAATGATGTTTATTATATTTTTCCCCTCCCCCCCACCCCTCCCACCCCTCTTTTCCCTCTACACAGTCCTTCTTTCCTTCATTCTTACTGTTCTCCTTAGCCTAACTCTAAACCTAACCCTAAACCTAATGCTAGCCCGTCCCACCCCCCGTTATATGTCCTCATCCGCTTATCAGCGAGATCATTCGTCCTTTAGTTTTTTGAGATTGGCTTATCTCACTTAGCATGATATTCTCCAATTTCGACCATTTGCCTACAAATGCCATAATTTTATCATTCTTCATTGCGGAGTAATATTCCATTGTATAAATATGCCACAGTTTCTTTATCCATTCATCAACTGAAGGGCATCTAGGTTGGTTCCACAATCTGGCTATGGTGAATTGAGCAGCAATGAACATTGATGTGGCTGTATCTCTGTAGTATGCTGATTTTAAGTCCTTTGGGTATAGGCCAAGGAGTGGGATAGCTGGGTCAAATGGTGTTTCCATTCCAAGCTTTCTGAGGAATCTCCACACTGCTTTCCAGAGTGGTTGCACTAATTTGCAACCCCACCAGCAATGTATGAGTGTTCCTTTTTCACCACATCCTCGCCAACACCTATTGTTGCTTGTATTCTTGATAATCACCATTCTAATTGGGGTGAGATGAAATCTTAGGGTAGTTTTGATTTGCATTTCCCTTATTACTAGGGATGTTGAACATTTTTTCATATATCTGTTGATTACTTGTACATCTTCTTCTGTGAAGTGTCTGTTCATTTCCTTAGCCCATTTGTTGATTGGATTATTTGTATTCTTGGTGTAGAGTTTTTTGAGTTCTTTATAGATTCTGGAAATTAGCGCTCTATCTGAGGTATGGTTGGCAAAGATATTCTCCCACTCTGTAGGCTCTCTCTTCACATTTCTGATAGTTTCCTTTGCTGAGAGAAAGCTTTTTAGTTTGAATCTATCCCAGTTGTTTATTCTTGCTTTTATTTCTTGTGCTATGGGAGTCCTGCTAAGGAAATCTGATCCTGAGCCAACAAGTTGAAGATTTGGACCTACTTTTTCTTCTATAAGATGCAGGGTCTCTGGTCTGATTCCGAGGTCCTTGATCCATTTTGAGTTGAGTTTTGTGTAGGGTGAGAGATAGGGGTTTAGTTTCATTCTATTGCATATAGTTTTCCAGTTTTCCCAGCACCATTTGTTGAAGAGGCTATCTTTTCTCCATTGCATATTGTTGGAACCTTTGTCTAGTATGAGAAAATTGTATTTATTTGGGTTTGTGTCCATGTCCTCTATTCTGTACCATTGATCTACCTGTCTATTTTGGTACCAATACCATGCCGTTTTTGTTACTATTGCTTTGTAGTAGAGTTGAAGATCTGGTATTGCAATACCCCCTGCTTCGCTCTTGCTACTGAGGATTGCTTTAGCTATTCTAGGTTTTTTATTCTTCCAGATGAATTTCATAATTGCTTGCTCTATTTCTGCGAGGTACATCATTGGGATTTTAATTGGAATTGCATTGAATCTGTATAGAACTTTAGGTAGTATAGCCATTTTGACGATATTAATTCTGCCTATCCAGGAACATGGGAGATCTTTCCATCTTCTAAGGTTTTCTTGAATTTCTTTCTTTAGTGTTCTGTAGTTCTCATTGTAGAGGTCTTTCACCTCTTTTGTGAGATTGATTCCCAAGTATTTTATTTTTTTCAAGGCTATTGTGAATGGGGTAGTTTTCCTAATTTCTCTTTCTGAAGATTCATCACTTATGTATAAAAATGCATTGGATTTATGAGCATTGATCTTGTAACCTGCTACTTTACTGAATTCACTTATGAGTTCTAAAAGTTTTCTGGTGGAATTTCCAGGTTCCTCTAAATATATAATCATGTCATCAGCGAACAGGGATAGTTTGAGTTCTTCTTTTCCTATTCGTATCCCTTTAATTTCTTTGGTTTGTCTGATTGCTCTGGCTAGAGTCTCAAGGACGATGTTGAATAGAAGCGGTGAAAGAGGGCATCCCTGGCTTGTTCCAGTTTTTAGGGGGAACTCTTTCAGTTTTTCACCATTTAGAATGATATTAGCCATGGGCTTAGCGTAGATGGCCTTTATAATGTTTAGGAATGTTCCCATTACCCCAATTTTTTCTAGTGTTTTGAGCATGAAGGGATGCTGTATTTTATCAAATGCTTTTTCTGCATCTATTGAAATAATCATGTGATTCTTAACTTTAAGTCTGTTGATATGGTGAATGACATTTATTGATTTCCGAATGTTGAACCAACCTTGCATCCCTGGGATAAAACCCACTTGATCGTGGTGCACTATCTTTTTAATATATATTTGTATGCGATTTGCTAAAATTTTGTTGAGAATTTTTGCATCGATGTTCATTAAGGATATTGGTCTGAAATTTTCTTTCCTTGATGTATCTCTGTCTGGTTTAGGTATCAGGGTGATATTGGCTTCATAGAACGAGTTTGGTAGGGTTCCCTCCTCTTCTATTTCATGGAATAGTTTGAGGAGTATTGGAATGAGCTCTTCTTTAAAGGTTTTGTAGAACTCGGCTGAGAACCCATCTGGTCCTGGACTTTTCTTTGTTGGTAGGCTTTTGATGACCTCTTCTATTTCATTGCTTGAAATTGGTTTATTTAAGTTGTGTATGTCCTCCTCGTTCAGTTTAGGTAGTTCATATGTCTCTAGAAATTTGTTGATGTCTTCAAGGTTTTCTGTTTTGTTGGAGTATAGATTTTCGAAATAGCTTCTAATTATGTTTTGTATTTCACTCGTGTCTGTTGTGATGTTTCCTTGTTCATTCCGAATTTTAGTAATTTGAGTTTTCTCCCTCTTTCTCTTTGTTAGTGTGGCTAAGGGTTTATCAATTTTATTTATTTTTTCAAAGAACCAACTATTTATTTTATTAATTTTTCCGATTGTTTCTTTTGTTTCGATTTCGTTGATTTCGGCTCTGATTTTAACTATTTCCTGTCTTCTACTACTTTTGGTATTGGTCTGCTCTTCTTTTTCTAGTGCTTTGAGCAGTAGTGTTAACTCGTTTATTTGTTGATTTCTACTTCTTTTTTTGAATGCACCCCATGAAATAAATCTTCCTCTAAGTACTGCTTTCATAGTGTCCCAGAGATTTTGATATGATGTGTCTTTGTTCTTGTTTACTTCTAAGAATTTTTTTATTTCCCTCCTGATGTCTTCTGTTATCCATTCATCATATAATAGTGTATTATTTAGTCTCCAGGTATTGGAGAAGTTTCTGTTTTTTATTCTGTCATTTATTTCTAATTTCAATCCATTATGATCTGATAGAGTACAAGGTAGTATCTCTATCTTCTTGTATTTACTAACAGTAGCTTTGTGGCATAAAATATGGTCTATTTTAGAGAAGGATCCATGTGCTGCTGAGAAGAAAGTGTATTCATTCTTTGTTGGATGGTATATTCTATATATGTCCGTTAAGTCTAAATTGCTGATTGTGTTGTTGAGATCTATAGTTTCTTTATTCAATTTTTGTTTGGACGATCTATCCAGTGGTGAGAGAGGTGTGTTAAAATCGCCTAGTATGATTGTGTTGTGGTCTATTTGATTTCTGGAATTGAGAAGGATTTGTTTGACGTACGTGGATGAGCCAATGTTCGGGGCATAGATATTTATGATTGTTATGTCTTGCTGATTTATGCTTCCCTTAAGCAGCATGTAATGTCCTTCTTTATCCCTTCTGACTAGTTTTGGTTTGAAGTCCACATTATCTGAGATGAGGATGGATACTCCAGCTTTTTTGCTGTGTCCGTGTGCATGGTATGTTTTTCCCCATCCTTTCACCTTTAGTCTATGGGTGTCTCTTTCTATGAGATGAGTCTCTTGCAGGCAGCATATTGTTGGATTTTTCTTTTTAATCCAATCTGCCAGTCTATGTCTTTTGATTGATGAATTCAGGCCATTAACATTCAGGGTTATTATTGTGATATGATTTGTATTCCCAGTCAATTGACTCATATTTGTTTTTGACATGATTTGGTTTCTCCTTTATTTGGCTATTCCTTTAGGCTAGCGCCTCCTGTTGCTGATTTGCATCGTTGTTTTTCATCTCTTCCTCATGGAATATTTTGCTGAGAATGTTCTGTAAGCTGGCTTTCTTTTTGTAAATTCCTTTAGCTTTTGTTTATCATGGAAGGATCTTATTTCATCGTCAAATTTGAAGGTAAGTTTTGCTGGGTATAAGATTCTTGGTTGGCATCCATTTTCTTTCAGGGCTTGGTATATGTTGTTCCAGGCCCTTCTAGCTTTTAGGGTCTGGATTGAAAAATCTGCTGATATTCTTATTGGTTTCCCCCTGAATGTAATTTGATTCTTTTCTCTCGCGGCCTTTAAAATTCTGTCTTTATTTTGTATGTTAGGTATTTTCATAATAATGTGCCTTGGTGTGGGTCTGTTGTAATTTTGTATGTTTGGAGTTCTATAAGCCTCTTGTACTTGGTTTTCCATTTCATTCTTCAGATTTGGGAAATTTTCTGTTATTATTTCATTGAATAGATTGTTCATTCCTATGGTTTGTTTCTCTAAGCCTTCCTCAATCCCAATAATTCTCAAATTTGGCCTTTTCATGATATCCCATAGTTCTTGGAGATTCTGTTCTTGATTTCTTACCATCTTCTCTGTTTGTTCAACTTTGTTTTCAAGGTTAAATATTTTGTCTTCAATGTCTGAGGTTCTGTCTTCCAGGTGTTCTATCCTATTGGTTATGCTTTCTATGGAGTTTTTAACTTGGTTTATTGTTTCCTTCATTTCAAGGATTTCAGTTTGGGTTTTTTTCAGTATCTCTAACTCTTTATTGAAATGATCTCTTGCTTCCCGTATTTGGTCTTTTAACTGTTGATTGGTGCGATCATTTAATGCCTGCATTTGCTCTTTCATCTCCTCCTTCAATGCCTGCATTTGCTCTTTCATCTCCTCATTAGCTTCCCTGATCGTTTTAATTACATACATTCTGAACTCCCTTTCTGACATTTCTTCTGCTGTGCTGTCACTGGGTTTTATTGATGTAGTATCTAGGTTTGTTTGGGACATTTTCTTCCCTTGTTTTCTCATAATGGTCAGTTGTCAGTGGGACCCTGAGATATTGCAGTTTTCCACTATTGGCTTATAGTGTCCCAGTAGATTTCCAGTGTATCACCTCCCAGCCTTCAGTAGCCTGATGTCTTGGAGGAATCTGATAAAGCAGCTCATTCGAAGAATACTGCCCCTAGCCCCCTACTGGTTCCACGTTTTGGAACTGGCTCTGTGCGGAAATGCTCTCACTGTGGGCCTGCACCGTGCAGCTGGCCGTGTGGGAAGAGCCCACTGCCGGAGTGTGGAAGACTACCTTGGGAAGACTCAAGCTGCCCTGCCCGGCTCTGCTAAGCCACCTCTATCTGGGCCTGCCACCCGGGCTGAGCTTTACCCAGTGGGCAGACTCACCCGTGGCTCTATTTCAGTCCGAGTCTCTCTGTGCCTCCCCCTCTTAGCTCCTGGGTTCTGGAGCGACCGGGGGTGTAGTCTCCCTCTAGGCCGCCATCTTGGATCTCCCCGTGAAGAGAGCCCGCAGCCGGAGTGGGCAGAGCCGCCTGAAGAGGTCTTCGGCTGCCCTGCCCTTATCCCTGAGGCTGATTGCAGATCGAGGCTCTCCGCTGGTTCTTTGCAGGAGTACACTGCACTGCAGCGGCTCCGGGACTCGGAGCCTGCTCTGTTCAGAAAGGCTCTCACTAGCGGGCCAGTTCCGTTCCGAGAACCCAGACCAGTTCTTAACTCAACAGGTTTTAAAATCTTGAGTAGATCAAAGACACACATGAGGGAATAACCTTGTCCAACAATTCAGTCAGCCTGCCACATTCTTTGGGTGGCCAGGTAATGATTGCAAAGCACAGAAGAACATCATCTATTTATCTCTTTACCTACAAATTAATATATTGTTTGTTCCAAAAATAACTTAAAGTGGCTTGTAAGAATTCATGAGATATAAGAATGCATAACACCCCAGAAAAAGAGAAGAGAAAGGAAAAGTCAAGGTAGAGATATATAATAGGCCAAGGGATATGGCTGAAAAATGCAGAGCATAAAGTTCTATTCCCTTGCTGTGAGTAGGTCAGCAAGGATTCTCTAAGCCTCTTAGCAAGCAGTGTGCAAGAGCCAACATTATATAGCTCTCTATTCCTTAGGAGATCACAGCAGACCCATTGCAGAGAAGTGCAGCTACTAATGACATGAAGTTCCATCTGTACATCTGCTACATAAAAAAGGTTCTGCCTAACACGATGGAGAATGCATCAAAAGCATCTTCAAGGTACCCACAATGACCTGCTTATGCTGTCCTTCGGTATGGATTTGCTGACATCAAACTAGAGTGCATGGAATCCAAAGTGAACTGAGTTTTGTTGCTGTAATTCAATCTAGGCAAACATTTCATGATATCTAGGATATTTCTTCAAAAAATGCCATTAAAGATTGCTTTTAATCAGAGGGTTCAACCAATGTTGGATGGTGATGACTTGAACACTTGAATAAATAACCAACCCTTCTTCATTTGGATGTGAATCGAGAGTTGACACCCAGGAAACCTTTACGATGAACTTTCATGCACAGATAAATGGTTGAATCATTCTCACATCTAAATATGAAGGTTTTCTCCAGGAAAATGGTGAAGACAGGTATAAACAGATAACCAATTCTATGGATTCTGACTAGAATAGTTGTGGGGACACCAGGCTTATGAAATATGTGAAGACTGTCACTAATAGGATGTTAAAACTACATATATACACGATCTATATCACTGCCACAGACATTACTGAGAAAATACCAACTGTCCTTTTAGGTCACTGACCAGCAGAGTTGGGTGTAAGTTCATTAAGAATAAGACTGGTTCAACAAAACTAGAGACCATAGTTGTAGTAATCTTTGGGAAAACTAGAGTGCATTATGAAACTTCATGATTCTCCTCTGTGTGACTGTCCCATCCAGAGTTTGGGTATCAGTATTTTGTGTATCAGGAGGAGATGGATCTTTTCCCCTGCACTGACAATATCAAGATAGAATCATGTCATCAAAAATGGGTGATATTTAAGGGTTCCAAGAAGTCTCTGAGCACAAACTCTTCATTTTACAGAGGAGGAAATGGACAGAAGTTGGTTTTAGCCAATTTCTAGGCTACATATTGGATCTTCGGGAACTTCTTTCTTCCAAGTCCAGTGATGGAGACTCTACCAACTGAGTTGCTATAGGCTCCTAAAAACTTACACTGTCATCATGGCAAAAACCACAGCTTTACCTTATAACTGATCTGTATTGTTAATGTTTGTTTTCCTCCTCCACACATATAATATGTGTCTAGAGAAAATTTGGAAAATAAAAAAATGTAAAAGAAAAATAACAATTTATTTTATTTTCCTCTAGAATTTTTCCCATGGGGGAAAATTTAAATGTTTATTTCTTGATTTACATTATTTTGATCATATTGCATATGCACAACTTTGTTCCTTAATAATTTTACTCAACATCATAGCACAAGCATTTTCTAAATTTTCTAAACTCTTTGAAAAAATTATCTTAGTTAATGAAATCAGTGACTTAATTTCATCACATTTTTTCCGTGATATGTTTCATCATTCCTCTGCTGTATGACAAGGCTTTTCAGTGGTTCTTCATTATAAACAATGCCATGGTGAACACCATTATTTAAAAACACCCTTTTCTCTTTTTTGCATGTGGTGAGAACAACTTAAGATTCCCACTCCAAGAAAATTTCAGGCATATAGAAAATATTGTTACCTAAAGTCACCATATTAAACATGAGAGCTCCAAAACCTATTCATCTTGTAAAACTGAAACTTTAAAAAATGGTTATTGGGTGAGGTGATGGATATTTTAATTAGCTTGATTACTATGATTGTTTCACAATGTATGCATATATCACATTATCAAGCTATACACTTCAAATATACACTATAAGAAAAGAAAAAGAAAGAGAGTGGTTATTTGGGGTGAGGGGCTGATAGCTAAAGGGTGCAGAGATTTTCTTTTCAAGATGATAAAAGTGGTCTAAAATTGTGGTGATAGGTTACATAACTGAACTATACTCTTTAAGTAGGCAAAGTATATGGCATGTGAATATAGCTTAATACAGTGGCTACGGTTTTAAAGTCTTTTATTCCCCTAGTTAGGGTTTTTAACTCAGAAAACGTCTCAAAAATAAAAATACACCAAAATGTATGAATTTACCTAATGCATGTGATACCTTCCTGTAGAAAGATTGTTTTCTACTACGGTAGTACCATTAATGCAAGAGAGCCCCTTTCCATTTTATCCTTCCAATAGTCAGTCAGTAGTGCTGTTGAACATTTCTTTAATTTCACCAAAACTTGGCTAACCAACATATACTCAGATTCACCACTTAATATCTCTTTCTTCAACTGACAGTCCTTGAAAGCTCAGGAATCATGAAGTCTAAGGTTTTTGCAGGAATCAGATCTTACCGAAGTCAAATGAATTAAGGGCTCTGAATTTTATAACAATAATTACCCTTTTAGGGTCTCTGTTCTACATCAGCACATTATAAATATCTCTAAATGACACTTAAGACCATTCTTTTGATATTTAGCTTCCTTCATAACCTGTTTCTCATTAAGTTATATTCTCCCTGAAAACAGGAACTACCTTTTACACAACTGTAGAGCTTAGTAAAGTGTATGATACTCGGAAGGAGCTACTCAACAAGTATTTGTGGAATACTCAAATAAATGAACAGATGCTTTCTTAACTGATACACAATACTTTAATCTTTTGGTCTATTAATTTCTTAAATGCTAAATTTAGCTTTACCAATTCAGACATAAAGTGGAAGGGAGATTAAAGTATTTGTAAATTAAGGCATGAAAATATACAATAAATCTTTTAATACATGATTCATAACTTAAAAATTATCTGGAGACACCACATCCAAAAATCAACTTAAAATCTATTAAAAACTTAAATATAAGACCAAAAACTGTATAATTCCTAGAAGAAAACATTGGGGAAAATCTTCATAGCATTGAACTTAGCAATGATGTCATGGATATGATACCCAAAACAGGCAAAAAAAAAAAAAAAAAAAAAGCAACCCAAAAAAAAAAAAAAAAAAAAGTATGTGGGATTATGTCAGACTAAAATTTTTCTGCATAGCAAAGGAAACAATCAACATAATGAAAAGGAAACCCACAGAATTGGAGAAAATATTTAAGGAACGCCTACAACTCAGTGGTTAAGGGGGAAAAAAACCTTAATAGCCTGATTTTTAAAATGGGCTAACAATTTAAATAGACATTCCTCCAAAGAAGATACACAAGTGACCAACAGATAAATAAAAAATGTTCAATATTACTAATCAACAGGGAAATACAAATTAAACAATGAGATATTATCTTATAACTGTTAGGATGGACATTATATTAAGAAGAAAAGACAAGTGCTGGCAAAGATGTGGAAAAAACAGAACTCATGTACACTGTTGGTAGAAATATAAATTAGAACAGCCATTATGGAAAACATCATGGTGGTTCCTCAAAAAGTTTTTAAAAATGCTGTTATTATCCAGCAATCCCATCTCTGGGCATTTATTCAAAACAACTGAAGTCACAAACTCTAAAAGCACTCCTGTGTTCACTATGCTAGGTACAGTTTGACATGACTACAGCCATCCTGAGTTTTAACTGCCATGATTGCTTCTGAGTAACACTAGCCACTTTTTTCTGCATAGTTTCTCAGCATAATATAAATAGACAAAACTATTAGAGTGGTATGTGGAGCTTTACAACCATACCCGGGCTCTAGGGATATGCCTGTTAGACATACAGATAACCAGGTACAATTCCAATGAGGATAATGTCACTTTGTCCTAACCCATAAATATATTCTTCTTTCTGACACACACTGCAGTGATCCAACAGGTCTTGCTGCTGTCCAAGACCACACTTTCATCAGAAAGACCCTCAATAAACTGTACTCTATGTAATCCTAAAATCTGTCTTCTCTCTTCAATCTTGTGGGTTACCTTGGGTCTGGTCCTCACACGCTAGGACTGGGTTATAATCTGGGAATTATGGAGAAAGAGGACAGACTGAGCCCAATTTATATTACACATGGTCAATAAGTATTTATTGAAATGAATTTAATTTAAATATAAACGAGAACTATCCGGAGAATTTCAACAAAACAGAATAAAATTCACAAAACTTGCAATTCATAGGAGATTATAATGAAAAGCACTGAAACCTGGCACTGACTCTCCCAAATGCCATAAAAGCATAATGAGTTGCATATTTAGAGCACAATAGAATAATTTAACTCAAAATACTCTATAATTCCTTATGCCTAAGAGTTGCAGTTTGACTCTGACATCATATGCATCCAGGTTTTTAAGCACAAAATAATATAAGGATCTATCACCAAAAGTCCTTTTCTTTTTACAAGAGAACACTGTTCATAATGTGACACTGGGATCTATTAGAACTAATTTAATTGTATATAAAAGTTGATCTATTTGCATTTGAGTCCCCAGTTAGATGACTAGGTACTACTTTACAGATTGATCTTGTTTCAAACTGCAGTGTGTGGACAACGCTTAATCAGTTTGTATATCAGAAAATAAACATAATCATCAAGTACACTAATTAAGCCTAGAAAATGTTGCAACATGCATACAGTGTATGCATTAACAAGGCAATTCATTAAAATCTTAATTATGAATACTATATTTCTCATACATTTTATTCCACAATGCTTCAGATGAGGTCAGCAGTTCTATCACCCACTGACACTATTCTCCTAAGTGAATTTCTTTTAAATTGTGACACATCTGTGTATCCTCTCTATAGAAATAACAGTTCTTGACTTACACTAGATAACTTGAAATCCTTTCTTGAAGCTCAAGAAGAATAAGTCAACTATTAGTAGATAGGTTGAAAATCATTTACATTAAAATATGGAAATGTATCAATCACACTAAGTAACTGATTCTACACATTCACTCCTGAAAGGTAATGATTGATATTTAGGTACTAAACAACATTCCTTTAGAAGAAAATGTATCAGAAAAGATTAACTTAAAATATGTATGTGGATAAAACACACATACATATATATGTGTAATAAATGTGAAAATATATGTATGCATGTAAATATTTATATGTAAAAAATATTTCCTTTACCTGAAAACTTAGCTTCCAGAAGTCAGTTATTTCTCAAGTAAAATTCCATTAATGAGTTTAACAAAAATAGAAAAACAGAAGAGTTTTATGGGGTTTCAGTGGCAAAATGTTTTTTAATCTATAAAAAATAGTTCATTTTCCAATGTTATTAGTAAATGGCAGGTAGAAGGGATGAAGTTAAATTTGCTTGATTTTCTTCAATACCTTAAAAAATACAAGCTGATCTGGTCTCATAGTCATATTGAGTTAATATGGAGGGGGGGTCCCTTGAAATTGATTTATTATACTCAGTTTTGATATGTAATAAATCCATTTCTAAGAAATCCCATATTAACAAATAACAAGCCAAGTTTTAAAATTCAGCCATGCTTTGAAGTCTATAAAAGACAGCTAATCTTATTATCTCATAATTGGTCTTTTCCTCATTTCCCCAATTTTTTCTTCATTGAAAGTTATTTATTTATGAAAGAATGATATTTTGTTTAAATTTCAATATTATTACTTGTCTAAGAGGAAATACATAAAAAAATTGTCTACATTTTTACCTTTAGCTAAGCCCAAACATGAGCTTTGTAATATTTTGATCCTGATGTTCTTTTACTGACCATGTTATATATTCCCTCAGACTGAAAAATTTATCAGTATTAGCAGGTTTGGTTTCTGTGTAATAGATAGAAGGTCAACACCCTATGTATTAACTGATACAAAATTTAAATGCAAATAAATTCAAATACTAAAAAATAATTTAATGAAAGATGCTTCTGGTTTTTTTTTTTTTTTTTTTTTTGGCAAGTCAAAACTTAAAATAAACCTTGATCTTGATCCTGGAATTAGGGAAACTGTATGAGTAAATAAAAGCTTTCTGACCTTGTGAATAGGAACTGCATTGTTTTCCACTGCCTAGATTACAATGTTGTCTATTTTATCCTTTTAAAAAACATAAATTATAACTAAAATGAGACAGATGACTTTTGTTAAAGTTCAGTTCAAGTTTAAATTCATTTGTTTCAGTTTATCAACTTTGAAGCAATTTACCTCAGCGCATTTGGTATGTCATATCATCAAGCTTTGCCAAATTCAATCCATCATGTCTGAAGGTCCACACAATAATCATTTCTTCATTACTGAATTGCAAGTACAGTGCAAGTAGATGCTTATCTGGGGTAAGTTATTTATTATTCCTCTAACTAAAAAGTTGGAGGAGTTATAGAAAATATGCTGTGATTTCTAGAAACTAAGCAGACTTATCTGTAAGATGAGACTCTTAAAATAAATCATTTAATATTTTTAGGAGTAGGGCATCACAAACCATTTTGTGAAACTGATAAAAGCTGTAAGCCCTGTTCAAGAGCAAATCAATATATATGAATGCACCAACACTACATGATACTTATACACACCACACAGGTATGCACAGGGACACACATATACCATACCACACATACCTACCACACATGCACACATCAACATGTATATACACACACACCACAGACTTACTCACATATCGTACTACACAAACACTGAACCACACATACATACCAAAACATGTACAAACACAACACCACACTACACATAGCTCACATGCAAACACACACACACCACATGAACAAACACCATATAGATCAACCCCCCCACACAAACCTACCATATGTACACAAACACCACACATGCATGTACACCCATGCCATATACACACAACAAACACCACACATGAACACGATGCCACATACCCAAATGTCACACCACAACGTACATAACCACACATGCACACACGTTTCACACACATATTAAATATATAAAACACATATTGCACACCACACATACTGTACACCTCATACATATACACAGATGCTATACGCCATGTAAACCACACATACATATATGTAATATGTACACTCACATCCCTCTCAACACAATGACCTCAAAGAAATCCCAAAACAAAGCTGTTTTCCCAGTTACTTTAAGTAAATCATGCTCCACTTTCCAGGATCCTACATTTTTTGACAGGTGGCCAAGGCTTTGTCCCAGTTCAGACTTGCACCTTTCTCTTCCAGGGTCCTTTCACACAGTGCACCTCCAAGGCCACCACAATCAGCTCAGATCCTGTCAGCAAAACCAAATCACACCATTTACCCTACAGGGAATTACATAATCTGTCTTGAGAGTGGAGAACAAGTGGTCGTTTGTTCAGATTATGTCCAAAGTTATAAAATTTCTGATGTGTGGCTACATCTGATCTTTTAGATCAGAGAGCATCTGAATGAGAGATAAAGGTATAGGGTAGTGAGGGACTGAACTTCACTAAAAGAGCACTTTCTGCATATGTAAAGGAGGTTAGGGCTGGGAATATGGTTTAGTTTAGAGCGCTTGCCTTGCAAGCACAAGAGTTCAATCCCCAGCACTGAGGGAAAAAAAATAAAAGTAGTTTAGCAAAAGATTTCTTTCCTGCTCATCCTGTTAGATTTATGAGCAAGACTGCAACCCAACTCAAGTTCCTCCTGCTTTGAACCCTTAAAATCATGGAAATCATGGGACTTTTGTTTATCCTAATATAAAATAACAACCATAACAGCAGAATGTAGTACTTTCTTCCACTCCAATGTAAAGATTTCAAACAAGAAAAGGATGCCCCATCTCATAATGTTCTTAAAACTTCAGAAATGTATTAAATATCATTTTATCTATGCTTGTGGTTTTGAGTATACATATGGTGAGTATATATGTGTATGTATATATATATATATATGAAATAGTAATGAATATGCTTTTTAAAACATGTTAAATTAAAAAAAAAACTGTATTCACCAAGGTTATACTAGCAAGTTAGAACTTCAAAGCAGAAACAAAATTCGTAGATGCTTAACCTGGCAAGGAGGTACATTCCAGCAATTCCAGCTACTGGGGAGATTTAGGCAGGAGAATTGGAAGTTCCATGTCAGCCTGAACAACTTAGTGAGACTCTGTCTCAAAATAAAACAAAAAGGTCTGGGGAATGTAGCACAGAAGTAGAATACTTCTGGGTTCAATCCTCAGTAACATACACATAAAAAATATTTGTAGATGCTCAGTCATACCATCAGTAATATATCAGCAATAATCAGAATACATAAAATTGAGAGCAATTTCATTATTGAGATCAACTATAATGTACAGAACAGGTAGTTGAAGTGAATATAACACACCACTGGGTTCTGTACAATATATAAACTCAAAATATTATCAAATTATTTTTGTAAAGATACAATGTGTTCTAGGAGATAGACTTTATCCACTAATGACTGTAACTGCCACAAATTCTAGATTACTTATTTTGAGCTTGAGGATACAGATTTTAATCTAAATGCTTATTGCATTCTACTGATTTCAGGGCAGGAATAAGCATAATGATTGTGACCTGGCTTCATAAGTTCTGGAAAGAATTTTTTCATAGAAGAAGATAAGGTCTAATAATCCTTTCATTTACTGTTGATATGTTGAGTCAATGGTGCAAAAAATAACACCTTTCCATTCAAAAGAAAAATATGGAATATTTTAAATACAGGCAAAATGATCAAATGGCACATAAGTAGCATATATATTTAAGCAAGAGAGGATGTTGACCAGACATGTTGAGGACATTTGCCAATTTCTGGTTCTCTGAAGCTCTGATTTTAGTCACCCATGCAAAGAGAATAAAAACAAAGCCTAAGTCCACACTAATTAGAAAGATTTGTATAGACCACCTCCTACCCTTTGGGAAGTCTAGGCCCATGGCAAGAAAGGCCCATGATGAAGAGAGAATTAAAAAAATGTCCATCAAAGATAACTGAAAGAAAATTGCATGCCTTCGGAGAAGATGGAATATCACCTACCTAGATAAGTGGAGTAAAAATCCCATCTTCAAATGATAATAGTAATTTGTAATAATAATTATATCCTCGCGTGGAACTGACACTAGAATTCACCTGTATTGTGGTCCCCCAAAAAAGCTAAGTCAAGAATTTAGTTAAGGGCTGGGGTTGTAGCTCAGTGGCAGAACACTTGCCTCGCACGTGTGAGGCACTGGGTTCGATATTCAGCACCACATAAAAATAAATAAAATAAAGATATTGTGTACATCCACAACCAAAAGTATTTAAAAAGATAATTTAGTTAAAAATGGTCTAGTTTGCTTTCTGGTAGAAGCAAACACAAATTTTCTGGATGAAGCAGACTTTTAATTAATCCTCAAAGAATTCCCACAGGTAAGGTTCCAATGCATATGCATGAACCATCCATTCAAAAACAAGAAAAATAAATGAGGAAATACTGTTTTAAAATGAACAAATGAGCTGGGTGTAGTTGTGCAGCAGCCTGGGAGATTGAGGCAGGAGAATCACAACTTCAAGACCAGCCTCAGCAACTAAGGGAGACCCTGTCTCAAAATAAAAAAATAAAAAGGGCTGGTGATGTAGCTCAGTGGGAGAGCAACCCTGGGCTCAATCTCCAGTACCTACCTTCCACAATGAAAGCCGAACGAATGAGTGAGAGGCAGCAACAGAAGAAAACAGACAACAGCATCAGACACATAAAGATTGCAAATTAGAGAAATAATCATTATAAAATATAAAAATATTTAGCATACTTAAGGCAATAAATAACCTAATCTATGATTAACCAGTAGGAAACTATAAAAATTACCAGCAGATTTGATAAAGACTTAAGAATAATATCATGGAATGAAAACTATAACAAATAAAATAAGAACCTCGGTACATTTGAAGAATGAGGAGACAGACCTTAAGAAATCACTTGGGCTGTAGCAAAAAGAGAGATTAAAATGTTAAAGCGATTAAAAGAGATGGAGGGTAGAATGAGAAAGCCTAATGCACAATTAAGAGAAATCCAAAAAAGAACTATTAGGGAGAATCTGGGACTGCAACATGTAGTGAGAAATTGAATGAACATTTCCTCACATTTCTGAATCACAATGAATTCCAGCAAGAATAAATAAAACAAGATCTATGCCTTGCATACAGTATGGTAAAGATAAAGAATAGTTGGTAAATAAACAATCATATTTGAAAAACAGAGATTACTTGAAAGGAAATATAGTGAACTGACAGGTGCCTTTTCTCCAACAAAAATGTCAGCCAGGAGTTGGTCAGAAGATTAGTATCTCTTAAGTGAGGAGAAATTAAGAAAAAATAGTCATTAAGCTAGAGATGTAGAGTGAGCAATTCTATCTTCAAAAATGGAAGGAAAAGTAAAGTAGTTTCAGATGATCACAAGCTGAAAGACCAGTACAAATACATCCTTCCAAATGGAGGCTTCTCGAGAATGCATTTCAGAAAGAAACCAAGCATCCAAAATTACTGTCTGACAAAATCCAGGATACAGAGAAGAGGGGTGATATAAATTAAACAGATAGTCTTTGATTTGGAGAATAATTACTAACTTTTAAAAATAGTCTAGAAGTTAGAAGCAGTACGGTTGAGTTAAAGAAGTCCACAGTTGTATCATTAGAGAATTGTGCAGGTATTGACTATTTTAAAGTCATTAGGTAAAACATGCACATGAAAATTTCTAGAGTAATCACTAAAAAGGAAATGAAATATTGATCAAAGAAAAATAACTTTGTTCAAAATAAGACAACAAAGAAGATGAAAAGCAAAGAAAAGTTAAATCACAAGATAGGTAACAAAAATAAATTCAAATACGTAATTATTAATGATCTTATTTGAGTCCTTATCGAATGGTCAGATTTTCAGTTTACCAGGAGCATATAACAATTCTGACTTGTGAGAATCTAATGACAAAATCTCAAAACATATAAAGCAAAAATTAAGAGAACTCTAATAAAAATGAACTAATCTATCATGAAGTTTAATTCCCTCAATAACTGACTGCTAAATCAGACAAAAGTCAATAAGGTTGCAGATGATATAAGGGTACACAAACTTGAGTTAATAGATATATCAAACCCAACAGTCATTAAATACATATATAGCCAAGCTTGGTGGTGCATACCTGTAATCCTAGTGGCTTAGGAGGATAAGGCAGGAGGATCACAAGGTCAAAGCCAGCCTCAGCAACTTAATGAGGCCCTAAAGAACACTGTCTCAAAAACTTTTTTTAGATTTATTTATTTCGATTCATTGTATGCAAAAGGGGTACAACTGTTGTTTCTCTGGTTGTACATGAAGTAGAGTCGCACCATTTGTGTAATTATACATGTACATAGGGTAATGATGTTTGTCTCATTCTGTTATTTTTCCTTCCCCCTGCCCTCTCCCCACCCCTCCTTTTCCTCTATACAGTCCATCATTCCTCCACTCTTGCTTCCCTCCCACCCCCCATTATGTATCATCATCTGCTTATCAGAGAGATCATTTGGCCTTTGATTTTGAGGAATTGGCTTATCTCAGCATGATATTCTCCAACTCCATCTATTTACCTGCAAAGTCATAATTTTATTCTTCTTTATGACTGGGTAATATTCCATTGTGTATATATACCAGTTTCTTTATCCATTCATCAATTGAAGGGCATCTAGGTTGGTTCCACAATCTAGCTATTGTGAACTGAACAGCTATGAAAATTGATGTGGTTGCATCACTGAAGTATGCTGATTTTAAGTCCTTTGGGTATAGGCCAAGTAGTGGGATAGCTGGGTCAAATGGTGGTTCCATTACAAGTTTTCTAAGGAATCTCTACTCTGCTTTCCAGAGTGGCTGTACTTCTAAATTTTTAAGAAAAATTTAAGAAGGGCCGGGGAAGTGGCCCAGTGGTTAAGCACCCCTGGGTTCAATCCCTGGTACCAAAAATAAATCAGTAACATATATTTATGAAAATGACAGTATATGGCAAATAATTTCAAACAACATGCTCTCTAAGCCAAAGCTAAGTTAGAATCAATAACTAAGAGTAGCTTAAAAGAAAAACACAACCTAGGAAGTTCAGAGTTAAAATGCTTCTAAATGATTTAAGAGTTTATGGCAATCAGAAAATGGTTTTGCAGAAAGATAACAAAACCATTAGGCATTAAAAAGCTGTGGGATACAGAAAATTCTCATCTACTTAGATGTCATACATAGCCTTAATGTTTGTATACTTTTTATAAAAAACAAGAAAATCTGAAAAATGATGAGCTAAACAGGCAGTTTAAGAAATTACAAAACAAACAAACAAGAATAATCATAAAGAAAAGTTAAGGACTGGGCACAGTGGCACACACTTGCAGTTCCAAAGGCTCAGGAGGTAGAAGGAGGGGGATTACAAGTCCAACGCCAGCCTCAACAACTTAGTGAAGCCCTAAGCAACTTACTGAAACCTTGTTTCAATAAAGAAATAAAATGGGCTGGAGATGTGGCTCAGAGATTAAGTGCCCCTAGGTTCAATCCCTGGTATCATAAAAAAATAAATAAAAGTTATGGAAGTAACAAGCAAATGAATACCAAGGTAAAATTGTTGAGGGGGCCTCACCAAGTCAAAAAAGGTTTAAAAGGACTCACTGTGCCTGGCACAGAGGTGCATGCCTATAATCCCAGTGCTCAAGAGGTGAGGCAGGAGGATAACAAGTTCAAAGCTAGGCTCAGCAACTTAGCAAGACCCTGAACAACTTAGTGAGATCGTGTCTCAAAATAAAAAATAAAAAGGGCTTGAACGCGGTTCAGTGGTTAAGTGCCCCCTGAGTTCAGTCCCTGGTACCAAAAAAAAAAAAAGATAAAAGAGATAAAAGTCAGGTGAAAATGATCAAAAAGAAGAATAGTACAAATTATAATTATTAGAAACAAAAGGGGGACTACTCACAGAAACAACAGGAATAGATCATATGAACAACTTTATATGTGAAGACTACAGAAACAAATAAGTTCCTCTGAAAACAAAAGATTAGCCCAATTCAGAATAATATAAATTTTCTAATGGTCTCATATCATTAATTAAGTTGAAATGGTACGTAAATTTTTCTCCTATAAAACAAATAAGTAGCTTCAGAAGGTTTAACAAATGAATGCCAGAAGAGCATTAGCAAACCCATAATTCTAATCATATGCAAACTCATATGAGAACTAAGAAGGAAAACTGGAATTCATTTCATGAGGTCAAGCTGAATGACAACAAAATCAGTAAGAAAAAGGAATAAAACTGGACAAATTTCAGAATAATCTTACTTGTGAACATAGAAGCAAAATCTTATACAAAATATTAGTAAATTTATTTAATAACGTTTTAGTCAGCATTCTTGCTGCTGTGACTGAAAGACCCAACAAGAACAATTTTAGGGGAGGAAAAGTTTGGGGAGCTCATGGTTTCAGAGGTCTCCATTCCTCAGGGCTCAAGGTGAAGCAGAACATTATGGCTGAAGAGTGTGGCAGAGTGAATGGCTGACATGATGACCAGGAAGAAAGAGAGGCTGTACTTGCCAAATACAAAATACATGCTCCAAAGTCATGCCCCAAGTGACCCACCTCCTCCAGCCATACCCTACCTGTCCACAGTTAACCACTCAGTTAATCCCATCAGGGGATTAATGCACTGATTGGGTTGAGGCTCTCATAACCCAATCATTTCTACTCTAAACTTTCTTGCATTGTCTCACACATGAGCTTTTGGGGTACACCTCACATCCAAACCATAACATTCCACCCCTAGCCCCCAAAAGCTCACGACCATCTCATAATGCAAAATACATTTAGTCCATTTCTAAGAGTTCCCATAGTCTCAACAGTTTCAAGACTGCCCAAAAGTTCAAGTCCAAAGTCTCCTCTGACTCAAGGCAAGTTCACACCTTGAGCTCCTGTAAAAATCAAAAGCGATTTACAAATATCCAATATATAAAGGTAAAGAGCAAACATTTCCATTCACAAAAACAGGGGCATAGAAAGAAGGGATGGGACCAAAGCAAGACTGAAATTCAGCTGGGCAAAGAAGTCCTGGAGTTTTACGACCAGCATCTTAAGCTCATGGCATCTTGATACTCTTTGTGTAGATCCACCCATTTGGCCCTGTTGATTGCAGCCCAAGTGGCCTTTACGATGGCTTACCTCTGCTCAATTCCTGTAGCTTTCCTAGTATGATGTCCCAAGTTATTGGCATTTCTTAATCTTGGGTGTCTCCACTGCAGCTTCACTTCCTCCTCAGATCTCTACACTTTGTCCTCTCAGAGAATGCCTGCAGGGACTCAGACCCTGCTATACTTCGTCTAGCCTTGCAGGACTTTCTTTGAAATCTTGGTAGAAGCCTCCATGACCTAACTCCAGCATTTGCATTCCTACAGAACCAGCACCATGTGATTGATACCAACGTCTGCCACTATCTTGAGTAGTAGCCATGCCTCCAATGACCGGGCTATAGCAGTCTTTGAGTACCTGAGTGGCTGAGCATGTTGATAAAACTTACTAGGCCCCCCTGTGCAAGAAGGGTGCCCCATTGGTCTGTTCTAAATATTATTTTACTTTTACTCCCCTGAACCTGAGATGAGTGTGGTTTTGCAAATTCCTGAGATGCCATCAAGCCATCTTTCTTATTATTTCTAGGCAGTCTTTAGCATTTTTTTAGTGGCAGTAATGTCTTTAACCACTGCAACTTCCTTAGCCCCAGTTTTGTTCCCACCTTTCAAGGTCAAGTTTTTCACACCTTTCTGCTCTGCTTGCTGCTCCTGATAATCACAATTAATTTGGCTAAAATCCATACCACTGCCTAAATGCTATGCTGTACAGAAATTTCTTCTGCTAGATTAAGAAGTCCATCGCTATTAAAATCAGCCTCTCAGAAAATCTCAGGACATGGGCAAAATGCAGTCAACTTCTTAGCCAGAACATAACACAAATGGCCTCTACTCCAAATTCCAATAGAGTCCTCCTTTTCCAAATCCTCTTCAGCCCTGTCTTCATTGACCACAGTACTACTGACACTTTGGTCTTCTGAGTTCCCCTAAGAATTGGTCATTAAGCTCCACTTACAACCATCTATAAAGTATTTTCAGCTTGCACTGCTACACATCTCAAAACTCCTCCAACCAATTCCAAAAAGCTCCAAAGCTTCTTAACCACAGAGTCAGGTTAGTCACAGCAATGACCCCACTCCTGGCACCAATTTCTGTTTTAGTCAGCTTTTTCACTGCTGTGACTAAAAGACCTGGCAAGAACAACTTTAAAGTTTATTTGGGGGCTCAGGGTTTCAGAGGTCTCAATCAATAGACAGCCAGCTCACTCCATTCCTCAGGGCTCAAGGTGAAGCAGAACATCATGTCTGAAGAGTGTGGCAGAGGGAATGGCTGACATGATGATCAGGAAGCAGAGAGAGAGACTCTACTTGCCAAATACAAAATATATGCCCCAAAGGCGTGCTCCAAGTGACCCACCTCCTCCAGCCATAACCTACCTGCCTACAGTTACCACTCAGTTGATCCCATCAGGGGATTAATGCACTGGATGGGTTGAGGCTCTCATACCCAATCATTTCCACTCTAAACTTTCTTGCATTGTCTCACACTTGAGCTTTTGGGGAGACACCCCACATCCAAGCCATAACAAATGATCTACCAAAAAGATAATTTATCCTGACATACCAAAACTGTACTCCAGAGCTGCAGTGCCTCTGGGGTAGTTCATTCTCAGGTGGGGATGGGGCTCCTACATCATCTGCCACATAGACAGGGGAAGAGCAAGTAAAGACACTCTGAGAACAAGTTGCAAGGCGTGTCTGGGGTTGTGGAAAAGTGGATGATGTGTAAGGTCTGGGATTTTAAGAAATTGGCCTTTACATTCAAAGAGGTGGTAAATTTGGCCAGGAGATTGGGCATATTTATGTAGGTTTTCAAAAGTGCTCTGGCTACTGAGCTGTGAAAAGTCTGTAATAAAATAATAGAAAAAGCAGGAAGACTGATTAAAAGGGTATAATCCAAGCAAGAGGTAATCACAGCTTGGACCAGGGAAAAATGATAGAGCCTGTGTGTGTGTGTATGTGTGTGTGTGTGTGTGTGTGTGTGTGAGAGAGAGAGAGAGAGAGAGAGAGAGAGGGAGACTGGGGATTGAACCCAGGGCCTGTGCAAGCTAGGCAAGCCTGCTCTACCACTGAGCTGCATTCCTAACCCTTTAAAAAATATTTTGAGACAGGATCTCACTAAATTGTCAAGGCTGGCTTTGAACTTGTGATCCTTCTTCCTCAGTCTTGTGAGTAGATGGCATTAGAATTGATGATCTAATGGTAGATTAGATATGGAAAGAGAGAGAAAGAGAGAAGTCAAGAATGGCTTTAAAGCTTCTGCTTTGATAATGAGATGGACAGAGCTGCTATAAACTGAACAGGAAGATACACTGAGGACAAAGATAAGCAGCTGCTGTTTGGCAAATTAAGATCAAAATGTTTATCAGACACGAAACAAAGATATTAAGGTCTCATTTAAGAGTTCTGGAAAAAGATCTGGAAAAGGGGTATCTTAGTCAGCTTCCCATCACAGTGACAAAAGTACTTGACCCAAACAAGTTCATGTAGAAAATAATTATTTTGGTTCATGGTTACAGAGGTTTCAAGACCATAATCAGCTGGTTACATTGTTCTGGGCCCAAAATAAGGCAGAACAACATTGTAAAAGGCATGCTAGAAGAAAATTGCTCAGTACGTGGAAACCAGCAAGTAGAGAAAGAGAGAGAGAGAGAGAGAGAGCACAAGGAAGGGGCCAGGGACAAGACATGTCCTCAAGAGCATACTCCAGTGACCTCCTGCCTATCTGCCCATGGTATTCACCTCTTCGAAGTGGTCCATTCAAATTATTAATCCATCAAATGGACTAATCCATTGATAAGGTTACAGTTTTCATGATCCATTCACTTCCCCCAAACTCCATTCCTGAACATTGCTGCATTAGGGAAAAATTCTTCAACACATGACCTTTGCAGGGACATTCCAAACCCAAATCATAATAGGGGAGATACAAATGTGAGGATTAGCAGCCTAGTGATGGCATTTAAAGTCACAAAGCTATTATGAGATGACTCAGGGTGTGTGTGACTAGGACACTCTACAAGTTTACAGGTCAGAGAATTAACAAAAATTGAGCAAGGGAAATTGAGAAGGAAGAGTCAGTGAGGCAGGAAGGAAACCAAGGGATGGAAGTGAGCTGAAAGCCTAGTTTACAAAAAAAAAAAAAAAATAGGAGGCAGGCAGGCAACTCCAGAAGCCAGTGATAATGATTATAATCCTTCAAAAACTGGGAAATGAACCACATCAAGTCCCACTGTGATAAGTCAAATAAAGGGGAAACTGAGATTTGACCACTGGAGATAGCAACATTAAAGTCACTGTTGGCCCTGACAAGAGAAGTTACCATGGAGTGGGGAAGCAAGTCTGTGAGAAGAGGAGAGGGACTGGGTCAAGGGAGAACTGCTAAAAGTTTGTTAGAGCTGAGAAAGTTTGTTAGAAAGGAAAGCAGAGAAGTATGTCAAAAACCAATGGAAGGAGAACAGTCAAAAATAATTTGCCAAACTATTATAAAGGAGGAAGAAATGACAGGATGTTTTTATGCTAATGAACATGATCCAAGAGAAAGGGGGAAAGCGATGTAAGAGAAAGAATGGGAGAAAGATTAGAGTGATATGATGCCCAGGGGCCCGGGGAATGAAATTTAATGGCGGGGGTAGGGTTTCTTTTTGTTTTATTTTTTCCTACCATCTCGCCCCTCCCCCCTTATCTAGGAGGGGGTAGGGGTTTGATAGGAGCACTGACAATTCTGGTAGGAAAACAACGAGAATATCACAGTCCCTAAAAGGTGTGTGGATTAGAACTCATAGGAGTTCTCGTCTGAGAGTTGCCATTTTCTTAGTAAAAGTTCATCAACTAAGAATAAGGATGGAGGATGATTTGTGGAGGTTTGAGAAGACCAGAAAAGATATGGAGTAGTTATCTCAGTAGAAAATTAAACAAACAATGGTAATGTAGTGTGACAGCCATTCAGAATCAAGGCTGAGGTATGTGATCATGAATTTAAAATCAGATCAATCATCTTGTAGAAGGCAGGGATATTTAGTTTTATTCCTCAATGTGTTCCTAAGACTGGTTATAATCTTTTCCTACTCATCTTTTTTTCCAACTGGTTATCAGCCCATTTTTAATATTAATGACCTGATTATTACTCTTAATAATTGTGGGAAGCCAACATCATTTTTTTAAAGAATCAAAAAATACAAAAAGCTAATCATTGTAATATTATATATATATATATTTTTTTTTTTCACTCATTGCTGGGGATTGAATCCAAGGTTTACCACATATTAAGCAAGCGCTTTACCACTGAGCTATATCCCAGTCCCTAAATATTATTTTTCAGCAAATATTTTAAATTACAACATTTATAGCTACAGAACTAATCATGCTTTATATTCTTTTTTAAAAAATATCAGTTAAAATCCTAATTATCATTACTTAAGGAGGAAAACAAAAAGAAGGACTAAAGGCAGGAGCTATAAAATCTTCTGGGAGCTGGTAACTGGTAGCTGTCCATCACCAACTTAGAAAGCACCTGTTCAGTGAAACCCCCATGCCTGTGTCCCCATTGGAACACAGTTGATCCCATCACAGTACCCACTGCTGCCTGGTACTCACTACTCACTTAAAGTCCCCTTTGCCACCACAATACAAGCTCCAGAAGAAGAAAAGTACAGTCAGCCTTGTTCACTGCCATGTCCCCAGTGGTGGACACCTAGTGTCACCAAACATTTGCTGAATGAACTTAATATTTTGGTGTCTACATTTTTCTCCAGGAAGTGGGTCACTCATGCCGCCTCTGAGCTTATTCTACCTAGAGCCCAAAGTAGGAGCTAGGAGCTGGCAAGGCATACAACCCCATAAGTTTGTTGAGACACTGACTGAAGGTTAAGGATCATTTTGTTGTTTGTTTTTAAAAAGCAAAATGAATCTCTTACCACCTTTAGCTTAACCGTTCAGCATAGAAGTTTTAGATTGTTGAAAACTGTCAAGTTTAACATTAAAGTGATCTTGAAGTTGTTCTCTTCTACAGACTAATTTAATAATACAATTGATGAGGTCTTTACATCAAAAATAACCCATATGGATTAGTCCACTTTAAAGACCTGGGACTGATCTTGTTTTCCCCAAAATATATTTTTACATTTTTATCTTTGAATTTAGAAAAAATTCTTAATGTATTACATCTTCTCTAAAATTCTCTTTTCAGTTTCATTAATAGATACATCCTCTATTCTTTCAGAGTATTCTTATAATGCATAAAAGTTTACATAAACTTGACTTTGAAAATTTCCAAAGTAGGTATTCGTAAATCTTCTTTGAGAAAAAATATTTAAGTTGAAAAACTTAGAAATATGCTCACTGATACCACTTTCAACACTCCATGAATTAATGCTGCATTTATTTCTGCACAGTGCTCAAAAACTACCTATTTATGCTTTAATAACACAGTGTCACTTCACTTACACACAGAATTGCACTGACGTAAGAAGTACTGGTGTTTGGATGCCAGATGGTACTACATCATATAACAGTACTAAGACAAATAGAACTGGTTACATTTTGTGCACGTGTGTGTATCAATGGAAGAAATGTTTGATTAAATATATTCTGTGCAAATAAAATTTCTGCTAGGACATGTGGAGACACCAGAAGATATTTCTTAGAAGTATATGCACTTAATGCCTTAAATAGCCTCAGGTGTTTGCCTATCAAACAGAATCGTCACACCCTGGACTATAGCATATTATTAACATAAAATGAATCAGCTACTGACACAACATTCTATAGGGAAAAGTCTTGGCTCAGCCTTCCCCTCTGTGGTCCCTGGGAATACGGAAGAAGGCATTTAACTCAAATGCGTGTCTATTGAGTTTAATTGTTTTTTTTTACTTTTATTCATATTTACAATTGAGTGTTTTTAAATGATGGGACTCATCTACAATTCTTCATTCCACAAGCAAACAAACACAAAGCCTTGGCTTTGTAATACTAAGACACTAATGCTTAGAAATTAGGCTGTCAATCAATTCTGTCTCATCCTTTCAAATAACAGTTGAAAATTTCAGATATGGGATCTGTATATAATGAAGTTATTCTGGCTTCTTTTCTATAAACAAATAAGCACACAGAATTTGTCAAATTAAATACTGTCCTATGATGGCCTCAACTGTATCTGTACAAGGTTGGAAGGTGCTTTCCCTCTGGACCTTGAATTCTATGTGGGTAGATATTTATGCATCCAGGTGAATCCTGCAAAATGTGGTTTTGCTACATGTGTGAAGTCCCAAAAGCCTCTATTCTGCTGTATTATATAGGAAAGCTGGGGTTCTTTATCTTACTTTCATGATTCTTTAGAGTGTTACTAAAAGCTTATGTGCTATAGTCAAGAGGATAAAGCTGCAAGTCAAAGACAAAGCCTGGCACTCCGTTCTGCAGGGCCTGACTGGGTGGTGCAGAGGAGTCCTGGGCACTGCTGCATAGACTAGAGCTGGCTACGATGATTGATATGAAAGAAAGGGAGAAAAGTCGGGGTGATGTGGCAAACATACAGTATATGACATTGTGATGGGTGACTGAGAGAATACATGCTTAGTGCTAAGGATGTCCTTTGCTACCGGCTTAGTGTTAAAACAGTTCTATTCTGCTCTGAGCTCAAAGATTAAAGTAGAAGTGATATGCTTTTATTCCAGTATTTCTGTCCATTGTATCAGTAGCCAGCATAACATTTGTTACAAAAATTTGCCCTCTCATTTCTTGCATCCAGAATATGACTTTGCTGATTTTTTTATGTGGGAAATAAACTATTTTTTAAAAATTCTCCTGTCTTTTCTTCTTTTATTTTCTCTATGAAATTTAATTACATTTGTTGGAGACTCAGTTTTCTCACTGATAAGTGGAAAAAATACTTCCTACTATAGTTATTATGTGGATTAAATAATATAATATTTATAAATAATACATCATTGTTAAACTATAAAGTACTGCATAAACATTGGTCATCTTTTCAGGGGTGTTCCAAGACCATATCTATCATATCTTGTCCTGGGACTGAATCTGAGACCTTATCTCCAACTGGAGAAAAATCACTTCCTTTAAGTTTAGACTGAAGTGACACTTGAAGTTGACATGGGGTTTTGAGCAGTGGCCCATAGCCTGGTTTTCCATGTGTCTTTGCATATGGTGGTTACCTTCTTGTTGCGCCTGGTTCACAGGTTTATGACTTCAAGTGTCCAGTGAATCCTGGGCACAGGTTATCTGTTTTGGTGGATTCACATGCAATGCAGATAGGAGCTCCAGCTCTATTAGAGCTTCCCCATGTCCTCTGTGAGACACAGGGAAAGGATAACTTCACAAACTTTGTAAGTGGGATATTCTTTAAATGAATTTGCTATGAATTAGGTGAGAAGCATCACTGGCCCAAGAGGAAGGCAACCTGAGATCCTTCATTCCCTTCTGACCCTGAACCAGAAAGGAACTGAAAAATTGACTGGTTGAACTCCCTGAAACAAATGATGCTTGAGTGGTTTCATGCATAATAACTGCCTTTGATGTAAATGGGGCCATCCGTCAGCAGCCACAGAAGCCGCCATCTAACCTCTATTTCTACAAGGCCTTTCACAAGGGGGCCAAAGCCCCCAGGAACTTGCTGCCTTGGCACAGTTCAGGCTCTGGGTTGCAACTCAGAGCCCCTCACACACAGCGACTGATCTTTCAGAGAAGACTCTAGAAAAGACTGAGAAGAAACACTGGTCTGACAGGTTTAAACTCTGCTAATGAAAAAGTAAATAAAATTCTGTTTTAATGAAGTCTAGGAGACAGTAGTAACTTTCAATACTACACTCAGACAAGAGATTAAAAGAGATTCTTTCCTTTAGCCTCAGGTCTACCTCTGCCTTGAGTCAGTGACCAATGTGAGACTATACCATTTCATCTCTTACATGAAACAGTTTTCTTGAATGGTGGAGATCCCATATTTAGGCTAAATCTTTGGACTCAATACTACTTTTTAGAGAGTAATGTGGTGGCAGAAGAGTCATGCATACCTCTCTGCCTGCTCACATATATTAGCCAGGTGCTATATGCTATTGTGCTTTATTTCTTTTAAAACAAATATATGCTTATATGCTTGCAGTTTGTATGATGAACTTAGAATGAAAATAAAAGGAGATGGATAGGAGTCATTTTGGGACAAGATTTACCTCTAAGGAGCCTACAAAGCAGCAATTCATTTCATCACCTCTAGCCTGACAAACCACTGACATTAAAGCAAAGGCATGTCCTAATCGTCATGCATGTAACCACTTTTTTTTCTTTTTTTCACATTTGTATGCTAATCACGAGAAGCAAAAATAGACTTAGATTGGAAATCAAAGATTGGTTGTATACAGGTAATAGAGTGCTTGAACGCTTTATTTAAAGATAGAAGGCTCTTGAACCAGGCTTTATTATTGAACTAAGACTATCTATCCTTTTTGACACTTTTTAAATTAAGTTCTTCCTCTAATTTATGTTTTTGTCAGCTTTCTTCCCTTACCTGGTTTTAAACTGGCTTTTTCTCCTCTCTCTCCAAGTAATAAACTACTCCAGGGCACAGAAAAAAAATTTTAATGACCCTCGAAATTCAGATTAACAAAATGGATCATTTGTATACAGCCATAGAATTATGAATCCTTCTGAAATATCTGTACAGAAATTTTGCCTGATGCAAAATTTCATTTTCTCACTCCTTGACATATCTCTGACTTCCCCCTTTTAAAAATAGAATGGTTTTAGTACCTCTTTAGAAAGGTCAAACTCTGGGGGAAAAAAAGGGGGGCTTGGGGGAAATTTTTGAGGCTCAAATGAAAAGGCTTTTTTTTTTTTTTCTTTTTGAATTAGGGAAGATGAGACCTAACAGTGTGTTAGCATATCAAACAGAAAATAGTTTATCTAAGCTGGACTTCACCACAAGATCTGCCTGCCTGTTCCCTGGATGCTCAATCTGCCCCCTCATTCTTATTAAACCAGTCTGCCTCCCAGTATGTTCTGCCTCCCATCTGACTTCCGCAGAGTTCGAAGGAGCTTAGGACAAACAGAACAGGAGAGCAGCTGCACGGTGACGAGTGGTGGCAGCCAGATAATCTACTTCTATGTCTTGAAAAAAGATTTGGAACAACCTAATTTCCCCCATTTACCACAACCTGTATCTGGAAAATGCAAGCTAAATTCAATATGCAAATTCTTCTGCTGTCTTTACCCTGCATGTAGAGGGGGAAAAAAGATAACTGCAGTGCAAGGGAAAAGCAGAATTATAAGCATCTTAGATTAAATAAAGAAAAAAAAATGGAATCAAAATTTATTTAAAATATGACTTGGTTACATATTTTTCCCAAAAGTTATGTGATTTCATTAACTGAAATTTGGTTGATTTCCACAAATGGCATGCTTCTGCTTTTTCTACATTATGGAAGCTGCCCCTTCTGCCTAAGTGTTTTTACTCTTTCTCTCAGTTGCCCTGTATTTTACTAGTTCCCCTGAACTGAGCAAAGTCCTTACATTCTCTTCAGGAATTTTAAATACACCCATTTCTCAATACTTTATACTCCAATAGGGCCCACAGCATGGTGAAGAGAACATCTTATCTCAGCAGTCATCCCAGCCCAGATTCTCATTCTGCCACTAAGAGGTGGTGTCACCCCTCTTGAATCAGCTCCGCCAAGTTTAGAATGGGGCAGTAATAGTTTCAGGTTGTTGGTAAGACACATAGTAGACACTATAATAATATGTGTAAATAAATTAAGTTCGATCAATATAATCCACTGTAAAGGAATTAAATCAGATAATGATTTATTGAATAACCATGGGAAATCACTGTGCAAGGGGTTCAGATAAATATTCCAAGTCTTTAAAAAGGTTGCTGATTAGTACAGGATTTAAGACAGGTGTGCAAAAAAGTATTATATGAAATAAAATGGATATTAAAATATTAGAATGAATTAGAATTTCCAAGAATGAATTCTGAAAGAAAATGTCAACAGAGCATAATTGAAATTCAAAGAAAGATGAAGCAGCAATTAGTTGAGGAAATGTTAAAAGACTTAGTGGAGAATGGCATTTAATATAATTTTTTTGAGAATTATTAATACTTAATGATGAGATAACAACACATGAGCCAGAGAAATGAGTGGGACAGAACTGATATCTCATGAGCAGACCCCAATTCATGTACACATTTATGTGCAATAAAGAAAATCACCTTAGGTTACAGAGGTTGGCCTTGGACCTAGCATGAGGACACAGTACGGTGTGGGACCATACAGCAGGCTGTGGGTGTGGGGTCAGTGACTAAGGCTTAGATTCCATTCCCCCCACTTCACAGCTCTGCCACTGCAGAAGAGATGCTGAACAGAGCCTTAGCTTCCTTTCTTCATCACTATAATAGGATGCTAGTAACAGTATTGTCTCCTTGGATTGTTTTAAGGATTAAATTAAGTAGTGTATGTTCAGTAATGAGCACTTGCTCTACAATCATGCAATAAATAGTACAATTATTTTTACAGTTTTCGAAATGTTAATTTAAATGTTAATTTCAAACCCATAAGTGTGACATAATAAACTCCAGGCAAAGTAAAAATTTAATCTAGAATTTAAAACAAGTTCAGAAAAAATTTTGTTTGTTCTAGGCAGGCTAGGTTCTAAGCAAAAAAAGTCAGTAGACGGAATGAAAAACAACAACAACAAAAATCCAATAGGTTTGACTTCATCAGATTTTAAAAAGTTAAGGCATCTGCATAAAATATATCATAAACTATTAAAACTATTCATAAAGTGGGAAATATTTATAAGATGCATGCAGCATATAACCAATTCATAGGGAGATAAAGTAGTACTCTGAGCTAATCAGTAAAATGGCAAAGGCAAGGAAATGATAAGTCACAAGAAAAGCTAATGGGACACTTTTTCTCAAATGTCTGCTATATATGTCCAGGAAAAGTTATGATCATTATAAACCATGAATAGGTAGTTCCTTGAACTAAAGAGAGCTGGGATCTCTCAACTGAAATTTATTAGCAACAACACAAACATTTTTTTTTTGGTCAGGGGGTGGGGTGGGGTAGTACTGGAGATTGAACCCAGAGTCATTCACTGAACTACATCTCCAGTTCTTTTTATATTTTATTTTGAGGCAGGGTGTCATTAAGTTGCCCAGGCTGGCCTCCAACTAGCTAGCTATCTTCCTGCCTCAGTCTCTTAAGTCACTGGGATTACAGGCATGCTCCACCACACCCAGTTTAAAAATCTTATTATTTTAGTTATTTATTCTAAATGATATTTTTTAATGTTATCTTCTACCATATCTCATTCATAGGTCCTCTAAGTCAATCCCTCTACTTCTTTTTTTTTTATTTTTTGGTATTGGGGATTGAACTCAGGGGCATTTGACCAGTGAGCCACATCCCCAGTCCTATTTTGTATTTTATTTAGACACAGGGTCTTACTGAGATGCTTAGCCATGTCGTTTTTGCTGAGGCTGGTTTTGAAGTGATCCTCCTGTCTCAGCCTTCTGAGCTGCTGGGATTAACAGGTGTGTGCCACTATGCCTGGTCCATTCTTCTACTTCTAAATGAACACCAATAGGAAGAAATTTAGACTCTGAATCAGGCAGACTAATAGGGCTTCAGGAGTCTTCCAGTAGGTCCAGACATTATCTAGAGGTGTCCAGGAGGTGTCAGGGCCTGGCTTGGAGATGATATACTTAGGTTCTGTATATACAGTTGGCCTTCTGTATCTAAAGGCTCTATTTCCATGAATTCAACAAGCCACAGATCAGAAACACTAAATATATTTGCATTTGGACTGGACATGTATGGATGTTTTCCCCTTGTTGTTATCCCCTAAACAATACAGTATAACACTTAATTTACACAGCATTTACATTTTATCAGGTTTTATAAGTAATCTAGAGATGAATTTAAAATATATAAAGGATGTGTGTAGGTTATATGGAAATATTACATAATTTTATGTAAGGCACTTGAAGATCTACAGATTTTGGTATCCACCAGAGGTCCTGGAACCAATTCCCCAATAATACTGAGGGGCAACTATATCTAATCAACCAGAAGAATTACTGACCCAAAATTAATGACAGGAAGACTAAGAAAAACAATCTGTGCTCAGAAAGAGTAAATGGGATTGATGAACATCTAACTGGTTTCAGCTACCTTATGATAACCTGAAAGATGGAATATTAAGTACCAGCATAAAGTGATGTTTCCAAACACTTGATGTCATAGTAAAACCCTCATTTTATAGCTGTGATTCAAAAAAAGTTGGATCATATAATCAACATAAATCTAATTAAGTAAAAAGCATAAATAATATATCACAATATTAATAATTGATAAATAATAGTTATTACATTTATTTTTCTTCTTTCCTCGTTTCCAACTATGTACAACAAGCACACACTATGTTTATATAAAAAACTAAAGAAAGAGAAACTTGCCCTCAAAGATGGTGACTTGAGCTCAGCATTCAAATCCTCCTCCAAATTATGAAAAATAGAAACACATAGATCCACAAAACTGTGTATGAAATTGTATCTATTTACCGTTAGCTTTACACATATTCCTTTTCACATCTTACTTTTTTCAACTGAGGTACTATTTTATCTGAAATAAGTAATAATTGTTTTATCTCCTCTCAGTCTTGAGATACTACTTTGTTGGCTTGTCTCTCTCAACACACTGAAGACCTCATTCTTCTGACTTGCATTGCAGGGGTTAGAAATTCAGCTAATTTCTATTTCTATGTTAACAATCTCTCCTTTCTAACTGGTCATTCTTCTTGAATGTCAGAATTTATATTACTGTGTAAAGATGTCTTCATATTTTATTTGACGCTGGGATTGTTGGTTTCTTGGATTCAGACCTTGGTATTCCCTGACAATTCAGTGAAATTCCCAGTCATTGTATTTAAGAATATTGCCTCATCCACCCTCATCTATTTTCTTCCTCTAGGACTGGTAAATAATATATATATCTAAATCTATAAGTTTCTCAGATATTTAATCTCTTAGCTGCCCTTTCATTTTCTATTCCTTTGTTTCCCTCTGGGTTCCATTTTGAATAACATTTTTAGTATATCTTCTATTCATGAATTAAATTCTCTTTACTTTTGTCTAATTTGTTCTTTACCTCTTGAAAAAAATTCCAATCAGATTTTCATTAGTAGTGTTTCATCAGGACTTTTTTCTAATCTTCAAAGTCACTTTTTAAATATCATGCCCCATTTTCAGATTTTCAAGTCTGTCTTTTTTTTTTAATTTGTTCTTTTTAGTTGTATATGACAGTAGAATGTATTTTGACATATCATGCATACCTGGAACATAACTTCCCATTTTTGTGGTTCTACATGATGCGGAGTTATACTGGATGTATATTCATATATGAACATAGGAAAGTTATGTCTGATTCATTCTACTGTCTTTCCCATTCCCATTCCCTCCCTTTTCCTCACTCTGCCATGTCCAATCTGGTAAATTCCACTCCCCAACCCCATCGATTATGATTCAGCATCTGAATTTCAGAAAGAACATTAGGCCTTTGGGTTTTTGGAATTGGCTTATTTTGCTTAGTATGATGGTCTCCAGTTCCATCCATTTACTGGCAAATGCCCTAATTTCATTTTCTTCTTCATGGCTAAGTAATATTCCATTGTGTATATGTACCACATTTTCTTTATCCACTCATCTGTTGAAGGGCACTTAGGCTGGTTCCATAGTTTAGCTACTGTGAATTGAGCTGCTCTAAATATTGATGTGGCTGTGTCACTATAGCATGTTTATTTTAAGTCCTTGGGTATATGCCAAGAAATGGAATAACCGGGTCAAATGGTGGGTCCATTCCAACTTTTCTAAGGAATTTCTAAACTGCTTTCCAGAGTGGTTGCACCAATTTGCAGTCTCACCAGCCATATATGAGTGCACTTTTTACCCACATCCTTGCCAACATTTTACTGTTACTAGTATTCTTGATAGTTGCCATTCTAACTGCAGTGAGACGAAATTTCAGTGTAGTTTTGGTTTTCATTTCTCTAATTGCTAGAGATGCCGAATATGTTTTCATGTATCTGTTGACTGATTGTAATTCTTCTTCTGTGAAGTGTCTGCTCAGTTCCTTTGCCCATTTTTTGATTGGGTTTTTGGTCTTTTGATGTTAAGCTTTTTGAGTACTTTGCATGTCCTGGAAATTAATGTCCTATTTGAGGTACAGGTGGCGAAGATTTTCTTCCATTCAATAGGCTCTCTGTTCACATTCTTGATTATTTCCTTTGTTGTGAAGAAGCTTTTTAGTTTGATGCCATTCCATTTATTGATTCTTGGTTTTAGTTCTTGCACTTTAGGAGTCTTGTTGAGAAATTTGGTTCCTAAGCTGAAGTGATGGAGATTTGGGCCTACATTTTCCTCTAGTATGTGCAGGGTCTCTTTCTAATGCTAGGTCCTTGATCCACTGAGTTGGGTTTTGTGTGGAAGCCTGTCCTTTCTATTTTTAACCTTATTAAACCTATTTATTTTATATTCTAAATCTGATCATCATACCTAAAACATATTCAGGCTAAGCTTTGTTATTTCTTTGGAGATCTTAAAATACGAGTTCATGTTTCTTGTAGAAATGTTTTCAGGCCTACCTGAAGTAGCATTGTTTTGGGACAGGTTTTTATTTGCTTTCTGCCAAACTCCTGAAAGTGTTATCAGCCTAAGACTTCTTTAAATTAAATTCTAACTTTTAGCTTTTCAAACATATAGGCATATGAACTCAGGCTACAAGTGGGTGTGAACCATAACGACAGGTTACAGATGTGCAAATACTCATGGGAGTTTATTTTTCTCCCACAGAGCCCAGGTTGAGTCCTGCTGTTTTAATTATGAACATAATTATCCTTTCCTGAGGATACAGCCCCCCACCCTATGGGAGCCCCCATCTCTGCTCTGAGCACCCTTCATGGATTCCTTCCCTCCTGGTACTCTTTAGCCATCAAAACAGGAGCTCAAGATCACAAAGAGTAATAACACTGATGGGGCAGAAGTTGCTTTGACATTTTGGATAAACCTTTTGAGGGCCCTGATATTAAACGGTTTTCAGCCTTCTGCTGATTCCTTCTGTTTATCTAGCTTAGTGGTATCTTTCAAAACACAATGAATCCTCTGGTTTGGAAAACAGGTTCTACTGGGACTGTATTTAAGTTAGTCTGGCTGCCTCAATGCCAAACATAGAAGTCTTTTTTTTTTCCATTTGTAACCTCCTACTTATTAAGCCAGTCAATGAAGATATAATTTGTGGTTATATTATCGCACAGATTTTTGTATATTTGAATATTCATAATAAAAGAAAACCTAACAAAGTTCAAGGAGATAGAAAACAATCCATAATAATAAGAATAGACAGAAGGAATGACTAAATTTTTAAGTAATTTAGAGAACAAATAATTAGATATAGATATGATAAACAAATTCAAGTGTTTTTTCATTTGTTTGTTTGGTTTTTTTTTCCCTTGCCCAAATCTATGAAACAGACTAGGGGTTGGCAAACTACAGACTGCAGGCCAGATCCTGCCTGACACCTGTTTTTGTTTGACACTCAAGTTAACATGTTTTCTACATTTTTAAATAGTTGGGGAGAAAGATGGAGGATAATATTTCATGACATATGAAAATTAAAATTATATGAAATTCAAATTTCAGCATTTATAATAAAGTTCTATTGGAACCCAACTACACTCATTCATTTATGTCCTGTCTGTGGCAGCTTTTGTGTGGCAAGAGCAGAGTTGAATACTTCTGATGGAGACCATATGGCCCACAAAGCCTGTGTATTGACTCTTGGCCCTTGACAGAAAAATGTGTGAAGTCCTGAAATCAACAAACCTCTCGTAGAATTGCCAGAAAAAAGAGACATGAGAAAGCAGAGAAAATGGAAAGAGATACACAACAATACACATCTTTTAAAAAGGAATATACAATTACAAATGCAGAAGAGATTTTAAACATTAAACTCTCTTTAAAAATAAATTTGGAAATATCAATAAAACAAATAATTTTCTGTGAATTACACATTGCTAAAAGGCTATTAGGAAAAAGTGGAATGTCTGAATAGATTTCTAACAATGGAAGGAGTGCTTAAAGTTGTCATAGAGATAGAACTTCCCTTCAAAATGGCCATATGTCTTCATGCTTTACAAGCAGGCTACCTCAAATCAAATAATCTTGATTTTATTTAACTCTTTTGAGGCATGAATTAGAAAAGATATCTTGTCAATTTATTTTTCAAAGTTAATATAGTCCTGATACCAAAATATGAAAAAGATAGAAAGATAAATGAAAAAATATCAAATTAAATTTGAAAATCCCTGAAAAATAATCAAATTAAATCTAACCATGTAGTTTAAGAATGATGTTGACATAAACAAGTACTATAATTTCTAAAACTGTAGAAATGTTTTGACATTAAATTGTTTATTATCTATCTGGTTATGTTAGGTAAATCATAGGGGTAAAGTCCAACCGTCCTCTCAATATGCCAAAAATGCATTTGATAAAATTCAATATTCATTCTTGATAAGAAACACTGTATTCCTGATATAAGAAAATCTATCTCCAACCAACTATTAATGTTCACACAAAATTGAAATACTAGAAACATTTCCAATTAAGTAAGAAAACACATATTATCAATTCTCACATTACTGAACATTATCCTACAAGTAGAATTTGATGAAATATTAGAAAGTCAGTGGAAAATCCATTATTATTTGTAGAGGTCATTATAATGTGCTTAGAAAATCTAAGAAAAGCAATAGAAAAATTATAAGACACAGCATTCCTTCCTTCCTCTCTTCCTACCATCCTGGCACTAGATTTCAGAATCCAAAAGAGTAAAGGGGTCCAAGAAAGGAGATGGCATAGTCACAACCCAGCAAGGCTACTGAAACTCAGGAAAAATGACGGTGGTATCTATGCAAGCACACAGGGATCGGGAAGACCGGGTAAGGTGTCAGAGCCCTGCTGGAATGCAGACAACTTCTCACAGGGTTGTGGCTGTGGCCCAGAGGGCATCTTTGCAGAGAACGGCAGCTTGACTTTTTAAGAAGTCACTCACATGGGGTGTAGGAGAACTTTGGGGACAAGAGGGTGGGGAATGGAAGCAGTGACCAAGATTAGTCAAATATAGGGATGTTAAATGAATAAAAATATATACAGTAACCTAGGGATGTAGCTTAGTGGTGGAGTGCTGGCATACCATGTATAAAAAGCCCTGGCTTCATCTGATCCCTAGCAAAGCAAAAGAAAAGATGTTGAGGATATTTAAAGTCATGTCTCCCACTGTCAGAGAAAGTAGTTACAAATGTGCAAATTAAAAATAAACCCATGGTGCTGGACTGGAAGTGAAGGTATAGAGTGCAGATCATCATTTTAAATAGATGCATAAATATATCTAGAAATAAATATAAATTTTCAATGGTATTTGCATGCCTGTATTTATGTATATGTATTCATCCATACAGAAACATATTCCTAATATTCTCTGAGAGGCGCCTACAAGCAGCAACACTTCCACAACAATGGGCACACCTACCTCTCAGATCTTGGTCTCTAAGTGCTCTTCTCCACTAATGAAGAACTGGGACTAGTGTGAGAACAGCTGATTACTCTGCTGGAGCAAGGGCCAAAAAGTAATAAGGGGATATGAACATTTTGCTGTGTCAAAGAATCATGAGAGTATGTCAAAACACACACACACACACACACACACACACACACACACATGCACACAAAGCCAACTTGAAGGAGTTCTGCTGCCCATGCAGCCCATAATTAGAGCATCAACATTAACAATGAGAGTAAAATTATCCCTTGAATAACGAAATTATGCAGATACAAAAATATAAAAAATAAAACAAAACTGGAGAACAACTCCTTCAGAGTAGACTGTCAACAAATACTTGTGAAAGGAATAAGGTCATTAAAAAAAATCATCATTTGGAGTTCGAGTATGGAGAGTGGACCCAGAGAGCCCTGAGCACGGTCCCCATCACTGTCGCCATAACCACCACCAGGAGTAGCAAGGCTCAGACTCAGCAGACTCCCTGGGTACTGTCCACACCCAGCCTGGCACCTCATCTGGCGCCACCTGCTGGCGGGGACAAGAAGTAATTGCAACAAAGGTTTTGGTAACAATGAGATGGCAGGGACAAGAAGTAATTGCAACAAAGGTTTTGGTAACAATGAGGTGGATCAATGTAAGTAACATGATTATTTCATCAATAGGAAGGACACCAAGGAAGAAGTATTTATACACCAGATTGCCACGGGTAAAAACCCCAGGAAGTACCTTTACCATGCAGGACATGGAAAGACTGGAGTTTGAGGACGTCGAAGGAGAAAGAGTGAGAAGGCTACAAATGGGTCAGGTCCTGGTGGATTTCCAGTTTGAGGTAGGAAATATGTAGTAGTCTGTAAACATTACAGATACTATCCACATGGGAGGAGGCCTCTTCGCAATTTTCAGCAGAATTACCAAAACAGAGGAAAAGAAGGAGGGATCAGAGTACAATCCTGAAGGTTAAGGATCAACAAGGCAGACCCTACAACAGGCGAAGGTTTCCACCTTACTACCTGCCCAGACCCTATGGGCAGCATAGTCTTCCAATCCTCCTTGCCAGGGAGAAGCGATAGAGTGTGAGGACAGCCAGGGCCCAGGGGAACAGGTAGACTAAGGAGATGGAATAGGAAAGGTGATCATACACTACAATTCTGTAGGAGCCTATTTCTCAAAGGCAGCCTGGAGAGGACCACAATGAAAGGGAGGAGGACAAGTGAGGCAGTAAGACCTAAGTCAGCAGCCACCTCTATGTGGTCTTGCCACAGCTTCAGTAAGCCAGGCAAATGCCCAGAAACCCCTAAACTGCAGAATGGCAGAGACAAGGCAGTCAATCCACCCACTGAGAATTCGTCTTCTCCCAAAGTTGAGCAGAGTGGGACTGAGTAGACCTCCAAGAATAAATGAATATGAAATTCCAGCAATAAAATATGAGCAAAGGATTGGAGCTGGAGATGTTATTTTGCCCATTAACCAGACAACTAAAACTATTTCTATTATCTAGGAAGCATGAGGTTTTTATTATTTTTACCTAAATATGTCACTTTTTGGTATCAGCAAACATGCTTTAAAAAAAAACAAACAAATTTTTTCTCAATACACATTTAAAGGTTTTTAAATTGTTTCACATCTGGTTAAGCTGAAATTTATTAAATACTTTATTTTTAATTTGTAATAAAAGTTTACAAACTGATTTTGCCAAAAAATCAACGAACTTCAATTACCTGTTAATAAAAATTTTAAATAATTGTGTAAAAAAATTGAACATTGACAATTACAATAGACAAAAAAAAAAAGATTGATCATCATATGGCAAGCCAAAAAGCATCAATGGATGCTAAAAACTAACGGTGAAAGTTTGATATGGAACTTCATTACTTAGACTCAAAAGACCCCCTCTCCTCACCTCAAAAATAAAAAACTCTTATTTATTATAAAGGAAAAAGAAAAACTTTATTGTAGAGAAACTTGTAATGTGCTACCTTGTATTAGTTTCCTAAGGCTGCTTTAACAGATTACCACAAACTTGACTTAAAATGATACGGATTTATTCTTAACATCCCTGGAGGCTGGCAGTTGCAGAGTCAAGGAGTCTGCAGGGCTCTGCTCCTTCTGAAGGCTCTAGGGAAGAATTCCCCCTCACCCCTTCTAGTTGGTATCCCTTGTCACATGGCCTTCCCTCTGTGTGTCTTCCAACTCTCCTCTAAGAACACCAGTCATTGGATTGGGGGACCATGCTAGTCCAGCACAACCTCATTCTAACTTGATTACATTAACAAAAACCTTGTTTCCACATAAGGTCACTCTTACCAGTTTCAGGGTTAAGACTGAAGCATATCTTTTGGGAAGACACAATTCAATTTATAGTACACCTAAAGAAATTAAAGAAGATAGGTAATGGACCTGAGAAATTATGCACACAGGATAGGATGAAATGAGAAAAATGTACATTGCTTCTGAAATATTCCTGGTAGAGATTCATAAACTGAATGTAATCAGGAAGAACTCAAATTTATATTGACAAAACATCTTTAAAAATGGTCTATAATATTTAAAAGTATCAAGGTCATGGAAGATAAGGAAAAACTGAGGAACTATTCCAGATTAAAGGAGTCCAAAACAACATGACAGTAAATACAATGATTCATTCTGGATTAGATAATTTTCCTATAAGAGATATCATGGGGACAATAGGCAATACTTGAATGGGTCTAAGAATTGCATGGTGAAAATCTAACAAGTTAATTTCCTGATTTTGGTGAAAATTTACTATATTATGATTAGTGTAGTAATTACTAAAGTATCTGGGATGATAGGGCATCACCTTGGCAACTTACTTTCAAACAGTTCTGAACATATTTCCTGTGTATTATTCATGCCTCTTTTCTCCAAGTCTGAAATTACTTCAAAATAATAATCACTTTAGTGTAAAAAATAAATAAAGATAAAAATAACTGTGGAATATATACTTAACTTAGTTCAATTAAAAAAAAAGAAAGGGGTTAGTGTTAGGGTTAGAGTTAGGGTTAGGGAGGGGGGCAAGAATGGAGGAAGGAAGGACTGTATAGAGGGAAAAGAGGGGTGGGAGGGGTGGGGGGAAGGGAAAAAATAACAGAATGAATCAAACAGCATTACCCTATGTAAATTTATGATTCCACAAATGGTATGCCTTTACGCCATGTACAAACAGAGAGGCAACCTGTATCCCATTTGTTTACAATAAAAAAAAAAATACTGGGCCCTTACATGGAAACAATCTATATATTTAAAATGAAATTTTCATATGAATTTTAAGAAATTTCAATTAAAATAACACGGATTTTTTCAGGCTAAGAAAATCTGAAAAAAAATTAGTGTGTGAGCATGCACATTCACACAAATAATGAGAAGAAATTTAATATCTGAGAATTAAAATTCATTATAAATAACATATTCATTTAAAAAGTTAGATGGAGGGCTGGGGATATAGTTCAATAGTAAAGCACTTGCCTGGCATCATGAGTCCTTGGGTTCAATTCCCAGCACCATAATAAATAAATAAATAAATAAATAAATAGATGGAATCTTTTTCAAATCCTTTGAATCCTGAAATATTAATTATAGAAATTCACAAAGAAATTTTATAAAACTTAATAAACATATATACATGAAAAGTCCATCAAAATGATGTTTATAATATCAAAACTTATAAATAAGATATATGAACAGTTATATCCATACTGTTGGATTCAGAATGATGATTTTTGTTACATTTTATCTTAGATCATTCAGCAATTTACTATAACAATTTACCATAAACTACTAGCATAAACAACAGATATTTATTTTACATAGTTTTTGAGACTGGGAAGTCCAAAATCAAGGTGTTGGAACATTCATTGTCTGGGGAGGGTCCTCTTCCTGGTTCATAGATACCTGTCTTCTCACTATGTCCATATAATGTAGAAGGTGTACCTTTGCTCTCTAGGGTTTCTTTCATGAGAGCTTTAATCCCATTCTTAAGGGCTCTACACTTATGACTTGATTACTTCCTAAAGGTTCCAGCTTACAATGCCATCACTTTGGAGTAGCATTTCAACATATGAATTTCAAGGGAAACAAAAACATTCCATCTATAGTAGGCTTTATTTATATTTAGTCTTTATTTTTTCCTTTCCCGACTATAAAATATTTAGGTAATTCATATAGTTAAAAACTTAAGAACTCCTTCATGTGATGAAATATTAAGAACTCATTTCTTTTATAAATAATAACATGAACACTGGTAGAAAATTTGGGAACAACTTGTCAACACTCTCCAGTCTGACCTAGTCCAAAAATAAAATATATATTTGGTACTATCTAAGTGATATTTCTAGAAAGTCATTTATGTCAAATTAGATAGAGGTATTTTATTCATAGATCATGTTTTTCTCTTGGTAAAAGTTTTTCACTTTCTGGAAAACCCTACTTAGTTTTGCTGCTAGCTCACTGGCACTGCTTCTCAATCTCCTGTGCTAGTTTCTCCTCATCAGTTTCAGTTTTATCTGTGGGAAAACAACAATGCTCAGTTGTTGGACTCCTCTTTTCTATGTTGGTATCACTGGATCTCATGGCTTTAACATGATTTCTGGGCTAATGACTCTCAAAGTTGTAGCTCCAGCTAGGATCTCTCCTCTGAACTACCCACTTCTACAATACATGGCCTACTTACATTTCCTCTTAGATGTAAAACAGACATCTCAAGAGTAACAAGTTCAAATATGAATTTCTCATCTTCCCTTTTCCCATACTTGTTTTCCCATTCCAACTAATGACAACCCAACTTTCCAGGCACTTGGTATGAAAACCAAGAAGCCACCCCAGCCTCTGTCTTTCTCCTACTCTCCATTTCCAATCTAGCAACAATTCCTCTAGGCTCTTCAAAATCTCTCCAGATAAGACCATTTCTTACCACCTACATGTAGCACCTACATGATGCCTTCTGTCTAAGTCTACTTTCTGTTTCTAATAATATATGACCAGTGTCTGAATAAGTTATAAAGAAAAGAGATGTATTTGGGCACATGGTTCTGGTACAGATTGAAGAGTTGCATCTGGTAATGGCTATCTTACTGAGTCCTGATGTGGCAGCAGCATAGGGAATCACTTGACAAGAGAGACGGCAAACAGAGATCTAGCCAAAATGGTTTTTACAGCAGATTCAATCTTGAGATAATCCATTAACCCATTAATCCATTAATCACATGAATGGATTAATTCATTCATGAGGACATAGCACTAATCACCTTTTAAAGATCTCATCTGGTCCTGCCTCTTACTAGCTCTTTTTAATAAATTGGTTCTTTTTAGTTATGCATGATAGTAGAATGTATTTTGACATCATACATACATAGAGTATAACTTCCCAATCTTGTGGTTATACATGATGTGGAGTTACATTGGTCATACATTCTTATATGAACATAGGAAGGTTATGTCTGATTCATTCTACTGTCTTACTAGTTCTTAATGGGGATCAAATTTCAACTCGAGTTTCAGAGGGGCCAAACCACAGTCAAATCATAGCACCTGCCTACCATGGGATGCAAACACCATGACCTTTTACCAAGATTATTCCAAGTGTCACCTAACAGGTATTCCTGCTCATGCTATTGCCTCTTTTTTCTCAGCACAGCGGTCAGAATGTTCTTTTTAATGTATTTGCAACATAAATCATATCTCAAATCCTTCCGAGCTTCTCTGTTTCTCAGACAGAAAGCTCTCATGCTCTCATGGCATCAAAGTCACAGACCCAGTGGCTCAATATATTTTACAGATCTGTACTACATTAGATATATTATTAGATTTGTAAATATGTAGTATATTTAGACATTATATTTATAGTAGTCTAACATTTACCTGAAGTATAAAATTATTTGAGCGTGTATGGTTCCCAGGCACAGCTTTCAAATTGAGATTTTGACTTACACTTGAAAAATTAAGGTTTGTGTTGCTGGCATTCTGACACAAGAAAAAAAGGTGATTCTAGACCAAAATTATATGACATTGCCAGTGTCCATAACATGGCTCCATAAGTCAAGTTCTTTGAATTAGCCCAAATGTCAAGCTACAAAAGCTGATGATCTTAATGAGATCCCAAGGGAAAGGCAAACAGTGAACAAAATGTAGTCTTTTAATTATTAGAAGAGGTTTTTTTCATCTTAATCATACTTTTGGGTTAATTTCTATATAAGAAATAATCATAAGTAACTAAGGAACTCAGGAAGTCAATGTATATTCCATGTCAGTACTATTCATTATTTGAACCCCAAATTTTAATTTTTAAAATTTTCCTTCACCCTTTGCATAACTTTAGTTCTAATAATTGTTTTTTATGAATTATAAAATCAGTAAATGGACATTTGTGAAAACTTTGGAAAAATAAGAAAAATCACCTCTGATCTTATGATCTTCACTGTTAATATTTTGCTACATCCCTTCCATTTCATTTCCTATGTATGAATAAATGTGTGTACATGTAACATCCACATACATAGTTTTGATGCTTTGTATATATGTTTGTTTTTCACTTATTCTAATAGCATAAGCAACATCCTGTTAAGATTCTTTTCAAGAATTACTTAAAGGCTGTGTAATTTCCTTTGCATGTATTATCATTTGCTTGACCCTTCTCTAATGTTGGTTATACTAATATTTTCCAGGTAGTTTGAGTCTTCACATTTGTAAAATGACATGAAAAGAGAAGAAAACAGACTTGAGTAGCATGAATCTTCACCTTGATATAAAAGCTTAAAATGTTTTTTTCTTAAAGAAGACTTTGGAGTTTTTTGTTTTCCCATTGATTCCTGACACTGACATACCTCACAACAGCACTGAAGGTCACAGAAACTCTGCCAGGAAGACTGGGGAGAATGAATGAGCATGCATACACCTGAACTTTGCCAATTCCAGACATATTTTTGTAAACATTCACTCTGATCTGCTCTTCAACACCAAGACTGGCCCCAAAGCATGCCACCACAGAGGCAAACAAAGCCACACAGGCTGTGAGTGACAGCACCCTGACACTATGCTGCACATCTCTATTTTTTTTAAACACATAACAAAGAAAAAGGTATTTCAGTGGCATGCATGTGCTTCCCAAGGGTCCATGTGTTGAAATTTAATTCCCATTGTGAGGTATTATAAAGGTGAAAACAATCCAACTATGGGGTATACAGATGGGCCACCAGAAGGTGATTAGGATTGGATAAGGTCATAGGGTAGAGCCCCTGTGATTGAATGCTGGTGGCTTTATAAGAAGAGAAAGAGAGGGACCTGAAGATATCCATACTAATGTATGCTTCCTGTCTATTGCCAGTGTGAGGCTCTGCACCACCTTGGGACTCTTTCAGCAGGAAGGCCACAGCCACATGTGGCCCACTGACCTAGAGCTTCCAGAACCATGAGTCAAAATAAACCTCTTTTCTTTATAAGCTTCCCAGTCTCAACTATTTTTGTTATAGTAACAGAAAATTGACTAATACAGGTATTATTTGCATTTTATATTTTGTAGAACATTTTGTAGAACATTCATTTGTATGAATTTCTAATTTAAATTCCAAAATAACTATGAATTTGGTAATGGAAGCAATTATTTTATTTCACATTTGGTGAAGGTGGGTTCAGACAGGGTAGAGGATCTTTCTCAAGGTTCATACAGACAGAAATAAGTGGGGTCATGGCTTGAAGACAGGCTTTCTCATTTCTTCCTAGTGTTTTCTTCATCATGTGATTTCAGAGGGGAAAATGCTTGATTATTAGAGGTTCTCAAATCAGAAACATTTTCAAGACAACTCTTGTTGAATTTCATTGAATTGTGTGAGTCCCATGCCCCTTCCAGAAAAGAGAAGTGTGTCTAGAGTTGTAGATGGCTTTGGCCAGTGTTTCTGAACCTATCCCAGAAAAAGGATGAGAGCCACATGGAACCAGTCATCTTCCCCCTCCTCCCTGAAGCAATGAGCTGAAGAAAAGAGCCATGTGCTTGAGAAGTGACCCATAATGTCCCAACTGCATTCTCCACATCCACTGTCTACATCAATGCCTATGTAGGCTTGGAGGGATTGGGATAGTTGGATGATCAATTCAAAGTCAAGTCTTTAATCACGTGCTGCAGATCAGCTAGTGCTCATCAGGGTATGCACATGGGCATATCTTATTTTTATATGACTTCAATGGGTATTAGTTAAGTGCCTACTATGTTCTGGTCACTATTTTAGACACAGGAGAAGCCTAAGAGACCAGGTTCCTGTCTTTAAAGAATAAAGATATAAATATAGATCTAACCTAAGGGTCAGGTCTGAGAGACTCAACAAGAAAAATAATGCAGGACAAGTGCTCAGGAAGTGAAGGGAGATGGATGGCAGTAGTTACTCAAGGTAGAATTGTCAGCATGTGTTCCTTTTTAATGGTGTCACATATACAAGTAGTGCACTGAAACCGAAATATGGGTATGATCACTTGGTGACTAAAATTTACTTGCTTTAAACTGCTTTTGTTTAAATAAAAATACTGATAAATAATAGGAAAGTGATGCATAGTATTAAATAATTAGGAAGATAGTACACAGTGACAGATATCTAGGGCTGGGGGTGGGAGAAGCTGTATAACATTATCTTCTTTGTTCTCTTACCTGCAGACACCTGCAGGCATTGACCAGTGTAGCCTAGTCAAGTTCAGGACAAGACGGGAGTCCTTGGTCAGCAGCTAAATCCCTTACAACAAGCTATTTTACTCTACCCACTCAGGACTCAGAAACAGAAGCCCTTAATAGGAGAAACTGGATATCAATGCCATTCTTTTTCTACCTGCCTACATTCTGCATGATGCACGTAATGTATACTATCCATGAAGATGACGGAAAGCCAGAAATCCAGGAGTACTAATTTTGCATCCTGAATTCAAAGAGGCCATTGGTCTGGTTGCTTAGTCATTCAAAACCTCACTTAGTGTTTAATCCATCTATATTTCTACTCCTCCCTTTGTGACATGTTCTGTACCCATGGCACTGCAATGCTTAAAATATGGATTAGAGAGAGAGAATAAGAGACCTCATTTTTCATTCATACAGTTTAATGGGAGTAGCGATGGCATGACAATTAAGCATCTTGGTTGCTATAGCTATCATCAGCGTTAGGAATAGACAGAAGACAGATAAAGCAACTGAAGGTCTCTGCAACACTAGGTCCACTTCTAATAATAAAATTGCAACAGTGCCACAACTAAGTTGTTCATATACCTACAGTATCATTGATGCCGAGTCACTAGTGTGTCTTTGTTCTCCCTGATTCATACACCTTGCTTCTGTGACACAGTTTCCCTTTTGTTTTTGAATTGGAATTATGTTTAAATTGTAAGCAGGCAAGATGGAGTGGGGATGTTTGATTGGGGTACTCTATGCTTTGTTGTTGTAGGAAAAACAATTGTTGGAGAAAGAAATGAATTCTAAGAGAGAAATAAAAGGACTTGTGAAAAGTCAACTTTTTTTTTTTTTGCATCCTGCACTCCAGTGGTCATGAATGTCTTCATAGTCCCAGATGCCTGTTAATGAATCCTGTCTGCTCTCCCAGCTATAGCCTCCTCTCTTTTTCTTCATGTAGTCTCCAGTTTAATCAGACATAGGCAAGATTAACTAAGAGGGCCTCTTAGGTCATGTCAAGTAACTTAAATTTTATTCAAGGTGCAGCAAGGAGTCTTGGGGAGCTGTAAGCAGGGCAGTAATGTGATCCAAGTGACACTTTTAAAGTGCCTGGACTGTTGGGATGTATAGCAGGAGCCATCTATAAAGACATAGCAATAGTCGCCAGGATAGTAGCCAAGCATAAGTATCAATGGTCAGCTTCAAGACATACTTTGGAGTTATCACCAGATGTCCTAATGGATTGTACATGAGGGTGACAGAAAGACAGGAAACTCCTGGATTCTCTCCAGACCAAACAGGAGACTTGAAGGCTGGGGGCAGAAGCAGGTAGGAAGGGTAGTCATCAAAACTTAATTTGTAATAGTTTCTGTTTGAAACACTCATCCGACCCGCTGGGAGCTGCCACTTGGGCAGCTGAACCTTTGCATAGGACTCTGTGGAGGGAGCACACCAGGGCATTTGTTGGCTTCTTTCCCAAGTCCACTTGTTAGAGTGTCTTCCTTAAAATTTAAAATCTTTTAATGTTGATGTGACCTTAAACCTACATTATCCTTGCCCCTACCTACTAAGATCCTTGCCAAGGAATTATTCTGACCCTGGCTCCTCCCTTCCTGCCTATGCAATTCAGGTCCAAAGACTTTTCCACTCTACAATTCACTGTCTCATCAAAAAAATGAACTCAAGACTCCATTTCAGAGACTTTGTTAAAATCATTGAGCACAATACCTAGAAATAAAAATCATCACTGTCAGCATTAAGTGACTAGGTGTAACACAAGCACATAGAAATAATGTCTTGTCAGTGTACTTGTACTAAACACAAGCCTTTGCACTTCTTTCTCATAGATTCTCATCAGATATGTTAGATTTATTATCCCAAGTTAGTAATTCAGGAAACTAGCGGAGAGATGTTTAATAACTTCTTTAAGTTAAAGAGAGAGACAGTTGCAGCATAGGCCCAAACAGCTTTCTCCCTCTAGCCTGTGTTCTGTCCATAGTTGATCTAGATGAGCTCTCAAGTAGTCAATCCACTCTCTGAGGTACAGAGCCCACAGATATGGACAGGGTGGCATTCAGGACCCTTCAGGAAAGAGTTCACCATTCATTCTGTTAGAAAGGAAATTAGCAGATTGACTCCAGTGGCCAACGTCTTCAGAATGCCACATCTTCTTAAAGGAATCTCTTTACGACACCATCCTCCACCTTCCACCTCTGTGAAGGTAATCAATCAAAAGCCATTTTATACCCAGGAGACAGGAGAGGGTGGTGGACATCAGCACTATTCTTCAGGATCTCAAGGATGCAGCATGGTACTTTGTATCATCTCTACACTGGATTCACGAGTATGAGTCCTTCAGAAACCAGAGGGATATTGAAGAATGATCTTTGCTAAAAGAGATCAATACTGCTTCAACCACATGGTATACAAATATTGATTTAGAGAGCACATTTTTTTTCACATCCCAATCAAAAAAGAGGCTCAGGAACATGGAACACACAACAGTTTCATTTAATGCTGCTCCAGTCCATATGCCTGTTTGGTTAAGAAAGGAAGCCAGCTCCGAGAGGGACCTGGAGTAGGATATAGCTCTGCAGAAGTCCAGGCTGCAGTCCCAATAGCTCTGCTGTTTCAGCCATATATATGTGCTGAGGCCCTCTGATATTGGAGGTGTCAGGGATCAAAGAGATGCAGAGTAGGGTTTAGAAAGATACAATGTGATTTATGTTCAGTCTCAGGAGAAAGAGACACAATGCCAGGCTCTAGCATTATAAAGGAAGAACATGCTGTCTACAATAGAAAACTTTGTGCATGTCACAAAACAAATCCTGGTTATTACATCCAGGCCAAGGTACGGGGTCCAGTTACCATGAGACCCCAGGTGTCTATGCATTCTGAGAAGTTTATTTTGAAGTGGGTCCTCAAAAGTGAACCTTCAGTGAGACTTGAAGGCACAGGTAAGCTGAAGGATCAAGTGGCCCAAGGCCACATCTCCCATGAATCATCTAGGCTGAAGCACTCCCCAGCAAAGGAAAGCTCTTACTTTTTTATAAGCTAGGACAGGAGTATTTTTATCATTGGAGCAGAAAGAATATGTGTGGGATTCCATTTCTCTGGGTCCCTCCTGGCACTCCCTTGCCCAAGCATGACTGTGAAAAGACACATGTTCGGACACCTCAGAAGGCCTGGTTACACCACAGATGAGTCACCACTAAGACTGGTAGAGGTGATAGTTGCGGCCCAAAGGACTTTAGAAAGGAGTGGCTTTCCTGAGGCCAACTGCAGAAATGGGAGCTCAGTTTCTTGTAAACCACCTACTTCTTGAAAGTTTCTGACCAGAAAAAGAGGCCATCAGGTCCCTGAATGTGCTGTTCCCCAACTATGGATTGAGAAGTGGAGACACACAAAATAGTCATGGTGGTCACAAGCTAAGCTGCTCAGCTACCCTTGAGTCTGATTTGCTGACGGCTCCACTAAGACTACCTTTGACCCACTTCAGCTCTCAAGCCAAGACCAGACTCTTCCCTGGCAGGTGCTGTTGCTAATGACAGCACCACAGGAGGACCAAGCATGCCATTCCTACCTAACACAGGGTTTGCAGGACGTGTGATCTTTGCTTCAAGTTCCTGTTGGTTGACAGTGGTGTTGTAATCTGAGACTCTCCTTGCCCTGTCCTGCTTATCTTCCCCTAAATTGCCCAACCAACCAGAGAACCCAAATGGCCTAGCATTTACCTACTTCTGTAGCCATTAGCACTTTCCCTCTCACCTGCTGCAAGACTTATCTTTGCTTTTTTCTGGGTCTTCCTTCCTGATTCCTAAAGCTGCAGGGACCAGTGTATCTGTTTTAGTGGTGCCTCGCAAAGAGCAAGTATTCTACCCTGACCAACCCACCAATCCTGATTTTAAACCAAAGAAGGGTTTAATTACTGTGTTAGTCAGTTTTTCATCTCTGTGACCAAAATATCTGACAAGAACAACTTAGAGGAGGAAAGATTGGTTTTGGCTCATGGTTTCAGAGGTCTTTGTACATGGTCAGCTGACTCCACTGCTTTGGACCTGAGATGTGACAAAATATCATGGTGGATGGGCGTGGTCAAGGAAAACTCATGGCAGCCAGGAAGCAGATAGAGGAGCCAGGAACAAAGAGAGTCTGAAAGACCACACCCAGTAACCTACTTCCTCCAGCCATGTCCCACCTGCCTATAGTTTTCCCCATCTCCCAGTAAATCCATTCAAATTATTAATCCATCAAATAGATAATCCACTGATGAGGTTAAAGCTCAAATGATCCAATCATTTCACCTCTGAGCACTGCTGCATTGCCTAACACATGAGCTTTTGAGGGACATTCCAAATCCAATCATAACACTTAGTAAGTACTACAGATCTTGTTTTCTGAAAATTAGTGGAGCCAGGAGAAAGGGGCACAGATTTTGGCCTCCACTGAATATGATCTGGCTTCAAGCCACTTTTCCTAATATTAAGGTACTCACAGGAATGCTTTGTTTTGAAGAGAAACCAGCTCTCTTCTTTCTTACATGCCATTTCCCTGATTTTACATTGCTTTTCTAGAGATAAAATAAACAGAAACAGTCAAAACAGTGTTTGATTTCATTATATTCTATTTCCAACCTTATACAGAAACAAAATGGACTCTATTCAATAAGGGAATTCAACAAGGCTTTTCCATAATTCCATGTGATCCTTTGTTCTGATGTGTGGTATTAAACAGAAGAGGCTATTTATTAAAAGCCTTCATTGTAAAGACAATACATTTTAAAGTAGGCACATATAACAACCCCTCATTGACCCACTAACCTTTGAAAATGAGTTACATCACCAACGTATCAGATATTTGCATGGTCCGTCCTTCACATTTCCAAACCTCTGCTCAGATATCGAGCTTTCAAGGAAGCCAACCTGGATATTTGTACTGAAAACTGGACTCTCCACCTGTCTTAATGTGTTTGTTTTTGAATCTACAGTACTTATTATCTTCTAGTATTAATTTGCTTATTATCATTGTATCATCCTCTGCCTTTCACAGAAATTTAAGCTCCAACAGAAGAGTAAGCTTCTAAGCTTTTACTGCTTTTTCCCTGATACAAATACCTAGAATGGGACCCAGATTAGAGTAATGCTAATAAATGTTTGCTGAAGAAAGTTAGTTACATTCCTCAGAAGCAAATTTAAATTCAAAATATTTTACTGAAAAAATCCTTCCCTTGTTTTCTCGGTGATACACATCCCCATTATTTATTCTTCCTGTTGATATTTTTTTAACTGCATAAGTGAAATAAGAAGAAATTCTCTTTATAAAAGTTACTTCAGATAACACTAAGGTTTGACATCACCCTGAAGGACAAGCACTGAGAAATCTGTTGTGAGTTTTCCAGAGTCCTCTCTACTTACTGATACATGCATAGATGGACCCACAAACGTGACTGTGATGTTTTTAGGTGAATGGTATCACATTGTGCATATTCTACAACTTAAATATTTTACTGAACTAGAATATATGTATAATATCATATAGATCAACTTTATTTTTTATTTTTTAAATTTTTGGTAGTGCTAGAAAAGAGCATGCTAGAAAAAGTGCTTATTATGGTTTGGATGTGAGGTGTTACCCAAAAGTTCCTGTGTCAATGCAGGACTGTCCAGAGGTGAAATTACTGGACTGTAAGAGCTGTAACCTAATAAGTTCATCCTAGGTTGAAGGCACTAACTCAGTGGTAACTTTTGCAAGGTAAAGTGTGGCTGTAGGAAGTGGGTCACTGGGCACATGCCCTGGAAGGGTTCATCTTCCATTCGACCCCTTCCCCTCTCTCTCTGCTCCCTGGTCTCCAGAAACAGAGCATCTTCCATCTGTTGGGCCCTTCCACTATGATGTTCTTTCTACCTTGCCTTGGCTCCACAGCATCAAAGTTGGCCCACCATGGACTACAGGTCTTAAACCAAAAGTCAAAATAAACTTTCTTCCTCTAAGTTGTTCTTGTCAGGTATTTTGGTCACAGTGATGAAAAGTCAAATAATACAGTACTCTTATCATTGGGCTGTATCCCCAGCCCATAGGTCAATTTTAAGTTGCTAATTAGGAACTTAGAGTGTGGGTAGACCAACATTTTCTAGGCATTCCCTTAATGATGGACATAAAAGATCTGAATATCATCTAATATGCCTCTCTTTGTTCATGTGCACAATCCTTAAGAGTAAATATCAGGTAGTAGAATTTTCAGGCAATAGAATATACATATTTCTAATTTATATCATCACTGAGAAAAGGCCATCTACAGCTTGTACTGATGTGGACTTCCCTAACTAGCTCATAAGAGCATGTGTTAACATCCTCAGTTACCCCTAACATTAGCAAACTTCCTAATTTTTGTAAAAATTTTTTATCATTTGTGTAGAATTGACAGCTTTATAATAGTGAGCCCTCCTATGAACATGATATAACTCCACATTCATTTAAGTTTTATTTTATGGACTTCATTAATTTTGATAGTGTTCTCCATAAAAACCATGCATATTTTGGTTAGATATTATTATAGATACTTTATAGTTACTGTTACTATTTTGAATGTAGTCTTTTTTACCTTATTCCATTTTCTAAATCCCTATAACTTTTGGATAGAAAATATAGTCATTATTTTTCCTTGCCAAATTTGATATCTTCTTTTTAAAAAAAATTGGTATAATTTTATACAATAGTGGGATTCATCATGCTATATTCATACATGATATCTTTTTCTCAGATTTTCTCCTGTGGTTCTGTTTGGCTTCCTAGCTTTAGCTTAGTGGCTGCTTTGATTTATTTTTCAGAGTTCACAAAGGAGTCACAAAAGCAATACACACACACACACACACACACACACACACACACACACAAACCACCTAGAACAACTCTAGACTGTTCACAAGAACAATCACAAGGATCCTCATGCTATATTGCTTATACCAGTGGAAACAAATAAAGGCTCATCAGTAGGGACACAGTGACACAGATACACACAATGCAACATAATTAAAATATCTGGCTGACTTATTCTGTAGCATCATGTTTAAACATGTTTGAATTTAATAAATGTAATACAGAGTGAGAAATTTCAAGTTGCAGAAAGATTCCTTTGTTATCAACACAGACTTCTAAAATCACACAAAAGCAGTGCAACATATTGTTTATATCTATATACACATGTGGAAAACACAAAAACCTAGCAAAGAAGAGAGATCTGCATTCCAGGATGATTACCTCTGGGAGTGAAACATGGGTTTGGGATCATGGGGAGCCCAGAGGAGGCTCAGCCTGGGTATGACCATTTTAATTCCCTAAAGAAAAAAACATCTGAAGAAGTTTAGCAAAAGAATAATATTTGTAATATTTGGATAGTGTGTGTTAAATGTTAGCTCTAGCTTTATCTACACCTTTCTGTCAATATGAAAAATTTTAATGGCCCTATAAAATTGATCACTATGAATAATAATCTAGACAATTGCCAACGTATGCAAACAATTCACAAAACGTTTTTGTCACTTTGTTGGTTTTGCTGCTTTGGGCCAGTGTGGAAGGGAATTCATTCAAATGGTAAAAGAAGAATAATCTTATTACTGATTGTTAAACAGGAAGCATATTTTTGTGTATTTCTAGAACTACAGAGTGATGCCAATATAAGCTATATTACCCATGGGTTTCACACTTCCTGTCAGGGAGAGTGGCCAAAAAATAATGTTTCGCAGTAAAAAGATTCCTTAAAAAACCAAAAATAGAAACAGCAACCCCACTACTGGGCATATATCCAAAGGAGGTGAAATCATTATACCAAGGAAATTCCTGTATTCCCATGTTTATTGCAGTGCCATTCACAATAGCAAGGCATGGAATTGACCAAAGTTTCTGCCAACAAATGAATGAATAAGGAAAATGTGGTATGTGTATGCAATAGAATATTATTCAGCCATAAAAAGGATGAAATTCTGTGATTTGCAACAGTATGGACAGAACTGGAGATGACTATACTAAGTGAAATAAACCAGACACAGAAAGACAAATACCACCTGTTATCATTCATTTGTGGAAGCAAAAAAAACTTGATCTCATATAAGAATGAAGTCACTAGAAACTAGGAAGGACAGGTTGGGAGGCAATGGAAAGGAAGTAAAAGGGCAGAAAAACAATTAGGGAGAAGGAATTATTTCTGATTTTCTATAGCACAGTAGGTACTGGTTACAAAAGTCTATATTTCAAAATCACCAGAAGAGTATGAAATTCCCAGCACATAGAAATGATTAATGTTTGAGGAGATGCAAGTGCTTATTACCTGACTTAATCACCACACATTGCATACATGTATCAAATCATTATATTGTACCCAATTGTCTCAATAAAAAAATTAAAAAGAAAAAAATAAAGTTTTAGTAATTAAATCAATAAAATTTAACATTGAAAATTGTATAACAAATCTTCAGAGAGATTTATACAGCAAAAGTAATTCCTCATCATAACACTTTTGAGTTGTCATAATGATATCATGTCATTAGAATTATCATTAAATAGAACCAGTAGTCTCTTTGTCTCTAAATCTTTACCACTAAACAGATCTCTATCAACTTCTCAATAATTGAGTTAAAACCATATTTTTTAAAGATTTATTAAACTAGACACATTGCTTTTGTTCCCTGCCTCCTCCCACCCATATGGTTACTGTAGGAGCAACCATTTTCTACAATATGAGGCTGCTTTCCTGGCAACCTTGATTGGATCAGAAGTGGGAAACTGACAAAATTGGGTCAATTAGGATTCTTCTCTGAAATTTTTGGAAAAAAAATATTCTATAATGAGAAGGAAGTATGAAGCCAG